>NC_083408.1:36402035-36704335 GCF_020745735.1 Hemiscyllium ocellatum
CACCAACACATGACCAAATCATACTTATTTTTCTCCTTGATTATAGATGCCTAGTTCTCTAACGTTAACCCTGTTTCTCACTCAGCAGATGCTGCTTGACCTACCCAGTGTTATCCAGCATCTTCTCATTCTCACGGGCTATGAGTGAGTGGGACAGGCTCCTGATGCAATGAGGTCCCTGTTGTCTTGACAGTGTGATCTGGTCGGTCACACCTGAGAGGGAGGGAAATGCCTCCTTCGTCAGCGCGTTTCTGCATTTATGTAGCGTCCCTCAGGACCTCGGAGCATTTCAAAGTGATTTACAGCCAGCATTTAAGTGTTGCAGCCTCTGTTGGGATGTGGAAAAAGTGACAGCCGATCAGTGCACACCAAGCTCCCAGAAACAACAATTTGTCAATGAGCAGCTTTTCTGCGACGAGGGGTTGGATGAGGGATAAGATTAGATTCCCTACAGTGTGCAAACAGGCTCTTCGGCCCACCAAGTCCACACCGACCCTCTGAAGAGTAACCCACCCAGATCCATGTCCCTCTGACTAATGCACCTAACACTATGGCCTCTTCACCTGAACTGCACATCTTTGGACTGTGGGAGGAACCCACGCAGACACAGGGAGAATGTGCAAACTCCACATAGGCAGTTGCCCAAGACTGGAATCGAACCCAGGACCCTGGCCCAGTGAGGCAGCAGTGCTAACCACTGAGCCACCGTGCTGCCCTGTAAGTATTGGCCAAGATTGGAGGGAGAACTCCTACCGGTGCCGCACACAGTTGTTTCTGTCCGCCTGTGAGGGCAGAGTCTTAACTGTGAACACAGTATTCCGTGCAGCACTTCTCTCAGTCTTACACGAGCACCATCAGCCTGGTTCAAGCACTGAGCCCTATACAAATGACCTTCCAGCTCAGTGATGAGGGAGGACGTTTGAGAAGACCATGGAGAAAGAGAACAAGGCCAATTATTTGAATTAAAGTGGAGCCAGCTCTTGGTCACGAGCCCTGAAGACAGACTGCCAAAGAGATAGGCTGTCAGGAGGTGTTCCCACGAAGGGGGTGTGTGAGATGACAGCAGCTGCAAGGGAGACAGATGTTCATTGTTTATCGGGATAGTGTTGAAATAAGGAGTGCCTTCTCCCAGGCCAGGAGGCCACCTGTTTTATGAAAGATGTGACCCAAACTAAGAAAGGCACTGAGCGCCATAAACGTGGTTCAAAGCTCTTAACTCTTTGTGGGCCATGGAGATGTGGAGATGGAGCGGGCTGAATATTTTAGCCAGCCTAATTCATAACACCTCCTGCCAAATATCTCCCGACATGAAACGAGACAACAGCTGGAGTCAGGGCTGAACGTGAGCAGCCAGGTTATAAATACGCCAAGAGATGCATAGCTTAAAGTGCTTAACGACTGGAAGGATTACACAGCAACAAACACGAACGGAATTGCACACTTGGCTCAGCAATTAAACAACAGAACAAAAATAATTACAAATATACCCAGCTAAATGTCAATTGTGGGGCAAAATGATTCTGAGCAGGAGGAAAAACTGATCACCTTGTGGTATCTATTCTGAGGGAAGGTTGATCCCTGTGGCTGTGAGGATCACAGATATAGCATCACACGGATATTATAAGCACAGAGTTACAGTGACAGGGACAGCTGGTATACGTGTACAAACACAGAGCCCCACAAGCACATGATTCGGGACGAAACTGGGATGTGAGGTGTTTCCCGATCCAAGACGATGTTAATTCTCAGTATGGTCCGTGTAATGCAGATGACCTTCTCAACTGTCAGGTAATACTCCATCTGCCCCCTCAGATACAAAAAAAGAAAATCCTGATTGAATAAGAATTGAGAGGATTCTCCTGGGTGTCCTTGGCAATGTTTATCCTTCCATCCACATTATACCTGCCCATTATCACCTTGGTGCCTGTGGGACCTTGCTGTGTATCTAAGATTATCACAATGATTACACTTCCAAAGCCCTTAACTGAGGGTAAAGCTGTTTTGGATTCCCTGAGGTTGTGCAAGGAAATATTTATCCATTTGAAAGCATGTACATTTATTTCAACCTGCAACCTTCTGGCCCAGCATATCCCCCACTCAACAAGCCAGGAGATCAACCCTGGTTCAATGAAGAGTGCAGGAGATAATGCAGGGAGCAACTTGAGGCACACCTAAAAATGAGATGTCAACCTGGTTAAGCTACCAGACAGGACTGCGTGTATGCCAAACAGCATCAGCAGCAAGAGATAGACAGAGCAAACCAACAGATCAGGCCTAACCTCTGCAGTCCTGCCAAATCCAGTCGTGAATGGTTGTGGACAATTAAGTAACTCACTGGAGGAGGAGACTCCACAAATATCCCCATCCTCGATGATGGGCGAGCCCATCACATCAGTGCAAAAGATAAAGCTGAAGCATTCACAGCAATCTTCAGCCAGAAGTGCTGAGTGGATGATCCATCTCAGCCTCCTCCAGTGGTCCCCGGCATCACAGATACCAGTCATCAGGCAATTCACTCCACATGGTATCAATAAATGGTTGTAGGCACTGGATACTGCAAAGGCAATAGGCCCTGATGACATTCTGGCAATAGTACAGAAGACTTGTGTTCTAGTACCTGACGCTCCCCGAGCCAAGCCCTTCCAGTACAATTACTGATATCTACCTGACAATATTGAAAATTGACCAGGCAAGACCTGTACACAAAAAACAGGACAAATCCAATCTGGTTAATTACTTTCCCACCCGTCTATTTTTAATCATGACTAAAGTGATGGAAGGTGTCATCAACAGTGCTATCAAACAGCACCAGCTCAGCAATAACCTGCTCAGTGACTCCCAGTTTGGATGCCACCAGGGAAATTCAGCTCCTGACCTCATTACAGCCTTGGTTCAAACATGGACAAAAGAGCTGAAATCTAGAGGTGAGGTGAACTCACTGGAGGAGGAGACTCCACAAATATCCCCATCCTCGATGATGGGCGAGCCCATCACATCAGTGCAAAAGATAAAGCTGAAGCATTCACAGCAATCTTCAGCCAGAAGTGCTGAGTGGATGATCCATCTCAGCCTCCTCCAGTGGTCCCCGGCATCACAGATACCAGTCATCAGGCAATTCACTCCACATGGTATCAATAAATGGTTGTAGGCACTGGATACTGCAAAGGCAATAGGCCCTGATGACATTCTGGCAATAGTACAGAAGACTTGTGTTCTAGTACCTGACGCTCCCCGAGCCAAGCCCTTCCAGTACAATTACTGATATCTACCTGACAATATTGAAAATTGACCAGGCAAGACCTGTACACAAAAAACAGGACAAATCCAATCTGGTTAATTACTTTCCCACCCGTCTATTTTTAATCATGACTAAAGTGATGGAAGGTGTCATCAACAGTGCTATCAAACAGCACCAGCTCAGCAATAACCTGCTCAGTGACTCCCAGTTTGGATGCCACCAGGGAAATTCAGCTCCTGACCTCATTACAGCCTTGGTTCAAACATGGACAAAAGAGCTGAAATCTAGAGGTGAGGTGACAGTGTCAGCCCTTGACATCAAGGCCGCATTTGGCTGAATGTGACATCATGGAGCTCTGGCAAAACTGGAACCAATAGGCATCCATGGCAAAATCTCTGCTGGTTGGAGTCAAACTTGGCATATAGGAAGATGGTTGTAGTTGTCTCAGCTCCAGAGCACCTCAGCAGGAGTTCCTCAGGGTAGTGTCCTAGGCCCAACCACCTGCTTCATCAGGTGCTGCTTCATCAATGACCTTCTGTCCATCATGAAGTCAGAACTGGGCATGTTCGCTCATGATTACACATGTTCAGCACCATTCGTGACTCCTCAAATACCGAAGCAAGCTATGTTCAAATATAGAGTTTAGATTAGAGTGGTGCTGGAAAAGCACAGCAGGTCAGGCAGCATCCGAGGAGCAGGAAAATTGACATTTTGGGCAAAAGCCCTTCATCAGGAATAGAGGCAGGGTGCCTGCAGAGTGGAGAGATATATGAGAGGAGGGTGGGGGTTACCATTGACCAGACAGTCAACTGGTCTCACCATATAAACATAATGGCTCTCACAGCAGGTTAGAGTCTGGGGATGCTGCAGCATGTAACTCACTCCTGACTCCCCAAAGCCTGTCCACCATCTACAAGGCACAAGTCAGGAGTGTGATGGAATACTCCCCTCTTGCCTGGATGGGTGGAGTTCCAACAACACTCAAGAAGATTGACACCATCCAGGACAAAGCAGCCCGCTTGACTGGCACCACATTCACAAGCATCCACTCACAGTAGCAGCAAGATACATTTCAGAAATTCACCAAGAATTCTTGGACAGCACCTTCCAAACCCATGAATGCTTCCATCTAGAAGGACAAGAGCAGCAGATACATGGGAACACCACCACTTGCAAGACTCTCCCTAAGTCACTCACTATCCTGATTTGGAAATATATTGTCGTTCCTTCAATGTTGATCAAAATCCTGGAATTCCCTCTTTAATGGCATTGGAGGCCAACCCATAGGAGGTGGGTTGCAGCGGATCAAGAGGCAGCTCACCACCACATTCTCAAGGACAACAAGGGACAGGAAATCAATGCTGACCAGCTAGTGATGCCAACGAATAGGTTCGGGGTGGAGTCAAGTCTCTGGTTCAATGCTGCCTGATGCAGCATAGTTTTCAGTTCCAAGACCATTTCAAACTGGTCCATGAGTTAATTTAACCTTTGATGGTCTGCCTCCCTGTGTTAATGTTGTAGCTCTTCCTGATCACAAGTCATAACCTCATCCTAGATCCTTTTTGGGTTAAAGATCAACAACACTCCCACCCTTTCTCAATCACACTGACCCACCATCAAACCTACTTTTTCTGAGGATCTCAAAACCAGTGGATGGTCTTCCCCAGTTCAGCTCCCTCCGTCATACAGCTCTTTCTTTCCTCCCTCAGCTTGCCCGCCTCTTCAGCTCACCTTTCCTATGCTCATCAGACCTTCTTCAGCTCTCCCTCCTTCCCTACCACAGCTCTCCCCCCCTCAGCATTCCCTCCTTGAGTTCTCTTTCCTTCCAACAATTAAAGACGTTTAAACTGCAAGCTCTGCTTTTTAACGCTATTGACCTTGTTGACAAGCTACATTGTAAAGGCTGTGGCCCTTCACCTACATTTCCCGATCTAAAAACAATCAACTGTGTTACTGTGTCACAACAGAGTGCACAGACTATCAAACCTGAATTCACTCATAAATCAAAGACCCAAGCCATGATATAATTAACCACTGCACTGGTGAAGTTTGGCTGTTAGACTTGCTCTTCCTATCTTTCAAACCCATTAACCCTGAGAAACATATTTTGGACAGAATATTTCCAGGCTGTCTCAAGTTGCTAGCCCAACTGTGGACACAATGTTAGGCTCAGTTTAAACGGTATAAGAGGATAAATGATCTGAGGCCTTGATCATGAACAAAGAGAGCCATAGAATGCTTATTCTCCCTTCCTCCAATCACCAGCCCACTGAGCAGTGATTACACTCCCCCTCCTCCTCTAATCAGCATATCCCAGAGCAGTGTTTATACTGTACTCTCTTGTCCTCCAATCACCATCTCCCTGCACAGTATTTACACTCCCCTCCTCCAATCACCATCTCCCTGCACAGTGTTTATACTCCCATCCTCCAATCACCATCTCCCTGCACAGTGTTTACACTCCCCTCCTCCAATCACCATCTCCCTGCACAGTGTTTATACTCCCATCCTCCAATCACCATCTCCCTGCGCAGTGTTTACACTCCCCTCCTCCAATCACCATCTCCCTGCACAGTGTTTACACTCCCTTCCTCCAATCACCATCTCCCTGCACAGTGTTTACACTCCCTTCCTCCAATCACCATCTCCCTGCACAGTGATTACACTCCCCTCCTCCAATCACCATCTCCCTGGACAGTGTTTACACTCCCCTCCTCCAATCACCATCTCCCTGGATAGTGTTTATACTCCTCCTCCTCCAATCACCATCTCCCTGAACAGTGTTTACCCCCCCCCCCCAATCATTATCTCCCGGGGCAATGTTTATACTTTCCCCTCCTGCAATCACCAGCTCCCAGGTCTCACTACCCCCACCCAAACCCCATTTCCCAGTATTTCTGATTCCCTCCCATAGCCATTCTAATCCTACACATAGTTAACTTTCAACAGACTAAACTCAATAGACTTATGGTGGATAAGTGTATCAAGTCAGGTGGATCCAAGGCAGGGATATGGGACTGAGATACAATTTAGGCATGTTAAAAGTGAATGGGAAAGTTGGTCTCAGAAGTTGAATGGTCACTTCCTTCTCCAGTACTCCTTGGTGGCAAAAAATGCCAATCTTGCCAGTTTTGTTCAATTAGTAAGAACAAAATAAACAATAAAGTCTCTAGGACTTGCCAAAGAGTCCATGTTAAGCATATACTCCACATTCCAATCACGGTCGAATAAGGTTAGCCTTCCCCCGCCCCCCACCTCTTATTCACATGCCATGCTTGGCACTGTACAACCTAGCTGCAAAAATATAAAACCCTGTAAATATAAAACAAGATTCAAGGTCAGATGCCCTAGTAAACTCAGACAGGGCGAGGCACTACAAACAGTAACATGAGAGAAATGGAACAATGCCCTGAGCAAAACACATTTTTCTAACTGCAGCATGTACAATCCAGACTGAAGAATAAACTACATTCAGACAACAAAGTCCTGGATCATGGTTCGGGCTTTTCACCCACCATCATTACCCGGGGATCTCCAGGAACTGAAGTAAGAGAAATAATTTGAAGATTAAAACTGTGCAGCTTTTGTTTTTGCACTCAGTCAGTATAATAGGGTCCCAACGTTGCGGAAGCAGGCCATTTGGCCCATCGGGTCCACACTGACCCTCCAAAGAGCATCCCACCAGACCTACCCAACTACCCTATCCCGCAGTTCCCATGGCTAATTCACCTAGCATGCACAGCCCTGAATACTAGGGACAATTTAGCACGGCCAATCCACTTAATCTTAGCAAGTAGCAATGAGGTAAAAGATTAGATAATTTGTATCAAGGAAGTTTATTGCGAGATAGATTTTGGCCAAGACACTAGGGAGAACTTACTTGCTTTTGAGGACAGATGGTGCATTAGTCTCATTCATAAAGCAGCAACTCTGACAGTGCAGCACTCCTCCCTACTGCTGCAGAGTGTCATCTAGAGGCTTTGCATTAGAGTCTAGAGAGTCCAGACACTTTGGACTCCAACCTACAACCTTCAGGAGTTGAAGCTGTCACTCACAGAACTATGGCTGAGACCTGAAGTGGAGCCAGTGACCCTTGGTTGGTCGGTGCTGACAATGGCCCCAAAAGCATTATTTTCTCTCATTTTCCAGGAAGAAATGAAGGTGAGTTCCCCCCAGTCTTATCCTTCTTTCCCCTGAGATACGAGTGACGTTGGGCTCGGTTTTCTCAAAAGCACCGACTGTTACTGGCAACTGCCAAGAAGGGACTTTCTGTCAGGGTAAGAGAAAAAAATCAATATAAACACTGCAGCCACTCACCCTCCCACCACCTCCTGTCTTCCTTTATGACATGTTTTCTTAGAATAAAGTCAGATTGTTTAAAATTTGAAGGTTTGTATTGAAAGAGGAGCTTTGGTTTATTGACTAATGTCTCTCTCACACACACGCGCATGCGTACACACATATAAATCTATGGGGTGAATTTGTATTTTCAGGTAAATTCTATTTTGTTCAAAAAGCTCACAATCTGTAGGCAGTCAGTCAATGTGACATTTCATAAATTCCTATGTTGGAAATAGAACCAGTCTGACTCCAGGTTGGGTTACAGCCAGACTCTACCCTTTACTGCATTGTCTGAGCCAAGATGTCACTTTCTTAATATACTGAAAAAACCTTAAGTTATCTCGGGCAGTAATTCCAGGGTGTACATATTAATCAATCAAAACCTGCATCCCCATCCTAAATGATTAAACCCTTAACAGCAGGTTTGTCGAATACATCGCATCAGTTGTATGACACTTTGATTTTTACTTATAACTTCAGTGCCCTATGTATCCTGCCCCACTAGCTACCTGACAAAACAGCAGCGCTCTGAAAGCTTGTCCTTTCAAATAAACTTGTTGGACTATAACCTGGTGTCGTGTGATTTTTAACTTTGTCCACCCCAATCCAACACCAGCACCTCCACATCTTGACTAATCCAAACAGAGTCACTTTAACTTATGCGATTATCAATCGCTTGGTTGTTACTGCTCATGTCCAGGTCTGTTTTCTTCATGGGATGTAGGCAGAGCTGGGCAGACCAGCATTTTTTGCCACTCACCTACCTGACTTTGAAAAAGTGGTGAGAGACGCTTTCTTGATCCATCATGGCCAAATAATGGCCATCCTCAAAGAGAGAGAACCAAAAGAACCTTGACATTCAGCAGTACCACATTTGTTGATTCCCCCACCGTGCCCCCCAGTATCAATAAAATGGCTGCAAGATCAAGTCGAAGGCTAGGATATCTGTGGCAGATAAACTCACTTGCTGACTTCCCAAAACCTGAGCAACATCTACAAGGCACAGATCAAGAATGTGAAGGCACACTTCTCCCTTGTCTGGATGAGTACAGTTGCCAAAGCAATGCCAAAGCAAATCACTTGACTGGCACCCCATCTGCCAATTAAAGATTCACTCCATACACCACCGTTGTGCAGCAGCAGTCTGTAATGTCTACAAAAGGCACTGGAGCATCTCACTAAAGTTCCTTCAAAAGTACCTTCTGAATCCATGGCTTTTACCTCATAGAAAGACAAGGGTGTCAGGTACATGGGAACATCACCTCCTTCAAGTTCCCCTCGAAGCTGTGCACTGAATGAGTTGAAATGGTATCACTCTTCCTTTAATGCTTCAGTTAAAATCTTGGAACTTCTTCCCTAACTGCACTGTGAGTATATCTGCATCACATTGACTGCAGCAGTTCTAGAAGGCAGCTCATTACCATCTTATCCAGGGTAGTTAGGGATGGAAAATAAATAATGGCATAAATGATGCACACACAGGATCATTGAGTCTAGAGCATGGAAACAGACCCTTTTGTCCAACTAGTCTATGGCCGACCATAATCCCAAACTAAACTAGTCCCACCTGCCTCCTCTGGGTCATATTCTTCCAAACATTTCCTATTCCTGTATCTATCCAAATGTCTTTTAAACATTGTAATTGTACCCACATCCATCACTTTCTCAGAAAGTTCATTCCACATGCAACCCTGTATAAGAAGCTTGTCTCTTACGTCTTTTTGAAATCTCTCTCTTCTCACCTTAAAAATGTGCCCCTTATCTTGAAATCCCCATCCTCGGGAAAAGACAACTACCATCAACTCTATCTATACCTCTCATTATTTTATAAATTTCTATCAGATTGCCTCTCAGCATCCTACGGCTCTAGTGAAAAAAAGTTCCAACCTATCCAGCCTTTCTTAATAATTCAAACTTGCATACCCAGCAACATCCTGGCAAATCTCTTCTGAATCCTCTCCAACTTGATAATAACTAGGCGACCAGAACTGGACACAGTATCCCAGAACAGGCCTCACCAATGTCCTGCGCAACTTCAATATGACTTCCCAACTCCTATACTCAAAGGACTGAGCAATGAAGGCAACATACCAAACACCTTTTTAACCACCCTGTCAATATGTGACACAAACTTCGAAGAATTATGTACCTGCACCCCTAGGTCTCTATGATCTACAACACAAGGTCCTACCATTAATTGTGTAAGCCCTACTCTTGTGTTGTACCAAAATGCAATACCTCGCATTTATCCAGATTGAACTCCATCTACCATTTTTCAGCCCATTACACAAACAAATTGCATAGACCTCTAAATGACTTTTCATTGCCTAATTTTAATAGGGTAATAGAAGATTTTGACACAAGTACAAAATATCCCTGGAAATTTGGATGGAATACTCAATATACAGAAATTTGAAATGCCAAATTAGCAGTTTCGTGTACTTCCAGGTCCAACCTATTACCTTACCCTGTACTTGCCTGTCTCTCTTTCTCTATCTTTCTCCTATGCCACAACTACTAATACATTGTATACTCTTTAAGCATTATATGATGATTCTTCTCTCCATCAGTGTGAAACCTCATTCTGTGTTCTTTAACATCTCATAGCTTTCTGTTCACAGCAGTTGTCTTACTTTACAACCCCTCAAAACAGATCAGTAGTGTCTTGTTCATAATGCTCCACACTCCTCACTTACTCTAGCACTGACCCCTTCGTTACAACCATGTACAACACACCCAATAAGAATCTCTCGCATATCACCAAAGGCAAAAAGACCTAAAGACAAGTAGTATGTTCATTGGGTTGAAAGAGCTAATTTTAAAATTATTTTGAACACAGTCATATAAATGGTGGGGAGTGAAAAGAAAGAAACATGCAAAATGAGTCAATTCCTAAAATCAGGAATGTGAGTGGGTGGTTGGGAGGGGAAGGGAGCTGACAGATCAATAGGAGTGGCGTTGAGGTTGGGACTGGGGGCAAGGTAGCTGGGAAGATAATAGGTAGATGCAGGTGGAAGGGGGGATGATGGTAATAGGTCGAGGGAAGGATAGAGCAGATAGATGGGAAGGAAGGTGGACAGGTAGGACAGTTCAAGAGGGTGGTACCAAGTTGGAGGGTTAGATCTGGGATGAGCGGGGGGGAGGGGTGATGAGGAAACTGGTGAAATCGACATTGATGCTGTATGGTTGGGTGGTCCCAGGGCGGAAGATGAGGCGTTCTTCTTCCAGGCGTCTGGTGGCTAAGATTTGGGGGTGGGGGAGACCCAGGATTTGCATGTCCTTGGTGGAGTTGGAGGGGGAGTTGAAGTGGCTAGCCACAGGGCGGTGGGGTTGCTTGGTGTGTGTAACCCAGAGAAGTTCTCTGAAATGTTCTGCTAATTGCTACATATATACTTACAACTCACAAAACTTTCAACCAGTGTTAGGGAGATATCTGGGTGCCAAACTGCGATTCACATCTGCTTTTATTGCGGTTTAGTGTTGCTTAAATTTCACTGAGCCTGTCGTTGAAAATATATCTTTGTGAGAACTAGGGCAAGATCTCCTTATGTCGACAGGGAGTGCCCACAACTGGGAGATTAATGCACTTTGATTGGGTATTAGTAGCCTGGCTGTCTTTTCCCTCTATTGCTCCTGCCTCTGTAGCACCATTCATGGCCAGCTCATGCTGCAGGGAGGTTTATTCTGATCGTTTTCAGGAAGAAGATTATTTTGTTTGGCTTTCTTGTTTGTGCTTTCTTGTTCCTCAGTTGCCGGAATTGCAAGCAACAAAGGACATGAAGTAAACGTCTTCAATTATTTGAAGGCAATTTATTGGCAGGCCCTCTTGGGGATCATATTGCTGAATATTAGACCGATTAATTCTCCAACTCTCTCCTTTGACAGAAATTCCCTGTTACATGGCTCAGGACACGGTTAGGACTTTGTTCGTTTATTATGCGCATAATTTAGAACACTGGTTACCATGGAGATTTTTTTCCCCAAACAGTTTATGCCAAGGCCAACACGCTCAATAAATTTGTCATTATTTATTGGCACACAGCTGACTACCGTCCCCTTCTACCACCTCTCCCCTTCCCCTCCCCCAACCACCACCCCTCTCCAAACTATCCTGTGTTTTTTGCCTGCAGCTGTATTGCACGTGCTCAGTGCATTTGACTGAGGAACTGGAAAGTGGATGCTGTTCTCTGGAAGCTAAAAGTTGAGTGGCAACATGCTCTCCCATCCGAAGTGCAACACCCATTTCCCCTCACCATTACCTCGACAACCCACTTGGTCCATATTTACTGCCTTATGTGATGTCTGATTTGTCTGATGACCATAGCTTCACGCAGCTGGTGCAAACAAAACAGATAGCACACAGAATGGTCTGATAATGTTACATAGAATCAAAATTTACAATCAATTTAAGATCATTGAGAGATAACTTAGAGGGAGACCTATTCTTTCTGGGCATTGACTCGAAATGGCCTCTATTCCCATGGGAGCTAAACTCCACAAAGCCCTCTTCCGGCCAGACTAGGAACAACTGATATATGAAACGAATTGAGTTCACATTATTTCACACTGAATGCACAATGAAATGTTTCTTGTCACAATCTCAATCCAAAACCCCAGGAAGGCTTGGCCCCTTATTGTCCATATCCTGTCTGTTTAAATTCAGTTCAAGTAATCCTTCAGGAAGGTTTGAGAATCAATGTGCCTCCAATTCAGTTATGACTCTATTACCCTCAATAAAATTCAGTGCCAGTTTTTCTTATACTTTGTATCTCAAAGACTATTTCTGAAACCCTGTGCTGTACATCTCACTGCCTATCACTGTTGCACTGTACTTTTTATATATGCAATGTTAAGATGTGTCTGTGTGCTATTGGCTAGGTCACTTACTGACCACTGAAATATATCTCCATACCTCACTGCTTGTTCCTAATGTCTTGTCTATCTCAAAGATCTATTCCTGTTACCTTGTATATTTTCCTGTCTGTCCCTTTTACACTGTAGGCCTCACTGCATGTCACTGTTACCCTGAACATTGCACTGTCTATTCCTGGTACCCTTTACATCTACTTGCCTGTACCTGATATATTTACATCTCACTGCATTGTCCCTGATACACCACATATGGCACTGTTTAAACTTAATCCAGTATGTCTCATTACATGTCCATGATACAATGCATATCTCACTGTACATTATATCCCTTACGTCCTGTACATCTCACTGTCCTTTACGATTAGATCAATGGATGTTCCATATTTTACTGATTTGCCATCCTACACTGTATATTCTCAGCCTGTACCCATCATATTTAATTGCATCTTCCCTACTTTTCCCTGTGTAACTGACTGCCAATTAATTATAAGGTTTTGCTGAGATAAACAGGAGTGTTTGAGCCAAAATCTCCGTTAATCCATCAGATTCTCTCAATTTAATCGATCTAAAAACTGTCCAATCACACTCTCTCCTCTCTATATATCATTGACTGACCTCTATTACCTCATGTATTCCACTGACTACTTCCCATTACATCCTGTATCTCACAGACAGCCCTTTATTACCCTCTGTGTACCTCACTGACTCCCCTCCATTACCCTCTGTATACCTCACCGACTGCCCTTTGTGTACCTCACTGATTGCCCTATTACCCTCTGTGTATGTCACTGATAGACTTTTTAATACCCTCTGCTCTCATTGACTGAAATCTAATACCCTCTGTGTACCTCACCGACTGCTGTTTATTACTCCACTCTGTTCTCACTGATGCCCTGTATTACGCTCAGTGTATCTCAGTGATTGCCCTATTACCCACTGTCTGTCTGTTAATGACAATGTGACAATGCCTTTATCACCCAGCTGATAACTTCTCACAGAGGTGTTCAGCACAGAAGGAGGCGCTTTGGCCCATCAATGTATTGGTCAAAAACAACCACCTAACTATTGTAATCCTACTTTCCAAGGTTTGGACCATAGTCTTTATACCTTGGCCTTGCACGTGCACATTTAAATACTTCTGAAATATTTTGAAGGTTTGTGCCTGAACCACCCTTACAGTCAGTGAGCTCCAACTCCCACCACACTCTGAGTGAAAAAGAATTCCTCACATCCTCTCCAACCCTCCTGCCTCTTATCTTAAATCTATGCCTCCAGTAAAGGAAAAGATTCCTTTCTGTCTATCCTGCCTATGCCCCTCATAATTTTTGTACATCATAATTATGCCTCTCCTCTGCTGAAAATGTGTTGCTGGTCAAAGCACAGCAGGCCAGGCAGCATCTCAGGAATAGGGAATTCGACGTTTCGAGCATAAGCCCTTCATCCTCTGCTCCAAGGAAAATAAAAACCCAGTCTGTCCACTTCTTCTTCATAACTAAAGCTCTTCAGCCCAGACGACATCCTGGTAAATCTCTGCACCCTCTCCAATGCTATTACATCCCTCCTATAATGTGGATTCCAGAACGGTACACAATACTCCAGCTGTGTCCTAACCAGTATTTTTTACAAGGCCCGGCATAACCTCTCTGCACTTAATCTCAAATGTCTCAGCTGACAAAGGCAAGTAATCACTACTTTAAGGGACTGGTGGACGTTCATGTCAACATCTCTCTAATCCTTGGTGCTTTCCAGGGTCCTACTGTTCATCAAATATTCCCTTTTCTTGTTTGACCTGCCCAAGTGCATCATCTCAATTATTTGGAATGAATTCTATTTGCCACTGATCAGCCCACCTGACCATCAGTCTATGTCCTCTCATAATCTCAGGCTATCCTCCTCACTATTTACCATCCCACTGATTTTTAGACCCATCCATGAACTTACTGGTCAACCTTCTTAGTTCAAGTCTTAATCATTCATCTGCGTACCACAAATGGCCCCAATACTCGTCCCTACACAACTGGGTTGGACACAGGCTTCTAGTCCTGAAAACACCCCTTAAACATCCTCTGCTTCCTGCCATTTAGCACCAATTCTGGATCCAATTTGCCAAATTTCCTTGGATCCATGGGCTCTTGGACTGATGTCGTCAGTTTCCCAGGTGGGACCTTATCAGAAATCTTGCTGAAGTCCAAGTAGACAACATCGAATGCACACCTCATCTCCATACCTGGTCACATCTTTGAAAATTTTAAACAAGTTGTTCAAACATGACCTCCCCTTAACAAAACCATGCTGACCGCTCTTGATTAATCTCTGCCTCTCCAAATGCAGATTATTTCTGTCATTTGTATTGTTTCCAATCATTTCCTTACACTGAGCTTTTACTGACTGATCTGTAATTTCCTAGTCAATCCCTTCCCGTCTTCTTGAATAATGGTGCCTGCCCTCCAGTTGTCTGGCATTTCTCCTACGGCCAGTGAGAAATTGAACATTTTTGCCAGTGTGTCTATTTCCTCCGGTGCCTCTGTGTGGAGTTTGAACATTCTCCCCGTGTCTGCGTGGGTTTCCTCCGGGTGCTCCGGTTTCTTCCCAAAGATGCGCAGGTTAGGTGGATCGGCCATGCTAAATTGCCCATGGTGTTAGGTGCATTAGTCAGGAGTAAATATAGGATAGGGGAATGGATCTGGGTGGGTTACTCTTCAGAGGACTTGTTGGGCCAAATGGCCTGTTTCCGTACTGTAGGGAATCTAATCTAATCTAATCTAATCTAATCTAATCTAATCTAATCTAATAGCCTGGGATACATTTCATCTGACCCTGAATATTTATCTACTTTTAAACATCCTAGACCACTCAAAACCTCCATTCTTTCTAAACTAATTAATAAAAGTATATCATAGTTTTTCCCCTTGATTTATATATCCATATCATCCCACTCACTAACGAACACTGTCACAATGTATTCATTTAGAACATTATCTATGTCCTCAGCACTGTGGTCATTAATGGGCCTTATGGTTTCCCTAGTTATTCTTTTATGCTTAAAATATCCGTAAAGTAACTTAGGTTCTTTCTTTATTTTGCCGGCCATCACCCTTCCATGCTCCCCTTGTGCTCTCCTAATTTCCTTGTTTACTTCCCTTGTACATTATACTTCTTGTCTTCCTCCAGAGCTTCTCCTGTTTCGGTCCCGTGGTATCTACTATACGCCTCCCCTTTTCTCTTTATCCAATCCTGCATATCCCTGGATATCCAGCAGTCCCTGGATTGTTGTCCCTACCCTTTACCTTCATGGGAACATGTTAGCCCTGTGCTCTCCTTATTTCCTTCTTGTATGAGTTCCACTGCTCTGACACCGATTTATCTAACATTATCTGCACCCTGCCCACTCTGGTCAAATCTTGCCTGATTTTATTAAAACCAGCCTTCCACCAGTCTAGAAATTTGATTTCCGGCCCACCCTTGTTCTCTTCCATTAAAATCTTGAATCTAACAGAATAATGATCGCTGTCTGCAAAATACTCCCCCACTGATACTTTAACCACTCGCTCAACTTCATCGACTAAAATTAAGCTCAGGGCTAGCCGCTCTTTTCTACAGCTTTATATGTGCTGGCTTAAAACAAAAGCTGTCCCGGATTCATTTTAAGAATTCCACTAAACCTTTCACACTATGTCCAGCCCAGTTAATGTTGGGGAAGTTGAAATCTCCTACTGTCACTACTCTATCAGTTCTACCACTTTCTGAACCCTGCCTATGTAGCTGCTCCTCTATTTCTTTGGACTGTCAGGAGGGCTATCGTACACTCCCAGCAATGGGATTGCTCCATTTTGGTTTTACAAGTTCTGCCCATATGGCTTCATCTGAGGAGCGTGCTAAGGTGTCACCCTTCCTTACTTGTGTAACTGATGCTCTGATCAATATCGTGACGGCCCCTCTTCCTCCGCTTTCAACTCCTTCCCTGCTTCACCTGAAGACCCTGTATCCTGAAATATTGACCTGTCGATCCTGCTCCCCCCCCCCCCCCCCTTTCTGGTACGTCTCAGTGAGAGCAACACCAACAAACTGCGTAGAGGGCTGAAGAAGCAGAGTGCCCTTATAGTTCAGGAAACGAGAGGATAACTCACCAGCTTCTGCATGTTAGCGGCAGGAGGCTGCACTTTGCTCCTGAGACGGTTATGGTGGGTCAGGATGGTGAAGCATTCTTTAGGCGCCAACTCTGCAAGGAGCAGGTGATAAAAAATGTAAAAATGCAAATGCCAGGGCTTAACTTCCAGATCTCCATGGCAACAACCAAATGTGTCTCAAAGGTCCAATTCTGACCCTGGGCATGAACAGGAATAATTCACTAATCGTTTCAAACGGGTGTTGAAATAAGAAAACAATGTTTGGTATAACTTCTAAGTGCAATCTGACCTCTTTGCAAGATCTGATTCCAAAATTAGTTGCAGAAGTTGTCATAGAGCTTGAAACGGTTCTGCTCATAAGGAGCACAGATAGACTCACTCCTCCAAACCTTGCATCAAAATAAAAACAAAACTGGTCCCACTTTTAATTCTCTATAACTGGGGCAACTTCTTTATTTTTGTTCAGAATCAAATGCCAATCGCTCATTCAAAGCACGAGAGAGACTCGGCTCCCCTACCTTTCCGATCCCAGTTGAGGATCCCTGTCCCCGGCGGCGCTGCGGGAGCCTCGCCCGCAGTAGGCACCAGTAGCCTGGCCAGCAGCAGCAGCAACACCGGCAGCCCAGCCGCCCCTTCCATCTGGCTCGGTCGTCGATGCACTTGCTGCAGTCACACCCACACACACTGGCTCCTTCTACTGAGGCGGTGTAGCAGGGATTGGAGACTGAGAGAGAGAGAGAGATATGAGTCAAGGGGACACGAGAGAGAGAGAGAGAGAGAGAAACACGCTTGAATCAGCCAGTCCTTGCCGCACACTGGATACAGCAAAGTGCCCCCAGGGACAGATACATGCAGCAGCGTTCGGTTAACTACATCCAGCACTTGGAAGGATGTAGTGTCTGTGATGTTCCCTGTTCCACTCCCCTGTATCTAACACATCCAGGTCAGGGGCAGCGACAGTGTCACTTGCACGCTAGGATTAAACTCCACCATCCGAGAAGGTTAAGTTGGAGATCTGCCTGTGCTGTGCACATCAAGGCAGTCGTTGGTACCCTCCTCCTTCATGCTCAACACCATACCCTTCCCCCTTCCCACCGCCCTCCCACTGCCCCTTCCCCTTGCAAGAGTAGAAGATGTTCCACCTGCCCCTTTGCTTCCTCCCTCCTCACTGTCCAGGGGCCCAGAGCACACCTTCCAGGTTAAAGCAGCACTTTGTCTGCACTTCTCAGTTTAGTTTACTGCATTCACTGCTCACAGTCTGGTCTCCCCTACACTGGGCAAACAAAGCATGTAGACTGGTGACCGTTTCATGGAACACCAACGTTCTGTCCGCGAAAAAAAAAGACCTTGAGCTTCCAGTTGCGTCCCATTTCAATACACCGTCCTGTTCCCTGTCAACATCTCTGTCTCAGGCTTGCTTCAGTGCTCCAGTGAAGCTCAGAGCAAGCTGGAAGAACAGCTCCTCATTCTCAGCTTGGAAACTCTCTGGCCTTCTGGACTCAATATCGAGTTGAACAATTTTAGGGGTTGTGGCATCTTCACATGTGCTTACCCTCCAACCCTCACACCAGGCTCTTAGATTAGATTAGATTACTGACAGTGTGGAAACAGGCCCTTCGGCCCAACAAGTCCACACCGACCCGCCGAAGTGCAACCCACCCATACCCCTACATTTACCCCTTACCTCACACTACGGTCAATTTAGCATGGCCAATTCACCTGGACTGTGGGAGGAAACTGGAGCACCCGAGGAAACCCACGCAGACACGGGGAGAACGTGCAAACTCCACACAGTCAGTCGCCTGAGGCAGGAATTGAACCCAGGTCTCTGGCGCTGTGAGGCAGCAGTGCTAACCACTGTGCCACCGTGCCGCTCTGTTATCACAAAGTCTGTCTGTCGTCTGCAAGGTGTTAGAAAGGATTCTGAGGGATTTATGACCATCTGGAAGAGCATGGCTTGATTAAATGCAGTCAACACGGCTTTGTGAGGGGCAGGTCATGCCTCACAAACCTTATCGAGTTCTATGAGGATGTGACTGGAAAAGTTGATGAGGTTTGAGCTGTGCATGTGGTGTATATGGACTTCAGCAAGGCATTTGATAAGGTTCCTCATGGTAGGCTCACTCAGAAGGTCAGGAGGAATGGGATTCAGGGGAACATAGCTGTCTGGATACAGAATTGGCTGGCCAATGGAAGACAGCGAGTGATGGTAGAAGCAAAATATTCTGCCTGGAAGTCTGTGGTGAGTGGTGTTCCACAGGACTCTGTTGTTTATAATTTTTATTAATGATTTGGATGGAGGGATTGAAGGATGGGTCAGCAAGTTTTCAGGAGGTTGGAGGTGTTGTTGACAGTATAGAGGGCTGTTGTAGGCTGCAGCGGGACATTGACAGGATGCAGAGATGGGCTGAGAGGTGGCAGATGGAGTTCAACCTGGATAAATGCGAGGTGGTGCATTTTGGAAGGTCGAATTTGAAAGCTGAGTACAGGATTAAGGATAGGATTCTTGGCAGTGTGGAGGAACAGAGGGATCTTGGGGTGCAGGTACATAGATCCCTTAAAATGGCCACCAAGTGGACGGGGTTGTTAAGAAAGCTTTCATTAACAGAGGTATTGAGTTTAAGAGTCGTGAGATCTTGTTGCAGCTCTATAAAACTTTGGTTAGACCACACTTGGAATACTGCGTCCAGTTCTGGTTGCCCTATTATAAGAAAGATGTGGATGCTTTGGAGAGGGTTCAGAGGAGGTTTACCCTAGGATGCTGCCTGGACTGGAGGGCTTATCTTATGAGGAGAGGTTGACTGAGCTCTGACTTTTTTCATTGGAGAAAAGGAGGAGAAGAGGGGACCTAATTGAGGTATACAAGATAATGAGAGGCATAGATAGAGTCGATAGCCAGAGACTATTTCCCAGGGCAGAAATGATAACACGAGGGGTCATAGTTTTAAGCTGGTTGGAGGAAAGTATAGAGGGGATGTCAGAGGCGGGTTCTTTACACAGAGAGTTGTGAGAGCATGGAATGCGTTGCCAGCAGCAGTTGTGGAGGCAGGGTCATTGGGGACATTTAAGAGACTGCTGTACATGCATATGGTCACAGAAATTTGAGGGTGCATACGTGAGGATCAGTGGTCGGCACAACATCGTGGGCTGAAGGGCCTGTTCTGTGCTGTACTGTTCTATGTTCTATGTTCTAAAGTCTGCTATTACACACTTCCCGTCGTAGGGAACTATTTGTCTACCAGTAGATATTCAATCTCCCAGGCTGATCGTTATACACTCCTTTGTCTGTCCAACTGTTCTTCTCTCTGTGTGGGCTCTATCCCCACCTAATGTTTACTCCTTACCCCCTTCTCGCACCCTCTCTTCTGCATAAAAACCATCCTTTTCCTAGCTTCTGAGAAAGTGTCACTGAACCCAAAACATTAACTCTGATTTCTCTTCACAGACGCTGCCAGACCTGCTGACCCTTTCCAGTAACTTCTGTTTTTGTTGTTGATGGCAGAGCACATGCAGGTTTGGGTGAGTAGGGAGTCCTAGGTTTTGGACTCAGTGTTAATATTGGGTCGGATTTGTGCAAGGGCACTCATACCTTACTACACTTACAGGCATCCACAGACCTGCCGCATGCGTGTTTGGGCAGTATTTGTACACTTTTTGAGATCCTTTTCGACACTGCACCCTCTGCAGAGGTTCTGTCATCTGAGTGAGTGGGGTCTTCACCAATAGTCTTCACTGAGACCACACAGAATTTAAACAATGATGAATTTGGATAGTGATTTCAGTGAATTATCATGCGGTGATGTATTATAATCACTCTGAGTTCAAGTTGCTAGATTAATATGCATTTTTTGCCACACATGTTACACAAGCCGTGAATTATGAACAATGACGGGAAAGACTGCAACTTCCATTGTCTGGCCGACCAGGAATCTTTCCCATTCTTGCCACTTATCACATGGGCTGGAGGGATTTGAAGGCTGGCTGTATATATGAATGCACCATTACCTTTTGGGCTAGGACTCCAACCCAAAGCCTCTAGCTCAGAGAGAAAGGCACTACCCACACCACCACTACAACCACATCTCCATAAAATCACAGGTTGAAAGTGAAAGAAGGTAATGGAAAGTTTGGAAAGAGGCAAGTTAAGCGAATGGAAAAGTAAAACATATAGTTATTAGATTAGATTACTTACAGTGTGGAAACAGGCTCTTCGGCCCAACAAGTCAACACCGACCCGCCGAAGCGCAACCCACTTATACCCCTACATATACCCCTTACCTAACACTACGGGCAATTTAGCATGGCCAATTCACCTGACCCGTACATCTTTGGACTGTGGGAGGAAACCGGAGCACCCGGAGGAAACCCACGCAGACACGGGGAGAACATGCAAACTCCACACAGTCAGTCGCTTGAGTCAGGAATTGAACCCAGGTCCCTGGCGCTGTGAGGCAGCAGTGCTAACCACTGTGCCACCGTGCCACCGTGCCGCCCAGTTATGTACCTTTAAAAGCGTTATCAATGACAATTTGATGGAGTTAAACCTCAAACAGAGGAATGTTAATACTCCATGCTTCGGAGGTGTCTGGCAGTAATTATAAATTACCACTCTGTTAATGGATTCACTTATACTCCAGCCTTAAGCTTTTCTGATGCCTTTACTCAGTGTACATTTGACAATTGTCACAACTCTGGGTCATCACAGACATTTGAATCTGAATATCCTGACAATGTGTAAACTTAAAGAAATCAGGCCCAAATACTGCCCCCCAAAACCTTTTAGTGATCAATATTTTTATAATACATTTGCTCATATATTTACTGTTACCCCATCACCCTTATGTTTTTGAGAATACGAATTCAGACAGCCTGGAGATTTCACTGTTCTTGTTGAATAGGTTCTAATCAGCATTGCAAGAATAGAGAGCTTGTTTGATGGAAGATAGTTGCCTTTGACTGTATTCCCGACTGTCTGAGGTCTGTTGCTGTCTTTTGAACTGGTGGACATTTAATCTGTCTCAAGGAGGATGCTATCTCTGCTGGTGAAAGCATGTTTTATTTGCAATCTTTTGATATTTGCTCATCTCTCTTTTAGGTGGTGCATTCCAAATCAATTGGAGACATCAAATCTTCCATGTGTGCCAGTGAATGTTTGTTATTTCCAAGTCTGGATCGAAACTCCCATTGACAGGAGTGTCAGCTTACCCAAATATTTGGTCCACGCCATTAATTTCCTTGAGGAAAACCTGAGGTTTGTCTTTTCCTGGAGAATATTCTGCCTCATTTACTTTTTGAGTTTGACAGTTCTTTGCCATTTTGCTTTTCGGTGGCAGTGTCCAGCTTAGCACATTTCTCTAAAGCAATATGCAGTTCTACAAAGAAGCTTTTGGTTATTAGTGTTTGTGCCAATGGGGTTTCTTGGCTGTACGTTATTGATTAGGACTCCTGCCTGTTGCACTGGGACACCATGTGTCACTTGCCATGCTTACATTCCAAAGATATCCTGCACCAAGATTGAACTTTTCCCATTACGATTGATCTGCATTATTCCCAGACCTCTGCTTCACTCTCCATCTGAATCACACTCTCTACTGTCAGAAGAAAGTGAGGGCTGCAGATGCTGGAGATCAGGGTCAAAAGGTGTAGCACTGGAAAAGCACAGCAGGTCAGGCAGCAGCCGAAGAGCAGGAGAGTCAGCGTTTTGGGCATAAGCCCTTCATCAGGAATGGTGGAGGAACACTTAATAGCGCGCTAGATTATGTGTGGCACTGCAGACTTGTGCCCCAGAACTTGCCATGTCCCTAGACAGCTGCTCCACTACAGCTACAACATTGAGAAACGTCACATATTGTCAGGGAGATGCCAGGTATGTTCTGAGCACAGGAAACAGGACATATTCAAACCAGTCATTCCTGATGAAGGGTTTACCTAAAACACCAACTCTCCTGCTCCTTGGATGCTGCCTCTATATAGTCAGGCCTGCTTTGGATTGTAATCAACCTGACCAAGTCTCATCAACAATTCGCCCACCATTTTGGTCTCTTATGATTTTTGATGTTAAGTCATCATAATTGCAGCTCATGACTGTTTTGTACAGATCAATAACAAATGATCTATGGATTCTCTTGAATACTGTATTCTGTTAAACTTTGCGTTTTGAAGAATTTTATTAATTGTGAAATTGTCAGATGCTTTCAGTACCTCTTGAAATGTGTCTGTTGCTATTTTATACATCCTTGGCAACCAATAACGTTATTTTCTAAGCTTCTAATGGTGTACTAAAATCATGTGTGGTACTGAGAAGATTTGTAGCTTAGGTTGAGGTTCTGGATGTAAGTTTGGTACTGAAGACTTGTGCCCCAGAACTTGCCATGTCCCTAGACAGCTGTTTCACTACAGCTACAATATTGAGAAATTTTCCACATTGTCAGGTAGATGCCAGGTATGTCCTGATCATGGGAAACAGGACATATTCAGACCTGTCAAATATCATGCTATCAATCTACTCTGGATTGTCAGCAACGTGTTGTCAACAGTGTTATCACGCAACACTCACAAAGGAATATATTGTTTAGTACTGTTCAGTTGATGAACCACAAAGCCACTCAGTTGCTGACCTCATTATTACAGTTTTGGTGCAAATATGGACAAAAGAGCTGACTTAAGTGGTGAATTGGGAGTGACTGCTTTTGACATCAAGGCAGCATTTCACTGAATACAGCATTAAGAGATCTTCGCAAAACTGGAATCAATGGGAATCAGGGGGAATTCTCTGCTGATTAGAGTCAAAGCTAACACATGGATGTTGGAGGTCAATCATCTGAGCTCCAGGCTCAGTTGCAGGGCAGTATCCTAGGTCCAACCATCTGCAGCTACTCCATCAATGATCTTCCTTCCATTGTAAGGTCAGAATTGGGGATATTCCGCAATGTTTAGTAATTTAAAGCCCATTCGCAGGAAGACCTGGACAATATCCAGGTTTGGGAAGACAAGTGGCAAGTTACAGGAGAAAGTGAGGACTGCAGATGCTGAAGATCAGAGTCAAGAGTGTGTTGCTGGAAAAGCACAGCAGATCAGGCAGAATCCAAAAAGTAGGAAAGTCAATGTTTCGGCCTAGAGCCCTTCACCAGCCCTTCATTCCTGATTAAGGATTCCGACCTGAAACATTGATTTTCCTGCTCCTCGGATGCTGCCTGACCTGCTGTGCTTTTCCAGCAACACACTCTCGACAAGTAGCAAGCTACATCCTATGCCATAGAAATGTCAGGTATTCACCATCCCCAACAAAAGAGAATCCATCCATTACCTTGTGGCATTGCCATCACTGAATCCTCTACTACCAAACCTCTGGAGTTTCATACCGAAACTGAAATGGATCAGTGATACAAATGCTATGGCTACAAGAGGAGAGGCTAAGAAGAGGCTAGAAATTCTGCAGTCACTTCCCCCAATGCCTGCTTCCCATCAACAAGACACTCTGGAGGAGTGCAATGTAGTACTCTCCATGTAACCTGGATATGTGCATTTCTAACAGCACTTAAGAAGCTCAACATTAGGACAGCTCCATCCAGCATCTTTAACACTGACTCTCTTCACAACTGATGCACAGTGCAAAGACTGTGAAAATCTACAAGATGCAGTAACTTAAGAAGTTCCTTCTATAGCACCTTCAAAGCCCATAACCTCTTCTATCTATTAAGGGGAAGGGCAAAGAAGCATATGAACATTCTCACCTGCATGTCTGCAGCCAAGCCTGACTTGAAGCTATAGCTTCAGTCCTTCATTGTTCCCTGGTCAAAATCCTGGAACTCTCTTCCTAATGGCAGATGTACCTATTAGTAGATTTCTGTCCCCCAGTGTCATGCTTCACTGGGGTAACACAATGGAAATCAGGAGCCATTATTCCAGGAGTCATTTCAAAAGTTGAACAATTAAAAAGTATGTAGAATTCACTAATTTCCTGTACTTTAGATCCAGGTTCACAGTGCACACTGAGCAGGTTTCTGTACTTATACAAGAAATCATTTATTACAAATAAGTAGATTCTACTTTAAGTATGAACCATTGTAATATAACGCTACTGGTTAAAACTTTAACCCTCTTGTAAACTTTACCCTTTACAAATGCATACTTTCAGATATAGACAGGAAGTAAAAATATGGGTATTATGGGTGGAGGGAAATACGGGGAAGGCACTTCAGTGGTTCCACCCAATAGGGTTTGCTGCAATGATTCTTGCGCTGATCAGAAAGCTGCTTCTTGATTTTCCTTCTTCAGATACTTTGACCTATTTGCAGAAAACAATAACTATTTCCTCTTACAAAAGTCATCGACTTATCAATTAATAGTCACAGTTTACAGTAACGGAAAAAGTAAAATAAGCAGGCTATCTTCAAACGTGAGATGCTTTTACTGCAGAGAAGAGAAACAGGACTTGCTTTTGCATAGATCCAATTGCTTCTGCCAAAATATTCATATTCCATGCTGTTTGGCTCCCTGGAAGGCAGTCATGTAATTGTTGACAGGTAAAAGGCTTTCATGATCAATAACTGATCACTAGCCCACAGTGCAATCAGTTACTTGCTCCCAACCAAACCTTTATTCCTTCAGCTCATTTCCAAACTAGGCTTCCACTGCTGTCTGAACAAGCAGCTGTGTAAACAGTGCTTACAATAAGCTTCAGCTTACTTGCTTGTTAAAAAGTACAGCAATCTCTGGCTTTTAAAACAACTGTTCTCCTATTTAAATCCACAGTCAAAAGTACAGAAAAATATAAATTTTTAAAAATCTGTACACCAAGAACTGCAAAAGCTCAAGAAGATGATGCACTAACCCCTTCTCTGGGACAATTAGGGCTGAGCAAGAAGTGTTGGCCAAGCCAGCAATGCCCATATCTGAGGGATGAAGTCAAAGGGATACTTGTTCAGTTTATGACTTAGTATCTAGTTTAAAAGTTATTATATGTTTCACGAATTGTTATCTCTAAGATTTCCAATTTAGCGCTGTATTTGGCCATCTATTCAATTAAATCTTCCTTTCAGTACAACCTCTGATGCTAAACTGTAATGGAAGGAATTTGTGCCTCATATAATGTTTCCTCTGGTGGCATTTATGGAGTATTTCCTACATGTAATGAGGATTTCCCATCGTTTGCAGCTGCAATGGAGAATCCCAAAACATTTCTGTGTTGCATCAGAATCACTCATTTCTTTTAATCGAGGAGGAAGTGAGGACTGCAGATGCTGGAGATCAGAGCTGAAATTGTGTCGCTGGAAAAGCGCAGCAGGTCTGGATGCTGCCTGACCTGCTGCGCGTTTCCAGCAACACATTTTCAGCATTTTTTTTAATCGCCAATGCCTTAAAATGACTGGGGTTCATAACGTTCCTTGGTTCTCAGTTCTCAGGTAATGTGAGTCTCTCTCCTCTCTTGACCCTGTTATTTCCATTTACTTTTGCTCAAGCCATGTTTCTTGGTACTGTATTCACCTATTATGGTGGTGATGCAGTGCATTCAAGATCTAACAATTCAATGCACAAAAAAAATGTCAATCTGCTCCACCCCATTTTGTTTTGATAATGGCCTGATGAGTGTTTTTGCTGTGTAGTACTCATGTTGATATTGAAATATTTACCCATTTAGTCACTGCCCAGAGTGTAGACGCAAGGATTATTAATCATTTTGTGTGGTAAAGTATTTGGAATTAAGATAGGACTTAATCTATCCAATGAGCAGGGATAGATCGCATCTGACCCATGCGATATAATAAACAGGCTAAGGATACAAGCTAAAATTATTATTTGCAAATTGATATCATTTGGGCTATTTGGCGTATGTTCAGGGATCATTTCTGGGTATTGTGGAGTGAAGGGTTAATTATACCTTTTATACCAAGAATAACCATAGAGCACACCTGTAAGGCATTATATCATAGTATCATTAGACTACACAGAACTAGAACTTGAGTCTGTAGGGTTTCAGAGATGCCTTCCCATTGGCAGTCTAGTGCAGCCACTAAACTACATTAGGACCAACCCGATATCTGGAGCATGCCGCCATGTAAAATGATCCTCCGAGATGGACTAGACTTAGGTGAGTTGAGAATGTGGTGCTGGAAAAGCACAGCAGATCAGGCAGCATCTGAGGAGCAGGAGAATCGATGTTTCAGGCAAAAGCCCTTCATCAAGAATGAGTTACCAGACTCAAGTGAGCAAGGAATTCTGCCCTAACCCACCCATAAACTTTCCAGATCATACAGGGCCCTAGACAGTCTGGACAAGGGCACAGAACCGCAAGTGACAATGGCAGGAGTATGCAAAGCATTTGGAAAAGGCGTCAACTGTCAAATCTGACCAGAAGAAGGAGAAGTGGAGATGTTACGGAATGCAATTTCGGTGGTTAGGGTGTCGGTAATTAAAGCTTCAGCCAATGTGAAGCAACTCATATCAGTGTCTCATAGTGATGGGAAGATTTGATAATAGTCTATGGATTTTCAGAAAGAGGTAAATGAAAATCATTACAGAAATTAGATTTAATAACATTTTGGTTAAGAGCTTCAGTGAAACTGAACTATATTTTTATTGAAGTGACTGTAATTAGCCACTTGGTAATGCTGACATCTTAAGATGTGATAAATAGTTGCTCAGTCTATGTTGAAGGTGATATATGAAGGTAATAAAAATGAAAATCTCACAATGTGTATCTATGCTTTTGTGCACATGAACATGTGTGACTATCTGTCCGTACTTCAATGCATGCATTTGTGTCTGCATGTGTGTATGTACACATGTCTCTGCAACACATATCAGCATGCAATGATGCCTGCATTCATTCATGTACATAAGTGCTCATGTGGATGTACATTCACATGTAGATGTGCAAATGCGCATCTGAGAGTGTGTTCATGGTTGGTGTGACTCTGTGTCCACATGCAGGGATGCATGCATGTGTGCAAGAGTAAGAAATGCATCCCTGTAGTAATATGGATTAGTACCAGTAACAGTAGTGAGGGAATCCATTTTCATTTCTCTATCTCTGCTTTTGTGATTTAGTCGCTGTTGTACAAAATTTCCCAGATAAAAACTCTAATGATGATATTGCAGTGGTAACAATTTATATATGGCTACTGTAGTCATTTAGATAAATGATTTGGATGTGAACATAAGAGGTATAGTTAATAAGTTTGCAGATGACACCAAAATTGGAGGTGAGGTAGACAGCGAAGAAGGTTACCTCAGATTACAACGGGATCTTAATCAGATGAGCCAATGGGCAGGTGGAGTTTAATTTAGATAAATGTGAAGTGCTGCATTTTGGAAAGGCAAATCAGAGCAGGATTATACACTTAATGATAAGGTCCTAGGGAGTATTGCTGAACAAAGTGACCTTGGAGTGCAGGTTCATAGTTCCTTGAAAGTGGAGTTGCAGGTAGATAGGATCGTGAAGACAGCATTTGGTGTGCTTTCCTTTATTGATCAGAGTATTGAGTACAGGAGTTGGGAGGTCATGTTGCGGCTGTACAGGACATTAGTTAGGCTACTTTTGGAATATTGCATGCAGTTCTGGTCTCCTTCCTATTGGAAGGATGTTTTGAAACTTGAAAGGGTTCAGAAAAGATTTACAAGCATGTTGCCTGGGTTGGAAGATTTGAGCTACAGGGAGAGGTTGAATAGGCTAGGGCTGTTTTCCTGGAACATTGGAGGTAGGGGGTGACCTTATAGAGGTTTACAAAATCATGAGGGACATGGATATGGTAAATAGATAAGGCCTTTTCTCGATGAGGTGGGGGAGTCCAGAACTAGATGAGGATGAGAGGGGAAATTTTAAAATGGATTTAAGGGAAGCCTTTTTCGCATAGAGGGGTGATGCATGTGTGGAATGAGCTGTCAGATGAAGTAATGGAGGCTAGTACAATTATAACATTTAAAAGGCATCTGGATGGGTATATGAATAGGAAGGGTTTAGAGGCTTATCGGCCAAGTGCTGGCAGGTGGGACTAGATTAATTTACGACATCTGGTTGACATGGATGTGTTGGACCCAAGGGTATGTTTCCGTGCTGTACATTTCTATGACTCAATGACTCTAAATATTACGGATGTCCTCACTATGTATTTAAACCCAATGCTGTTGCCTTGAAATATTAGAAAATATAAGCACATTGGGTTGGGGTGGTTTGAAGTAAACATTTCGCAATGGAGGGCTTTCAGCAGACTGAATGATGAATGTTGAGGGTGAAATGCTGCTGAAAATGTGTTGCTGGTTAAAGAACAGCAGGTTAGGCAGCATCCAAGGAATAGGAAATTCGACGTTTTGGGCATAAGCCCTTCACCTGTAATGGAGGAAAGTCATCCCCAAAATCATTCCAAACAGCATCAGCAGGCAAACTTTGACCTCAAGACATATAAATGGGATAGATGATTATATTGCTCAGACAAACGTTATTCTGGCATTTCGAAAAGGGCGAAAGAGAGGTAGACAAGTTATTGTTGGTATTCAACAGCCAAGGTAGTTGAAAACATGACTATCAATGGGATTGGGGGATGTAAACAAATATGCAAGAAGATAGAATGAGAAGTTTACAGTGACCCCAGAGGATGACAGAGCTAGAGGAGGTGATAGACAGAGAATTGCAGCAATTGAATGCTTTGGAATGATTTCAACACCAGCCAGTGAACAGGGGAGAGATAGGCTCAGGATTTGAGAAGCAGAGTTTTAAATGAGCTGGCATTTTCTCAGAGGGTGGAAGATAGATGCACAGCCAGACAAGTATTGAAATGTGCAGGAGGTGACAAAAGCCGAGAGTGTTTCGCAGCAGAGGCAGGAGATGTGGCAAAATTGGAAATCGCACTCTAAATGCTTATGGAAAGGAAAGGCTAGAAAAACTCGGATTGTTTATACAAGATGATTAGGGGTTTAGATAGGGTTGACAGTGAGAACCTTTTTCCGCTAATGGATTCAGCTGTTACTAGGGGACACAGCTTTAAATTAAGGGGTGGTAGGTATAGGACAGATGTTAGGGGTAGATTCTTTACTCACAGGGTTGAGAGTTCATGGAATGCCCTGCCAGTAGCAGTGGTGGACTCTCCCTCTTTATGGTCATTTAAGCGGGCATTGGATAAGCATATGGAGGTTATTGGGCTAGTGTAGGTTAGGTAGACTTCGGTCGGCGCAACATCGAGGGCCAAAGGGCCTGTACTGCACTGTATTTTTCTATGTTCTATGTTCTACGTTTTTTCTGGAGCAATGGAGGCTGAGGAAAGACTTGACAGAAGTCTACAAAATTAGGAGACGCATAGTTAAGAGTCTACAGTCAGAATCTTTTCCCCAGATTTGAAATGTCTAATACTGTGGGGCATGCGTTTAAGGTAAGAGGAGAAAAGTTGAAAGGAGATGTGAGGGACAAGTTTTTTACAAAGAGAACGGTGGGAGTCTGGAATGTGCTGTCAGTGGTGGTGGAGGCAGATACGATAGAGATGTTTAAGGGGCTTTTTAGAATATGCAAGGAATGGAGGGAAATGGACCAAGGACAGGCAGAAGGGATTAGTTTAATCATGTTCAGCACAACATCATGGCCAAAGGGCCCATTCTTATTCTATACTGTTGTACGTTCTATGGATGTGTAGCTGGAAGCTGGACTTGGGGTCAAAGAGAGTGCCAAGGATGTGAAATTGGAGCATGTGAGGAAGTTATTGTCAATACCCAAGGAATGGAGTTGGTCAAGTGATTCAACAAAAATGACTTTGGTCTTTCCAGTATTTTGCTGAGGGAAATTTCTGCTGGTTCACTACTGTGATGCTGTTCAAGCAGTATGATAAACCAAGGACAGCAGTGGAGTCAACAAGAGGCTTGTAGTCAGACATGCAGAAAGAATGGCATAAAAAATATGTACCCATCACAAGCAAATACAGAGGGAAAGAAAAATGCAGAGAAAACACACACAAGGCACAAAGAGGCACAATAACATGGAGATTACTTCTTCCAAGTATTATTGTACAAGTAGTTAACACAGTCATATCAAACTTCTCTCTATTACACCATTTTATTTTAAAATAAGTGGGTTCTTGCATTGGCTTTACATGATAGGATTGCGAGAGCACCTGGTGCATGAATAGTAAAGTGCACGGCTTGAAACTTAATCCCATTTTGCTTGGTTCACTTTCAGCTGGGATTTCTTCAGTTCCCCCTCTCTTGGTGAAAGCTGGTCATTAGGGAGTGTAATCTCTCTTGTGATTGCTGTCAGAAAGATTTGGAAGGACTAAGGGAAACCTGCCCATCACTGCAACTCTTTCTCGCTGAAGAGAAGGGATTGTAGTATAAACTCTTAACACACATATTAAATTCTTTTCCCTTATCTCAATGAAAGCTTGAATCAAAGACTTTCACAGAACAGTAAGGCCATTTGGTCTACCGTATTGACTGGCTCTTTGGAAAGTGCTAACTGAGTGCCTAAGTTCCCCATTCATTTCCCATGGCTCTGTAAGCATTTATTCAATTCCCTTTTAAAAGTCACAAGTGAATCTTCTTCCATTGTTCTTTCAGGCAGTGCATTCTAAATCAGAATTATTCACTATGTTAAAAGAATTTCTCTTCATCTTTTCTCTCATTGTTTTGCCAATTACCTTACATTTCTGACCTCTGATTATAAAACCTCCTGCTATTCTTGCACGCTCCCTCATAATTTCAAACGCTTCCATGAAATCTTCCTATTTTTCCCTGAAGAGAACAGCCCAGCCTCTTGAATCTCTTTGAAGAGAACTCCCCTATCCCTGATACGGTTCTCCAAAACTCTCTTCAGGCCCTTGGTTTGCTTTCTAATGTGTGATACCCACAACTGGGACACAGTGCACCAGCCGGAGTCCAACCAGTGACTGGTAAAGGTTCATTGCTTGGGCTGTCACTGTCTTCGGAGGTGGAACCTACGCAGTTTCAACAGAGGAAATCTAGGACAGAGTTACATCAAGAAGAATTCTGCAGATGTAAAAGTAAATTAACGCTAATAAGCTGCGTAAATGGCCTTCATAATATCACCCACCCACATTATATTGATGGGTCAGAGTTTCTGGGCTTCAGCATTAAATGGCATTGCTTTTTGCATTGGGTTCCATCACGCCTACCTGTTCACAACATGAAATACACATCTAAACAGCCAGCGTTAAACCTACAATGTATGTGCCATTGTAGCACTCGTGCCTCTGAACCACAAGGCTGCAGTTCAAGCTGATTCTTGAGATTTGAGCATGAAATCTTGACCCAGTGTGGCACTGCACAGGTGATGCATTGTTGTCAGATTTTAAATTAACTGTAGAACTGGAGTTCCATCTGCCCTCTCAGTTGGCATGCGCAAAGTCAACAGAGCAATTTTGAAGAAGAACTGGGAAATCATCCCTTATCTCTTGGCCAACGTTCATCACTGAATCAGAACCACCAAAATATTAATTGGTCATTTATCAGATTGTGACACATAGCTGTTTACCAAATGGTAGCTGTAATTCCAACATTGCAAGAGCGAGTCCTCTTCAAAAAGAACTTCATTGGCTACAAAACATTTTAGGATTCTCTCAGGTCAGGAAAGGCACTATACAAATGCAAGTCATTTTTTTAACTGAAGAGTGTCGCTACCACTGTGGGCGGCACGGTGGCACAGTGGTTAGCACTGCTGCCTCACAGCGCCTGAGACCCGGGTTCAGTTCCCGACTCAGGCGACTGACTGTGTGGAGTTTGCACGTTCTCCCCGTGTCAGCGTGGGTTTCCTCCGGGTGCTCCGGTTTCCTCCCACAGTCCAAAGATGTGCGGGTCAGGTGAATTGGCCATGCTAAATTGCCCGTAGTGTTAGGTAAGGGGTAAATGTAGGGGTATGGGTGGGTTTCGCTTCGGCGGGTCGGTGTGGACTTGTTGGGCCGAAGGGCCTGTTTCCACACTGTAAGTCTAATCTAAGTCTAATCTAATCACTGCTGACTGAAATAGTTATTACCGGGCTCCTTCAGTCACCATAGCCACACGTGACTCCTTCACATTTGGAGCATTAGTTGGATCACCACTCCCATTGAATCTTTGGTTGTATCATTGCACTTTTTTCCAGTGTGTGAGGATCAAAGGAATGACTCAGACATAGGGATGTGTGGGGACACTTCTGTGATCCATGATCATGCGTAAGAAAGTCGGGGGGGGGGATTTAGAATTAATTTCACTTGAGGTTATTACTCCATCCCACCAAATTTCATTGAAAGGCTTATTCCCAGTTTGTCTGCATTCCCCTGGAGTCAGTCGAAACAGTGCCTGGAACCAGTAGGTATGAGTGCAGCCATTAGCATCAACAAGTTCATGTGTGAAAATCTACAATAGGAGCTGCATTAATGAGGCTTTTGATAAATTCCAACAAGGTCATGTGAGGCAGGAATCAAGCTTATGGGCGGCACGGTGGCACAGTGGTTAGCACTGCTGCCCCACAGCACCTGAGACCCGGGTTCAATTCCCAACTCAGGTGACTGACTGTGTGGAGTTTGCACGTTCTCCCTGTGTCTGCGTGGGTTTCCTCCGGGTGCTCCGGTTTCCTCCCACAGTCCAAAGATGTGCGGGTCAGGTGAATTGGCCATGCTAAATTGCCCGTAGTGTTAGGTAAGGGGTAAATGTAGGGGTATGGGTGGGTTGCGCTTCGTCGGGTCAATGTGGACTTGTTGGGCCGAAGGGCCTGTTTCCACACTGTAAGTAATCTAATCTAATCTAATCTAAGTCTTGTCCTTCCAAGAAAGAAGTGGCACCACTTAACCCTTCCTTGCCCGGCTTGCTTTCTCAGTACCGCAGCTCTTCATTTTACTGAGATCGGGTTAGACTCCCGTCTAGACTGGGCGGCATTGGCTGATCCTCAAGCTGATCCGGGGCACACATGCAAATGCAGTACCTGTGCCCTCAAAGGCCAGACGTCCCGTGCCAGGGAGTCAAGGGCTGTGGGGACGACAAAGAAAAATGGAGTCAAGGCCACAATCAGATCAGCCGTGAACTTCTTAAATAGCCGAGCAGGCTCCAGGGGACAGAAGGACCCTCATTCAAACATTCCGAACTATGTCAGTGTGGTATCTAGTACATCAGGTATTACCCGGCTGTCAGTATACATGGGTTGATGAATGAAAGAGTGCAGCAGGCGGTGAAAAAGGCAAATGTGTTGGCCTTCATAGTGAGAGAACTTGAGTACAGGAGCGAGGGTGACTTTCTGCAATTTTACAGGACCTTGGTGGGTCCATACATAAGAGTATTGTGTGCAATTTTCATGTCCTTGCCTGAGGAAAGAGGTTCCACCTATCGAGGGCTCACGGATTGACATATGAAGACAACTTGAACCGGTTAGGCTCACATTTGTGAGAGTTCAGAAGAAGGAAGGGGATTGTGTAGAATCTTATAAGATTCTAGATAAGGTACAGGCAGGAAAGATGTTCCTGATGACTGGAGTCCAGACTAATGGAACATAATCTAAGGATTGGGGGGTAGACCTTTTAGGACTGAGATGAGGAGAAATTCCTTCACCCAGAGAGGGATGAGTCTGTGGAATTCACCACCACAGAAAGTGGGTGAGCAAAACACTGAACGTTTTTAAGCAGACATTAGATATAGATCTTTGGACTAAATGGATCAAAGGGTATTGAGTAAAGCAGGAATTGGATACTGGGTTGGATGATCAGACATGACCATATTCAATGGTAGAACAGGCTTGAAGGGCTGAATGGCCTCCTCTGCTCCTATTTCATACATCCATGGAAGTTGCCTTCACTAAAGATGGCTTGGGACAAGAATCCTCTCAGGCCTGCACAAGATGGGCTGGGAGACTCAGGACAAGGCAGCTCTTGTCATGCATTATCTGTCTGGCAAAATGGTTGATAGGAGGTTGATGTGTCACTTTGACAGAAGCAATGGTTAAGATGTGAAGTTTATATTTACAAATCGCTGTTCATCCAGATGGGGGATGCTTTTGGAAATTTGTGTCCCCTTTAAAACTGTATTCTTTCTGCAGTCCCTATTTAGTTTTTCCTGTGTAGCGCAAAACCTCATTGAACTGCGCTACACTAATAACTAGTCTTCTACAAAAGTAAACAAAACATTTATCAGGTGCCACATTATAGAGTCATAGAGCTGTACAGCCGACATACAGCAGTCCAACTCATCCACGCTGGTCAGGTATCCCAGCGTAATCTAGTCTCATTTGCCAGCATTTGGCCGATATCCCTCTAAACCCTTCCTATTCATGTACCCATCCAGATGCCTTTTAAATGTTTCAATTGTACCTGGCAGCTCATTCCATACATGCACCACCCTCTGTGTGAAAAAGTTGCCCTTTAGGTCTCTTTTAAACCTTTCCCCTCTCACCTCGAACCTGTGCCCTCTAGTGTTGGACTCTCTTACTGAAAATAATTCTCCTCTAAAATGAATATTTTAAGACATACCAGACAACATTATTGATTTCAGGGCGGGAGGTCTGTGATAACAGTTGAAAAGTGTTGTGCTGGAAAAGCACAGCCGGTCAGGCAGCATCCTCGGATCTCCGTCATCTGCAGTCCTCACTTTCTCCCTGTGGTATCAGGTACCTAAAAACAGGAAGTCGACAGTCAAATTGTAACACGTTTCTGATAGTTTCTCGCAATTGTGAAGAAGAAGCAGTTTAGATATGATTCCTCACTTAGTTACGCAAAGAAAATATACAGCCATGGCAGCTGAGAACACTTCAGTAATCCTGAGACTGTAAAATGGATGAGCAGACAGCGGCAGTTTTGAAATGGTGGAGTGTTCATCCCTGACGTCATAGAGGTGATAACAACCTTTATTTGCTTCATTGGGTGATGTAGGGAAACTCCAGAAGATGGGGCTTGCTGCCCCAGATCCTCCCTCTCTCCCTCTATATCTTTCTCTCTCCTCATCTCTCCCTATTAGACCATAAGACCAAAAGAAATAGGAATATAAGTCGGCCACTTGGCCCTTCAAGCCTGTTCTACCATTCAATAGGATCGTGGCAGATCCGATATGCCTTGTGTCTCCTTTCCTGCACTTTCCCTATCGTTCTTGATTCCCCTGCTGATCAAGAATCTAACTATTCTCAGCCTTAAATATACACAAGGACTCGGCCCCCTCAGCTGTCTGTCACAAGGTGATCCAAAGATCCATAGCCCTCAGAGAGAAAATTCATTCTCGCCTCAGTTTTTAAGTGGTACTCCTTTATTATAAGACAATATCCTCTGGTCTTAGAGTCTCCCATGATGGGAAACATCCTCTCAGCATTTAGAGTGTCAAATCTTTTAAGAATCTCCCTTGTTTCAATGAGATCTCGACTCATTTGTCTGAACTCCAGTGAGTACAGTCCCAACCTGTTTAGCATTTGTTCATAAGTCAATCCCTCATATCAGGGATCATCAGAGTGAACGTTCTCTGAACAGCCTTTACTGTAAGACCCATTACAGTTCGGTACCTCATAAATCTACAAAATTTGACAAGGCCTTACATGGCGCTTCCAGACAGATTAATTCTGATACTCATGTGTTCTTACATCATTAATAATATAGATTTTCTTATTTACGTATGATTATGAACTCTTTACACTGTAGGGTCTCTTATTCAAAGGTAGCAGGAAGTGGGTGGGGTGGGGGGGAGTCACCTGCTCAGAGGATACCCCCCTTCTCTTCTGTAGCACCCACTCTGCACCTATTTACCCAGGTCACTGAGCCTGTGAATTCCCCACTGGCCAGCAATGATCTGAGTGCAGTACTGCCAGGAGATCACCTCCCAGTGCCACTCCCAACTAATGGAGCTGTGGGCCTCTGCCAGCAGGGTAGGTGATAGGGAAGGACATCTGCTCCCAGACCCTTACCAAACAAGAACCACTTGGTACATGGGGCAAAGAAAACAGACAACAGGCTAGTAAATTCCTTATGATGTAGCAGTGAAATGCATTCGCCAGTTTTGTGAATGCTCCTCTCCACCTATTTTTAAAACTGGGCATAAGTCATTTTCTTTTGGTTGTGTTTTTCATCTTTGAGGCATGGGCATCATCGGCAAAGCCAACATTTTTATCCTTAACTATCTTCAAGAAACTGATGGGAAGCTGCCACTTTGAACTGCTACAGTGCTGGGAGATCTAGAATTCTGACTCAGTGATGATTGGAGCATCGGAGGTTGAGAGGTGACTTTATAGAAGTTTATAAAATAATAAAGGGAATACATAGAGTAGTTGGCTTTTTCTGAGGATGTGGAATTTCATGGCTAGGGGATGGATAATTAAAGTGAGAGGAGAAAGATTTGAAAAAGACCTGGGGAGCAAATTTTTTATAGAGGGTGGCTCGCATGTGGAATGAACTTCCTGAGGAAGTGGGTGTGGGGGTAATTACAATGTTTAGAAGGCGTTTGGATAAGTCCGTGAATAGGAATGGTTTGGAGAGTTATGGACCAGGAGGAGGCAGGTAGGATTACTTTAGTTTGGGATTATGGTCGGCGTGAACTGGTTGGACTGAAGGCTATGTTTCCGACTCTGACTCAACGATGATAATGAACAAGTGACAGCATGTGTAAACATACATGCTGTATGACTCAGGGAAGAGTTGGAAGTGATGGGGTTTCCATTACGCTGAATTATCTGACTGGATTAAATGGCAGTCATACCATTCTATGGTTGCATTGAAAACTTCACCGATATCTGGAGTTTTGACTGGGAATCAAAATGGAAATACCTCTGTGAATATAGTGATCAGACTGTTTTCGAATTGTTGTATGGAGACTGACAATGTTGTTGGCTTCTGATGACAAGAAATAAGTATTGATCCATGTTCCATTGTGGAGACCTCCCTCTGGCTTTTCACCAGCAAAATTAGGTAGAGCTTTTCCAAATAACGGAAATGTGTAACTCTCTTCCGCAAACAGGGTTGGACCCTGTGCGGCACTTGGAACTTACAATACAGAGAGAACAAGAGAATTCTGTTGGGCAAAGCATTAGGAGATGTGGACCAAAACTTGGTAAAATGGAGCCTAGACATAAATTAAACCATGATCTCCCTGACTAGGGGAACAAGCTCAAAGTGTTGAATAGCTTCCTCCTGTTCCAAAGCTTCTATTACTCACTCAAGCATAGTTGCATGTTTACCATGTCTTCATTGGCTACCTTCAAATAAATTAAGATTTCCTATCAACCGGTCTTTCATGACTTATTTTAATTGCAACCGTCAGGAGTCTGGGATCAACACATGAGGCTTTGTAGAAATCAGGTTAGGAAGGGAAGAGTGCCAATTTTTTGTGGCGAGAGAGTTTGACCCAGGTGAAGGAAGGCCACAGAAGGGGGAGGACTGGAACTGCTGTCAGGGCATAGAAATTTCATTGAGTCCCAGAGACTCTTGGAAATCTGGCATGAAACAACCAGGCGGCCACACTCCATCTATCAAATACAGAGCATCCCTAACAGAACAATTTCACACATGCTGGAGTAAAGTATTAAGAAGAGGATTGCATTTAAAGGTGGCGTGAGGAACCCAGAAAAGGAAAGTCTGAACACTCAGATCTCTGGGACTAATTCACTTAATGGTAAGGTCCTGGGGATATTTGCCAAACGAAGAGAACTTCACATGCACATTCATAGTTCCTTGAAAGTACATTCACAGGTATACAGAGTGGTGAAGAAGGTATTTAACATGCCTGCCCTTATTTGTCAGTGCATTGACTGTAGCGCATTGAGCGGTCATGTTGCGGCTGTACAGGACATTGGTTAGGGCACTTTTGGAATACTGTATGCAATTCTGGTCTCCTTCCTGTCGAAAGGTTGTTGTGAAACTTGAAAGGGATCAGAAAAGACTTACAACGATGTTGCCAGGATTGGAGGATTTGAGCTATAGGGAGAGGCTGAACAGGCTGGGGCTGTTTTCCCTGGAGCGTTGGAGGCTGAGGGGTGACCTTATAGAGGTTTATAAAATCATGAGGGACGTGATAGGGTGAATAGAGAAGGTCTTTTCCCTGGGGTGGGGGAGTCCAGAATAGAAAGCATAGGTTTAAAGTGAGAGGGGGCAGATTTAAAAGGGACCTAACGGGCAACTTTTTCACACAGAGGGTGGTGCATGTACAGAATAAGCTGCCAGAGGAAATGGTGGAGGCTGGTTCAATTATAGCATTTAAAAGGCATCGGGATGGGTATATGAACAGAAAGGGTTTGGAGGGATATGGGCCAAATGCTGGCAAATGTGTCGAGATTAAATTAGGATATCTGGTTGGCATGGACAAGTTGGACCGAAGGGTCTGTTTCCATGTTGTACATCTCAGTGACTTTATGATTCTATGGCTGCACAGGATCTTGATTTGGCTACTTTTGGAATGCTGCATTCAATTCTTGTCTCCGTTCTCTAGGAAGGATGTTGTTAAATTTGAAAGAGTTCAAAAAAGATTACCAGGATGTTGCCAGAGTTGGGGGATTTGAGCTATGGGGAAAGGCTGAATAGGCTGGGGCTGTTTTCCCTGGAGCGTCGGAGGCTGAGGGGTGACCTTATAGAGGTTTATAAAATCATGAGGGGCATGGATACAGTGAATAATCAAGATCTTTTCCCCAGGGTTGGGGAGTCCAAAACTAGAGGACAATGGGGAAAGATTTAAAAGGGACCTAAGGGCAACTTTTTCACAAAGAGGATGGTACATGTATGGAATGAGCTGCAAGAGGAAGTGGTGGAGGCTGGTACAATTACAACATTTATGGATATATGAAGAGGAAGGGTTTAGAGGGATATGGGCCAAATGCTGGCACATGGGTCTAGATTAATTTAGGATATCTGGTCGGCATGGACGAGTTGGACCAAAGGGTCTGTTTCCGTGCTGTCCGTTTCTATGATGAAGCAAAGATCTTATTTTCCTCTGAAGGTGATGACCCCTTGATATAAGGAGCATCTACCTGTATTTCATTCAAATGGGCATTAATTTTCACTTTGTGTCAATAGTCAGAGTTCAATTGTAACCTTTGCTCACTTTGTGCATTTTTATCAGGGGTCCTGGGTGATGATCAAGAGTGGAGAAGGCTGGTAACCTCCAAATAGCAGCTGATTCCACAAAGTCCATTGTAATACTATCTGAAGTGAAATAAATTCCAAAGCATGACTAGAGTGAGAAGTTAAATACTCAGGAGAGGACAACTTTGAACAACAGAGGGATTAGATTTAATTGGAGATGACAGAAGACCTCATGTCCCTTTAGCTAAGGAAAGACAACTCAAGGTATCTTCCTGTCAGGGAACAATGGGAAACTGCCATATGCATTTGCTCCACTAGATGTCCTCCCACTTTTTTCTCATGGGGCACTAATGCCATTCTCAAATGAAACATTCCAAGAATGAACCTGCATTTATACAGCTTCAAAATAACCGTCATTGTTGTAAAGTCAGGAACAATAGCCAATCTGAGCGTGGCCAGGTCTCACAAGCATGTGACGATGAGCTGATAATCTATTGTAATGATGGTGGGTGACAGTCAGCAAACTGAGGAGAGACCTTTCTCGCTTCTTAAAATAGGGCCATGGGATCCTATGCGTCCTCCTGAGAGAGTCAATAAAAGGGGGTCTCTGTTTAACTGAAAGACAGCACCAAAAACAGCTCAGCACTCTCTCAGCTTTGCACTGGGAGTTCCATTCTGGATTATAAATTCAAATCTCTGGATCTCCAATCTCTGGAGTTGGGCTTGCACTTACAACATTTTGATTCATCAGAAGCAAGAATGGCATTGACGCTACCATTGAGCCACAACTGATACTTGTCACCTAAGTCTCCATTGATTCGTGCTTTGATGTTCCTCATTCTGAGTAAATTCCTGCAGCGAATTATTTCTTTAAAATTCTTCATGGACAAAAGCATTGCTAGGTAGGCCAGCTTTTTATACCCATCCATAATTGCCCAGGGACCAGTTAAGAGTCAACCATATTGCTGTGTGTCTGGAGTCACATGTAGGCCAGACCAGGTAAGGATGACAGATTTCCTCTCCTAAAGGATATTAGTGAACCAATGGGTTTTGTTTTCCCAATGGACTCATGGTCATCATTAGACTTTTAATTTCAGACTTAATTCTCATTGAATTCAAATTCCGTCATTTGCCGTAGTTGGATTTGAAGCCAGGTCCTCAGAACATCTGCGGATTAACAGTACAGCAATAATACCACTCAGCCATGAGCTCTGGTGAAAAGGTCAGTAATGTTTAAACCTTTTGTGAAGCAAATCTGGAAGTGTGCTGTTGTGCCTCACTGGGTACCACAGTATAAATCAAGACCTGCTAATCCCCGGAGTTATTACAAACGTTTTTTTTAAAAACATGCTATATTTGCCAATATACCTCTCTTTTAGACCAATGTTGACAGAAAGCATGCATCATGTTTTGACACTTAACAAAAATTATTAATGGTCATGAACAATTACACTGCAGTTACAGGTAAACAATTATGAACCACTAGCACATCACACTACTAATTGATACTTTAAATCCCTTTATAAACATGTTATTGCACAAAAAACAGGGACAGAAAAAACATGGGTGTTACAGATGGAGAGAAAGTAGTTCAGTGATTCCTGAGATGATTCTTGTGCTGTTTGGAATGCTCCTTCTTGGTCATCCTTCTCTGCATTGTTTCCACTGGCTTGTAAAAGGTACAGGGTGGCTGGTTCACTTGTTAAAGGTCTCTATCTACCTTATCAATTAAAATTCAGACCTTGCAGCAAATACCTAGGGAAAATAAACTGGTCTTCTTCACCTCTAAAGTGGCTCTTACTTCAGAAAACAGAGAGGGTCCCTCAATTGGTCGAGGTCTGATGCCTTATATGTACCTTGTTCACAACCCTAAATTGTTCAGCTACTGACCAAAGCGACTCATACACAATCCCTTGGCACAAGATGTTGTGGAGAAAATGTAGAGGATCACCAGGAGATGCAGAGAGTTCTTCAAGAAGTAGGTCTTTTATTTGCAAACAAAAAACCATGACACTGAGAAAGCAGATTCTCAAATGCCCACAAACCTCAGGGTCCCTGGATTTTTTTTTATCATGTTACTGTTATCAGCATGACCAACTATATTAATCAAAGTACCTCACTCTAGCAACACAATAAACCAGTGGTGTTAGTTCCCATTATCTCTTTAGTTGTACATTTTACTTAATGTTATTCTAATGTCACAGTTAGATATTTATTGCTAACTCTGCTACAGACTAACTTGTCATGATAGATATTTAGCTATTCCATCTGTTACAATAGTGTCTTGTCTCAAGCTGACTCTACTAACTATTAATTAGATATTTTAATGTCATGTCCCAAATATTTATTGTCCCAATCTTGCCATAATACACTTAACAGAGAAACTTGCTTTATTAATGGTGTTATCTCATCTTGCCATCGTGACCTTTCAGCCTTAACCTTACTCTGCTAATTGGTGTAAGAGCATTCCACTATGGTTATCCCATCCTGTCTTCCACAGAACACAGATTGCCAGTGGTCTTCATGCTTTAACTGTGCCCCTGCTTTCATGTTCTTTATTTTCCATATTCCCCCGTTGAGACCTACTGGTCTCACCCAGAGAAAGAAGACAATAAGCTCAGTGTCTCTTGTGCCGTGTTAGGTCCCAAGATGGACTAAACAATTTTTAAAGTCTGAGACTTAAAGGGTTCTTCCTCCATTCCTGGGGTCCCTTGGGCCAAAACCTTGTCCTCCACAAACCAGAACAGGAAAAAAGACCCAAGATCCCTTACAATCTAGGACCCACACATTCTTCAGAAATATCATCAACGTCCCCACGTGGACATGTTCCTTGCACCGTGGTGGTTGTCAGATCATAATAATAAAGCGGGGGAGTTCCATCAGAGGAGTAAACACTTTTTGGGGTAGCTGAAATGACCACAAGTTGCTGTGTCGTGGCGCGAACTAAAAAGGACTTAATAAAAGGTAAAGCACAACAAAAGATGAAGGCAACACCAAGCAAAACCGCACCTACAATAAGACCAATCTTGACAAACCATGCTCCCCAATCAAAAGCCTGGTGACCAAACCCCACATTGTCTTTTAGCTCCTGTCTTAGATTCTTTAGTTTTTCCATTGCTTTAGTAAAAGATCCCCCAGGGCTCGTGTTGTTAGGTATAAAGATACAGCAATGCTCTCCAAACATCACACAAACCTGGCCTTTTTCTGCCAGTATCCAATCTAAGGCCTGTCTGTTTTGCCATGTCATTTTAGTCATAGCATCCAATTACTCTCCCAAGGCCACAAGGGCATCATCAGTATAATTGATAAATCTCTGCTGGTTATAATAAATGTAATTAATCCATTCAGCATTCTTGCTAACCCCTATCACTGGGATGACAGCCTCCCAGCCTGCGGCAATCTCATTGCTGGCCTTAAATTCATTAGGAATACCTCTTGGCTGTCCTGTGCTATCAATCCAAATCGTTGGATCAGGGACATACTGTTGCTTAGTTCGGTGCAAAGCTGACTGTAACGTAGCATCAAGCTGCGTGTGTGGTGATATAACTATCTCGTGTAGGAGCATTACACGGGCACAGCTTCCACTCCAGTCAGCGGGCAGTGCCGGCCGCAACCCTCCTTTCTTACCACACAGCCACCAAGTATCGGCCAGTGGGACGCGTTGAGAATTTAAAACAGTCCCAAATGTGGTATCCATTTCGAGTTCAATCATATTCCCGCAAAGACCCTTAAAATAGCCGACTGGTTTGGAGCCATTTCGCTTAAAGCATTCAAAACTCAACCCTTTCTGTATCCTGAAAGCAACCAGGGGGAACATATAATTAGTCTTACTGGTAGCCACACCATTGTTGGAGTTGCTGTCACCCACATCATCCTGCTGATAGAACGTAGAGACCTGAAGTAGGAGGCACCAAAACGGGCAATGGGATTGCCTGTAAATTGATGAATCATCCGGATTAAGAGGTCGGCTAGAGTGCTGCAAACGCCATTGAGTACAAGTGGTCGAGTGTTTGGGCATAGGGATAACATAGCATGAGAGGGTTGCCTTAGTACACAAGAAACAGTCCTGCCTAGCCATCATTATGGCCGTATAGTTTCCCCATTGATACCAGTGATTGTCATGGGCGTGTACCCATGTTAGGGCAGCAAGGTCTGCACTTCTAATACATCTTTGCCTCCCAGCCTGAATGACCCTGGCATTACCAGTCCAGGGCTGCCAAATTAATGGTCTCCAAGTCTGAGTATGCAGGCCTGGCATCAGAGAGAGGGGTATCATGGGCATCCCCCACGTCTTCCCCATCCCCACTGCCAGGAGAACTATGCTCCACATCTCCATCACAATCATTTCTGGAATGATCAGTATCCCCAAGAACTTCACCTGTACCTTGTTCAGAACCCTGCTGAGGGGTACTAGCCTCCTGTGTGACCTGCCTGTTTCCAGGTTCCTCAGCCTCAGCTCCACTTACCTCAGTGTTAGAGTTAGTTTGTGCTGGTGGGAGAGCTTTAGTACAGTGATTAAGGTGGTATCATATGTGTCATCCTTCCACTTGGTTGGCGGTAGATGATGCCTTAGTCTCTATTAAAGGTCCCTCTCTCCTTGGCTCATTCCAGCATCTTCAAAAAACCCGTACGTACACCCAATCCCCAGGCTTAATATGTCCTTCCTCTTTGACGGGGGTCGGTTCCCTATGTGTTTCCTGCAGGTGGATAGTCTCATGTATCATAGTTAGCTGCTGCATATATCGCTTAAGTTCTAAGCTTAACCGTTCCAAGCTAGCCCTTCATATGGGCCTCTCCACCTGGGTGCTAGCATAAATCTACCTGTGAGCATCTCATGCAGTGTTAGATTGGTCATACGATTATTCTGCATGTGATAACTCATTAGTGCCAGCGGCAGCGCATCAACCCAATTAAGGTTGGTGCTTGTGCAGATCTTGTTTAATTTGGCTTTCAATATCCCATTAATCCTTTCCACCATCCCCTGTGACTGGGGATGATACACGCACCTAAGCCTCTGCTTGATTCTCAAAGACTGCGGCACCAACTTAATTACTTTCTGAATTAAGGCAAACCCATTGTCTGAACTAATTCCCGATGTTATAACTAACCTTAGGATAAGTTCATTCATCAGAAATTTCACTACTGTCCCAGCTCCTGGTTTCAACCTAATTTCCCCTGGGCTAGCTGATTTCACTCTCCCCAAATCTGTATCATGTTGTGACCACAAAGTGGCTGGTGATGCATCCAATTGCTCATCACCATATTGATCATCTTCCTCCATTGTCACTGGCATACTCGACTGGGGTGTCATCTTGACTTCCTTCAGATTTCCTGTCAAGTTGCAGCATGCTAGGATTTTAATATAGCTGCCATTCCAGATTCCCAAACCCCTGTTGTGAGCATATGCCATTCCCTGACTGTTTCCACATGCCTGGCCATAGGTCCTAATTCTTTAGATTGATATCCCTTATTTACCAGTACGGTTACATGTGGTACTCTATACCACATTTTCAGGAACATTTGTCTCTCCATTTGCAGGATCACTCCCTGCTCCCCTAATACTATAGCTTCACTTCTTAAATGTTGTGGAGCAGTGACTTCCTGCTGCCACTGCCTCTCTATCACCTCATCCTGAGACTCATCAAATATCACTGTACCGTGGAGCTCAGACTTAGGCAATCTTGCTTTAGTTAACATTGTCAAGACTTCTGCTTCCCACATCCCCCAAATGTCTTGAATATCACTTGCTATAGCCTCTATCCAATAAACATTAACATCTTTAACTTCTTGTATCACTAATTGTGTATTGGCCTTTTCTCTGACCAAGCCCTGCTGTGTCCACTCCAATCTTGCCCTTAACTATAGTAAAGAATCTCTACCTAACAAGTTAATTGGCATCTCTCTAGACACTAATATTGGCAGAACTATCTCCCTACCTTCCATTTCTAATCTTACTGGAGCTGTAAATCGGGTTAACTATGAGTTCCCTGAGAACCCTACAGTTTTAACAAATTTACTTGACATGGGAAGGTGAGAGGCATACTGTGGCTGTACACAAGTGTATGTAACTCCAGTATCTATCATCACTGGTGTCTGCTGCCCTTCTATGTTAACTTGTATTACTGGTTCTTGATTAGCCTCCCATGCTACAGGTAGGTGCCCCTTCCTACCCAGGTTCTCAAGGCATCCCTAACACATCCCATCTGGGTTAACAGGTCCTGCTGGGCCTGTAGGTGTCTGGGAAGTGGCCACTGGGGATTCCTGCCGTCCAGGCCCGCTGTAGGGCAGAGAGGGCCCACTGCGGATTCCTGCCGTCCAGGCCCGCTGTAGGGCAGAGAGGGCCCAGTCCAATAAGGGCAATTCCTCCTAAAGGTTGATGGTTGATGGCATCCCCAGCACACTATTTCTGGCCCCCCCTTGAGCCTGATTATTTATCATGTACCTAAGTCCCCCATTCCTACGTCCCTGTCTCTGGGGACCCCAGTTCTGTTTAGGCTGTTGTTTAAATCTGCCCTGCCCTGGATATGTCACCTGTGGGAAAGCTGCTCTAAAAACCTCCATTGCTGGCATGGGACTTCCTGGCCCCTGTCTGGCTACCTGATAGGACTCTCCCCTTGCGCTGGCACTTGGTTCACGCCAGTGTTGATTACTGTGTCAGTTCTTACAGCAACAACTTTTTAGCCTTCTCTTTTTCGTTCTTTTTAAACTCTTTGAGTCCATTTACACCAGCTTCCTTTGCACCTCCTCCTGCTGTTCAGACAGCTTCTCTTTGTCTTTTCAAAGCATTTCAACTGCATGAGCTACATGATCTCTACATTCCTGGTGGCTCATTGATGATGTCAGACTCACCACCTCCTCCAGCCTTGACCTGACTTGGGAGGGCATTGCCTCAATGATGGAATTTCGGAACATTGTGGTCAGCAACTGATCAGTCTCTATGTCTTGCTCTGGTTCCAGCCTCCACTTCTTTACCTGTTCCTCCAAGTAGGCAGCCGGGTAAAAGCAAAGTACTGCAGATGCTAGAATCTGAAACCAAAAGAGAAAATGTTGGAAAATCTCAGCAGGTCTGGCTGCGTCTGCAAGGAGAGAAAAGAGCTGACGTTTCGAATCTAACTGACCCTTTGTCAAAGCTAAAAAAAAGGGGACAAATAGAGAGGTATTTATACGAGGCTGAGAGAAGGAGAGTCATGGCTCCAGAAGTAAAGGTAGCAATAAAGAGATGATAATGACAGTGCATAGAGAGATTATAAGGAGATTAGGAGCTGTGAATGACCAAGGCTGAAGCCAGTGCTATGTGACAAAATATGTGGGGAATGGGGGGGGTGGGTGAAGCAGATGCAAAATGGAAAACAGGGGAGAAGGGTAGCAAAGGGGGAAGAGGAGAGAAAAAGATGATGAGAGAGTGGGGAGCGAGAGAAAGAGAGACAATCAAGAAATAAGAGTTTTCACTTTCTCCCATTGGATCCCCTCTCAGAGCCTGGGGGTCCATTTTGGGTGGATAACAGACTCTTAACGCCTGACATATGTTCTGAGTCACTCGATCAAACCCAACCCCCCCATCAATAATTGGATTGTCTGCCGCATTTTTCGAACGGGCTCGGACCATTATTTTCTTTAACTTCGGGAGTCCTACCAACCTCACCAGCAGTACCTTCAAGTCTCCTATAGCCAGCAATCAGCATGTGGTTTCATCTTCAAAAGCCCTGATCCACTTTCCCGCTCCTTCGTGTAAACTGGGCAGTGCATTCTTCAGCCCTTTCAGATCCTGAGTTCCCCAAGGAATGTATTGTGGTTTTCTCCCCTCTCTTATAAGGAGCGGTAGCATCCTTCCCTGTTGGCCCTTTTTCCCTTTATTAACATTACTTCTCAATAAATCCCCCTCGGGTTCTGAGTCCGATGCTATTTCTAATTCCTCCCATTCTCTAGGTCCAGGGCCTTTTTCTTTCCTTGTCTCTCACTATCCCTTTCTGCTTGCTCTGTGTCACTTTCACCGCTTTTCTCTTCAGCTCTCCTTTCGTATCGCAATGAGTATTCCTCAATTGCTTTTTGTACCCTTAACCCACGCAGCACACTAATCTCATATTTCAGCTCTTCTTGCTTTCATTGTACAGCCTCTATTTGTTCCTGCCTGTCCTTTTTCTCTCTTTCTCTTCTTTCCTTCAGCTCATTTTTGTCTTCCGCACTTCTATCCCATTCTAACTGTCCCTCTATTTCTACTGTTCCCTTTATTACTGGACACTGCTTCAATGCCTCTTCATTCAAGTAGGGAGAAGGTCTATTCACAACTCCTCCTCATCTGTATTTAGAAGGGGTGCTAATTCCTGCTTTTCTGTTTCCCGTAACTGTTCAGCTTGTCCTTTTGCAGCTTTCCCAGTCACTACAGGTGCCTAACAAGCTATCTTCAGTTCCTCACCCTCTTTCCTGAAAAGTTTCAGTATTTCCATCTCCTGATCCCTTTTTTGGTTTCTATTTTTAGATTTATCTTTCGGCTTATAGTTCTTAATTAGTCCTTCCATCTCATTGCGCAAATGTATATCAAAGGTATCTTCTTCTGGCCTTTTATAAATCCTTAGTTCTTTTTTCTCATTTCTCAGAAATTTTTACAATATCATTTCTTGCCACTGGAAATTTCTTACTCAGTATCTCAACTGCAGTCCCTTTATCCATCCTATGATACATTTCAGTCCAGCTAATCCTTGCTCTCATAAATCATTTCCTCATACCATTCAAGTCCGACAGTGCTTTGTTCAACAGTATAAGCAATTCCTAACTTTATAACTTGCAATTGTCCCTTACCAATCTATCAATTCCTAAATGTCCTCAATTGCAGCTAGTTAATACAAACGACCTATTCTCATTCATTCAACCTAAACCAATCTAACACTGTACCTACAAAATGCATCAATCACTAACAGTTTCTTGAGAAATTTCTTTCTCAAAACAGAACTATCTTAAATCCTTACAGTGCAAAATAAAATCAAAATACCCCTGGATCTCGAGCTCCTGGGAAACAAAACACAAACATTTCACCACCAACAAACAATTATGCATTCAAATCAGATCACAATGGTTAAACCATAAACTCTCTCTCTCTCTCACACACACACACACACACGCCGTGAATCAATCTCTCTTAGCCAGAGCCTTACTTAAACAGACCCTTTGTTCATTTCCAAAATCCTATTATCCTACAGGCCTTACCTAAAACATTTAACAGTCTAGTAACATTATAACATTATGACTATTCTCTGCTATTTTACTTTTAATCATCCACTACCAATTTGCCCGCTTTCAAAACAGGTCTATCAGCACTTCCAGTAAAACAATGTCCCCTTCTTTATTCTGCCCTATCTATCTATAGGGTCTTATAAAACAATTTCCCCTTTTATTCTGCCCTATAGGGTTTTATATTTCTGCCCTATCTATCTATAGGGTCTTATATACACCATGTGGACTTTTTACACAGACAATTGCTACATTCTATTCTTACTCACCCCTTACCACACTGCACCATTTTCTTGACCAATTCTCCACGTCTCCTTCAGCAGCAATTTATACCTTGCCTTTGGACCTTGGATTGGAGAGACCCTCTGGCAGGTCACCGCACCTCCGAGTCCCCAAGGACCACTCCAAGCCAACAGAATATAGTCCGAATTCACAGCAAAAATGCTAACTTTTTTTTTGTTGGGTACCCTTATTTTGTCAGTCTTGGGGGTGCCCCCGGTGGACCAGGAAGCACCCTGTTACTGCTACCCTCTGTCCAGGTGGGTCTCTGCATGACCCTGCTCGCAGCACCAAGTTTGTTGTGGAGAAAATGTAGAGAATCACCAGGAGACACAGAGAGTTCTTCAAGAAGTAGGTCTTTTACTTGCAAGCAAAAAACCGTGACACTGAGAAAGCAGATTCTCAAATACCCACGAACCTCAGGGTCCCTGGATTTTTATATTTTTTTATCATGTTTCTGTTGTCAGCATGTCCAACTATATTAATCAAAGTACCTCACTCTAGTTACACAATAAACCAGTGGTGTTAGTTCCCATTATCTCTTTAGTTGTACATTCTACTTAATGTTATTCTAATGTCACAGTTAGATATTTATTGCTAACTCTGCTATCGTGATCTTTCATTGCAGACTAACCTGTCATGATATTTAGCTATTCCATCTGTTACAATAGTGTCCTGTCTCAAGCTGACTCTACTAACTATTAATTAGATATTTTAATGTCATGCCCCAAATATTTATTGTCCCAATCCTGCCATAATAACACGTCACAGAGAAACTTGCTTTATGACTGGTGTTATCTCATCTCGCCATAGTGACCTTTCAGCCTTAACCTTGCTCTGCTAATTGGTGTAAGAGCGTTCCACTATGGTTATCCCATCCTGCCTTCCACAGAACACAGATCACCAGTGGTCTTCATGCTTTAACTGTGCCCATGCTTTCATGTTCTTTATTTTCCATAAAGCGTATCTGCAACCACACGTTAAACACTCAATCAGGAAACTGTTTAAATGACACGAACAATAAGCATCAAGGAACTTGTTTTCAGAATGTGCAGCAATCTTGATTTATAAAACAGTTCTTTTCTCATTTTATTCCTCAATTTAAAGTTGACGGAAATGCAACAAAATATGATCTTTGTAATGTAAGCAGAATAGTAAAAAAAATTCATTTAATATCGTACCTTTAAACTGTGCAATATTTGATTCTTATGTTTTTTTACGCATTGTTAAAGCACTGCACCTGATGAAGAAATTTACCCTGGATTTAACACAAATCTAAAGAGGATTGTGTCCTTAAATTCAATTCATATAGAACTAAAATCGAGCGTACCTGCAAATTCATTTTCCACAAATCGTAAGAAAACTTTATCTTTAAATTTATCATATCCCAACTGAAAATGATTCTGCTTGACGATTCATTGTGCATGAAATTATAATGGCTGTACCTTAAATTGAGCTTACATCGAAATAAAGTGGACTTTGTCTTTAAATTCAATTCCAACGGCTGCTAAAAATAAACTGGGCTGCATTTTTCAAGGAGCATGTTCTGTTTTCTTTGGCTACGCAGCAGATTGCGAGTTAATTCATGAAAGGATCCTGATGTTAGACCTGCATCATATTTTCCCTGAGGTTCTATTTAGTGCTGAATACTTTAGAACTGGGGACTATTGTATTTATAATCCACAAACCAAAAGGGCACATGTCAGCCGAAAACTGCAATACGCAGGAGTTTTGCTTGCAGTGAAACCTAAAAGAACCACCTGATGCCGAGAAATCAAAAACAAAAGGAGAATAAGGTCAATTAGCTCACCAAGCTTAACCTGATCACACTCTTGGTACAACCCATGATGGAGTCTTATGCTACCTACCAAACCTACGTGCCTATTGGGATTCAGAGGGTAGCATTCTTACTTCTGATTCAGAATGTTATATGATCAAAGACCACTTCCATGATCTGCGCAGGAGATTACTGACCAATAGCTACCCTTCCAAACCTCTGTCTGAATTAAATAACCAGCTTGTGAGAGCGCGCGATGTGCAACTTTCTTTTTAATGATGGCCCTTCAAAAGTAAAATATGCCTTTATATAGTTTCTCACAATGCCAGAACATCTCAAAGCTCTACTCAATCTGACACTGATAAAGTTTGATAAGGTTCACCTATTGTACAAAATACGGAGGCAGGGGATTGACGGTGATTTAGCGGCTTGGATCAGAAATTGGAAATGTTCATCTTGGAGTTCAGTTACTAGTGGTGTAGCGCAAGGGTCTGTTTTGGGTCCATTGCTGTTTGTCATTTTGGATGAAGGATGGGTTAATAAATTTGCAGATGACACTAAGATCTGTAGAGTTGTGGGTAGTGCAGAAGGATGTTATAGATTACAGAGGGACATAGATAAGCTGCAGGGCTGGGCTGACAGGTGGCAAATGGAGTTCAATTCAGAAAAGTGTGAGGTGGAAGGAGCACCAGGAATGCAGGGTACTGGGCTAATGGTAAGATTTTCGGTAGTGTAGATGAGCAGAGAGATCTCGGTATCTATGTATATAGATCCCTGAATGTTGCCACCCAGGTTGATAGGGTTGTTAAGAGGTATATGATGTGTTAGCTTTTATTACTAGAGGGGTTGAGTTTTGGAACCATGAGGTCATACTGCAGCTGTACAAAACTCTGGTGCAGCTGCACTTTGAGTATTGCATACAGTTCTGGTCACCGCAATACAGGAAGGATGTGAAAGCTGTGGGAAGGGTTCAAAGGAGATTTACTAGAATGTTGACTGGTACTGAGAGAAGGTCTTACAAGAAAAGGCTGAGGAACTTGAGGCTGTTTTCGTTAGAAAGAAGGTTGAGAGGTGACGTAATTGAGACATATAAGATAATCAGAGGATTAGACAGGATAGACAGTAAAAGCCTTTTTCCTCGGATGTTGATGGCTAACACAAGTGGGCATTGTTTTAAATTGATGGGTGATAGATATAGGATAGATATCAGAGGAAGCTTCTTTTCTCAGAGAGTAGTAAGGACATGGAACACATTGCTTGCAACAGTAGTAGACTCACCAACTTTAAGGGCACTTGAATAGTCATTGGATGGACATATGGACAAAAATTGAATATTGTAGGTTAGATGGGCTTCAGATCGGTTTCACAGGTTGACACAACATTGAGGGCCACAGGGCCTGTACTGCACTGTAATGTTCTATGTTCTATGAAGCGCATGGGCCATTTCATAGACAGCAAAGACGCACAAGCAGTGAACAGAAATGACCACATCAACAAGCATAATTCTATTAGTTCTAAATAGTGATGGAAAAGGATAGACCAGATCTAAAAGTCGAAGTTCTAAATTGGAGGAAGGCTAATTTTGACGGTATTAGGCAAGAACTTTCAAAAGCTAATTGGGGGCAGATATTGGCAGATAAAGGGACGGCTGGAAAATGGGAAGCCTTCAGAAATGAAATAACGGGAATTCTGAGAAAGTATATTCCTGTCAGGGTGAAAGGGAAGGCTGGTAGGTATAGGCAATGCTGGATGATTAAAGAAATTGAGGGTTTGGTTAAGAAAGAGAAGGAAGCATGTGTCAGGTATAGACAGGATAGATCGAGTGAATCTTATAAAGGCAGTGGGAGGATACTTAAGAGGGAAATGAGGAGGGCAAAGAGAGGATATGAAATAGCTTTGGCAAATAGAATTAAGGAGAATTCAAAGGGTTTTTACAAACACCTTAAGGACAAGAGGATAACTTGGGAGAGATCCCTCAAAGATCAGCAAGGCGGCCTTTGTGTGGGGCCGCAGAAGGTGGGGGAGATACTAAACGAGTATCTTGCACCAATGGTTACTGTGGAAAAGGACATGGAAGATATAGACTGTACGGAAATAGATGGTGACATCTTGAAAAATTTCCATATTACAGAGGACGAAGTGCTGGTTGTCTTGAAATGCATAGAAGTAGATAAATCCCCAGGACCTGATCAGGTGAACCCGAGAACTCTGTGGGAAGCTATGGAAGTGATTGCTGGACCTCTTGCTGAGATATTTGTGTCATGGATAGTCACAGGTGAGGTGCAGGAAGACTGGAGATTGGCTAACGTGGTGCCACTGTTTAAGAAGGGTGGTAAGGACAAGCCAGGGAACTATAGACCAGTGGGTGTGACGTTTGTGGTGGGCAAGTTGTTGGAGGGAATCTTGACGGACAGGATGTACATGTACTTGGAAAGGCAAGGACTGATTAGGGATAGTCAGCATAGCTTTGTGCATTGGAAATTGTGTCTCACAAACTTGATTGAGTTTTTTGAAGATGGAAAAAAGAGGATTGATGAGGGCAGAGCAGTAGAAGTGATCTATATGGACGTTAGTAAGGCATTCAACAAGGTTCCACATAGGAGATTGGTTGGCAAAGTTAGATCTCATGGAATACAGGAAAACTAGTTATTTGACTACAGAACTGGCTCAAAGGTAGAAGACAGAGGGTGGTGGTGGAGGATTGTTTTTCAGACTGGAGGCCCGTGAACAGTGGAGTGCCACAAGGATTGGTGTTGGGTCCACTGCTTTTCATTATTTACATAAATGATTTGGTTTTGAGCATAAGAGGTATAGTTAGTAAGTTTGCAGATGACACCAAATTTGGAGGTGTAGTGGACAGTGAAGAGGGTTACCTTAGATTACAACAGGATCTGGAGCAGATAGGCCAATGGGCTGAGAAGTGGCAGATTAAGTTTAATTCAGGTAAATGCGAGGTGCTGCCTTTGGGAAAGTAAATCTTAGCAGGACTTATGCACTTAATGGTAAGATCCTAGGGAGTGTTGCTGAACAAAGAGACCTTGGAGTGCAGGTTCATAGCTCCTTGAAAGTGGAGTCGCAGGTAGATAGGATAGTGAAGAAGGTGTTTGGTATGCTTTCCTTTATTGGTCAGAGTATTGAGTACAGGAGTTGGGAAATCATGTTGCGGCTGTACAGGACATTGGTTGGGCCACTGTTGGAATATTGTGTGCAATTCTGGTCTCGTTCCAATGGGAAACATGTTGTGCAACTTGAAAGGGTTCAGAAAAGATTTACAAGGATGTTGCCAGGGTTGGAGGATTTGAGCTACAAGGAGAGGCTGAACTGGCTGGGGCTGTTTTCCCTGGAGCGTCAGAGGCTGAGGGGTGACGTTATAGAGGTTTACAAAATTATGAGGGGCATGGATAGGATAAATAGACAAAGTCTTTTCCAAGTGGTGGGGGAGTCCGGAACTAGAGGGCATAGGGTTAAGGTGAGAGGGGAAGGATATAAAAGTGACTTAAGGGACAACTTTTTCACGCAGAGGGTTGTGCATGTATGGAATGGGCTGCCAGAGGAAGTGGTGCAGGCTGGTACAACTACAACATTTAATAGGTATCTGAACGGGTATGTAAATAGGAAGGGTTTGGAGGGACATGGGCTGGTTGATGGCAGGTGGGACTAGATTGGTTTGGGATATCTGGTCGGCATGGACGAGTTGGACCGAAGGGTCTGTTTAAATGCTGTACATCTCTATGACTCTATCTGCCTTTATGAGGGATAAATATTGTCTGGTAGCTCAGATAAAACTCCCCCTATTCTGCTTTGCACATGGTACCATGAGATCTTTCTCAAACATCTGAGGGGAGAGACAGGGATTCAGTTCATGGTCTCATCTAACAGGCAGCATCTGCAGCAGAGCAGCGCTCCCTCTGTACTGTAATGTAATGTTGGCCCAAGATTTACATGTCCATACGTGGTTGGTTCAAGTGTCGGGAGCAGATTTCGAAAAAACCAGTTATGGACATGAGGATTACTAACTTAACCAGAAATGATTCCTGACCCCAAAGGTCAGGAAGTGCCATGAGCATATTCATCCTGTCATGTTGAACTCTTTCTGTGGTAGTGTTAAATAACCTGAATGTGGTGAAGGAAACAACCGACATATTTACACAGCATTGGATGAGTACCATTCAAGTCATTTCATTATCAATGTGATCCCAGCATGAACCAGTTCAACCTACTGCATTAACAAACTAAATGTACCACCACCTCTGAATTGGTGAAAGCAAATTCCAATGGATGGGATTCCTGCTGTTTGGGATTATTAATTTAATGTTGAGTGAAAATGTCTTGGTTCCTATTTAATTTACAGCATAGATTCTGCTGTCATGATACTGGCAAAGCTGTCACTCAGTTATATCAGGGTATATTTGATGGTGTCTTCTTACATCTGCTAATGTGCAGGTCAATGTGAAAATCAGTAGAGATACTCTCCCTACTCCACTGGGTCGAAAAGCGTGGCACTGGAAAAGCATAGCAGGTCAGGCAATGTCCGAGCAACAGAGGAATCAACATTTCAGGCATAAGCCCTTCATCAGGAATGTCAGGGGGAGGTGAAGGGAGCTGAGTGCGATATATAGGAGGGGAGGGTGGGGGGTGAGGCTAGGGCAAGGTATCTGGGAAGGTGATACGTAGATGCAGGTGGGGTTGATGGCATTAGTTCAGAGTGGAGTGGATAGGTGGGAAGACGATGGGCAGGTAGGACAGTTCAAGAGGGCGGTGCCGTGTTGAAGGGTTGGATTGGGGATGAAGTGAGGAAAGAGGAGATAAAATCAATGTTGAAATCTACTGTGTGCTGTGTTTAAATTCTCACTCCTAAATCTGGTAAAAATGACCGTAATGGTATTAAATTGTTCAACCAACCTATTAATTTTGATTTGGTAATAATTGAAAAAGTTAAGAATGGTACATTTGGGAGAAAGCAAGTTATTAATGACATAATAAATTAAAATCATTAAATGCCCTCTCTGGCCCTGAAATAATAAGTTTATAGTTGTAGAATCTCATTCTTTCAGAAGTTGGTTTACAATACACATTTAAAATAATGAAAAATAAGATTTCTTAAAGATTTTTCTATCTTTTAATTCTCCATTGGTCTCATCTGTATTTCCTAATCTTTACTTTGCATCCTGTTTTAAATCTAATTTATATTTTCTGCTTCTTACTCCCTGGTTTAAACTATGTGACTCCGAGAAGTTGTTCCAATTTGATTAGCTGATAAGCTGCTCTGTTGTTGCCCTGTTCGCAGATGCCACAGATCTCCTGGATCAGACTGGATCAAATGCCAATAGACAAAAAGTCTCTGCTAACAAACCCAGAAAGAACATAAGAAATACAAGCAAACGTAGATCAATTGGGTCTTTGAACTACACCATCTTTTGATGAGGTGCATGTTGCATTTTCAACATATCCCTTAAATTTCCTTCATGACTCTAAATCTATCAATTTCTGCCATATATACTCAACAGCTGTACATCTACAGCTCTCTAAAGTGCAAAATCTCAACGATGAATAACTCTTGAAGTAAAAAAAAAGTTTCTTATCATGAATCAAATTCAAATAGACAGAAAGTCTCTGCTGGCAAGCCCAGAAAGAACGTAAGATAAACGAGGAAATGCAGGTTATTTGGAACTTTGAATGTACTCTACCTTTCAATGAGGTGAAGACTGTATATTCCCCATTTCCCTTAAATTTCTTCACAACTCCTGATGTATCCATTTCTATCATACTTACTCAACAGCTGTACATCTGCTGCACTCTGAAGTACAACATTTCAATAATGAATAACACTTGAGTTAAAAAGAAAGTCACAACTCAATCCTAAATGGCTGATCTCTTATTCTGTGACTGTGATGTCAAGTTCTAGAGTCTCCTTCCAGGGAAAAATTTTAATTGCAGTAAGGTGCCCTTTCTGCAATCCTTTTACAAGGTTATGATCTCCGTGGGGTAAGTGTAAAACAAAATAACTAAATTTGCTCAAACAGCGTCCAAATTACAGAAGTACCAACAAACTTTTTGACTTTTTATAACTTGAACATGGTCAGCAACAACATGTTACATGTGAATTAATGGGCAAAAGTTACACTTCAAACACCACCTGAAATAGTCCATTCAAAAAAGATAATTCTTAGAAAATCACAAGCACTCCCAGCATCCTCTCTGACATGAGACACCATGTACAGTTCCATGGTTCCCCAACTCAAGCTTTGATAACCAGTATCTTTCACTTCTCTCATTCACTCACTGGCATCTATATTCTATTCAAGATCCCTGGAAACAGTCATCAGCCAAATGACATAATCTGGCAGAACATCTACGGTTATGTTCACATCAATCTTGATGGCCCAAATTTCTCAGAGACTCCTCTACACTACTCCATTTAACAAACCCAGTTACTCAGCTCTGGCAAAACGGTGGCATCAATAGTAAAACAGCCCAGTACCTCAATCCTTGCTTTCACATGATCTTTGTCTTTTCTTGTGCTGCTATTTCTGTATTACATTCACAGCACTTCTTATAAATGTGCCTTTTCTGATCTCTGCAGCACTGTTACCTGTAGCTCTCTTCTGTGTCTGATCTTTTGTGAATTAACCTCTTTCCTGTTGGTACAGTTTTCGGGTTAAGGGTCACCAGGTCATATGGCCTAGTATTTCTTATTAGCAAAGAAAATCATAATTAATCACTTTAGAATTTATGAAAACGCCTAAAAACCTTTCTCAAGCATTCTTAAAACCACTCTGTACTATGCCCATATCAAAACACATTCAAATAATCAAAACCAATGTATCGTTCACCTCCTGTATTATTTACTGTATCTTCATGTTAAAAAAAAGCTCTGACTCCAACTATTTCTTAATCTATTACCATTTAATATATAGTTTGTGTTTTTACTTTTCCTGTCCAACTTCAACACATTCACCTGCCATGTTCTTGTCACTCTCCCAATCTGTTCATGTTGCTCGCAGCCTCTTTATATCATTCTGATTGACTTTTTCCCATCTAATTTTATATCATCAGCAAACTCAGTTAAGCCCAGTCCCCCCATATAAGTTATTAGTATAGGTTGCAAATTGCTGAAGCCAAGTCTTTATCATTGTGGTATCTTACAAACAGCTTGCCAACTGAAAATGTCTGATTCATTCCCACCCTCTGTCTGTTAACAAACCCTTAATCCATGCTAATATATTATCTGAAAACCCTTTCCTAATTTTTCCAATGCCTTCCATACAATACCTTGTCAAAAGCTTTTTTAAAATCCAAATATTCTATTTCCACTTGTTCTGCTTACCTTTCCTACTAGCTACATCCTCCCGGAAGCATGATTTTCCTTTTATAAGTCTATACTGACTCTTGTCAAATAGTTCAGGATTTTTTTATCAAACTTGTAAATCAAGCACTTCATCTACCACTAAAGTTCTAATAAAATGCCTATATCTTCCCCATTTTTTCTCTTTTGTCTATTATTAGACATCTAAATTTGCTGTTTTCCAATTCTTAGGAACTGCTTTTATTATCTAAGGAATGCTGGAGGGTCAAAAATGTTGCATCCACAATTCCTGTAATGGATTCATAGCCTCTCACTCTCACTAGACAGATTTGAGGGTGGAGCTTGAGATAGTTTCAAATCAGCCTGTTCAGGAATGCTATTACACTCTGGAGCAGGTGGGACGTGTACCTGCATCTCCTGGATCAAAGGCAGGGATTCTACCTCAGCATCACAAGTACCTTAGGGAGGTGGTTTAATCTGAGGGTCATCATGCTTCAGGCAAGTGGTAATGTTGAGACGGCCTTTATGGTGACCTTAACCAGTGCATGGTTAGCATCACTCTACATTGTAAACTAGCTATCCAGACAACTGAGTTAACCAGCCCCCTTTCCTGTAGCTTTTTAAAATTACCCTTGATTCTCCATTATTTCCAGAAATGGTTTTACGTCTTCTATCATCAAGACAAAAATGAAAGATATTTCTTTATTGTCTCTGCTATTTCCTTGTTTCATTTCACCTGTCTCAGACTCCAGTGGGCTCACATGTACTTTTATGAATCTATTGCTCTAATATCCATAGAATATTCTGAAGTTTCTTTATGTCCATGCTGGCTTTCTTTTGTCAATTTCATGGTCTCTCTTGTTTAGATTCTAAAATCCTTCCAATGTTCATGCGTGCTACTTTTTCTTGCAACATTTTAATGCTCTTCCTCAGGGTCTAGTGCGAGAATCATAGAGTCATACAGCATGGAAGCAGATCCAAATATTCTACACCAACCATGTTGCCAAACCAAGCTAGTCCCACTTTGAGTCAAAAAGCATCACACTAAAAAAGCACAGCAGGTCAAGCAGCATCTGAGGAGCAGGAGAGTTGACGCAGGAAGTGTGGAACAGTCCCTCTTCCGCAGATACACCGGCACCATTCCGCACCTTTTCCTCTGCTACATTGATCACTATATCGGCACGGCCTCGTGCTCACACTAGGTAGTTAAACAGTTCATCAACTTCACCCACAACTTCCACCCTGATCACAAGTTGACATGGACCATCTCCAACTCCTCCTTCCCATTCCTAGATGTTTCCACCTGAAAAAAACAGCCATCTATTTCAAACTCACTGACTCCCACAGCCACTTGGATTACACTTCCTCCCACCTCACGTCCTGTAAAAATGCGACCCCTGACTCCCAATTTCTCCACCTCCACCGTGTCTGGTCCCAGGAGGAACAATTCCACTCCAGAACATCCCAGGTGGCCTCCCATTTCCAAGAATGACAACTTCCCCTCCCACATCATCAATAATGCCCTGCAGGGCATCTCTTCCACTTCCCACATCTCTACCTTGAACTCCACCCCTCCAACCGCAACAAAGTTAGAGCCCCCCAGTCCTTATCTTCCATCCAACCAACTCCAGTATAACATATTATCCTCTGCCATTTCCACTATCTACAATCAGACCCTACCACCAGAGACCTATTTCCCTTCGCAGCCCTACTTGCATTCCACAAAGACCATTTCCTCCACGACTCCCTCGTTAGGCCCATGCCCCTCACCAATCCACCCTCCACTCCTGGCACCTTCCCTTGCCACCACACGAGATGTAAAACGTGCACTTGCACCTCCTCCCTCACCTCTGTCCAAGACCCTAAAGGATCATTTCAAATCCTGTGGAAATTTTTGTGCACATCATCTACTGCATCCGCTGCTCTCAATGTGGTCTCCTTTACATTGAGGAGACAGAATGCTAACTCATAGAGTGTTTCAGGGAACATCTCTGGGACACATGCACCAAACAGTCCCATTGCCCTTGGCTATTTACCCTATTCATGCCCTTCATGATTTTATAAGCCTCTATAAGGTCAGCCCTCAGCCTCTAACGTTCCAGAGAAATCAGCCCCAGCCTGTTCAACCTCTCCCTATACCTCAAACCCTCCAACCCTGACAACATCCTTGCAAATCTTTACTGAACCCTTTCAAGTTTAACAACATCCTTTCTCCAGCAGGGAGATCAGAATTAATACAATATTCCTAACCAAGTGGCCTAACCAATGTCCTGTACAGTCACAACACAAAACTCTCAACTCCTATACTCACTACATTGACCTATAAAAGCAAACATACCAAACACCTTTTTCACTACCCTGTTTACAGGTGACTCCATTTTCAAGAAGCTATGAACCTGTACTCCAAGGTCTCTTTATTCAGTAACACTCCCCAGGACCTTCCCATTAAATGTATAAGTCCTACCCTGATTTGCCTTTCCAAAATCCAGCACCTTACATTTACCTAAATTCAACTCCATCTGCCACTCCTCAGCTCATCGGCACATCTTGCCTGCATTTGGCCCATATCTCTCCAAACCTTTCCGATGCATGTACTTATCCAAATGCGTTTTAAATGTTGTAACTGTAACTACATCCACCCCTTCCTCAGGAAGTTCATTCCATACACGAGCCACTCTCTGTGTAAAAAAGTTGCCCCTCATGTCCTTTTTAAATTTTTCTCCTCTCACCTTAAAAATATGCCCCCCAATTTTGAACTCCCTTACCTGAGGGAAAGACCCTTGCTAGTCACCTTATCTAAGCCCCTCATGATTTTATTCAACTCCCATCATTAGCCATGGTGGGAAGATATTTTCCTGTGCTTCTTTAATCTTAGAGTATATTTCAATTCTTTAAATGCTAGCCATTGCACGTTTACCATTGTGTTTTTAAGTTGAGCTTCCTAATCCGTCTTGGCCAACATATCCCTTATAATTGCACAATTTATTTTGTTTAAAGTTAAGATTCTAATTTCACACATAAGCAAATAATTTTCAAAGTTAATATAAAATGCCATCATATTCTGCTCTCTCTTCCCTATAGGTCCCTTGACTGCAAGCTTATAATTAACCTGTGCTGAGTAGCCTATTCTCTTGTTAGCATCTTGACATATTGACCTAGAAAACCATCTTGTACATTTCTGTGAACTTATCACAATTATATAAGTTTGCGTTTGTCTGTTTTATGCAAATATTGATATGTCAATGATTTCTCTTTTGTGGTGTTATGTGCATCTCTAATTTCCTGCTTTATACTCTGCCCAATAATGAATTGATCCATATTCGGCAATCATCAGTTTAACCAGACTCTGTGTGTTCCCAGCAGAGTTTTAGCTTCTTTATCAAGGTGTGCCCAAATTAAACACAAATTATGCTGCAAATTAAGATCACATCTTGACCATATCGCAACTATTGTAGTGTCTATATTGGTGAAGTGGTGAAAATCAGCCATTAGATTAGAATTACACATGCCTTTAGCACAAATTCATTCAATTACTTTAGTCGAAACCAAACTGACTGAAAGTGTAATTTTCAGCTCAAAGCTGCTAGTTCTCTGAATCAAGCTAGTATTCAGTTATAGATTGGCTGCTTTATAAAAAGAAAATCTTTGCAGGATACTCCAAGTTAAGCTTAGAAAGCTCATTGAGAGTCAAGACAGCCGAGCCAATCTGCCTGTTGAGTTCAACCTATTTTGTGACAGGTTGAGATTTAGTCAAAATTTCGGGTGGGATAAAACATCACCAGTTATTGACAGAAATTGTAGTTAATTTCTACATACGGAGCACCACCCAGATCAGGCAGGGCAGCAGGCATGTTCAAAGAATCCTTCCTTTTTTCTACTTCTCTTCTTGATGCTCGGGTCTTTTCAACATCTGGAACCCTCAAGAAGGTTAGAGTGGAGTCTTCTTTCACAATCTTTGCTCATGCCCTCCCGCAATGAATCATCAGAGTTTCTTACTTCATACTCATTGTCAAATTGGAATTATTGAAAGGAGCCCTTGATCTCATAGATATTCATGTTAATTCAAAATATCCCATGCAATGTCAAGACCTCAGTCCAAGCTTTAAGTTAAGTGTCCCACCTTTTGATGTCCAACATCTGCCATTACCCTTTTTGAGCTCTGCATGTATTGTGTGGCCATATTTGGTTATTCTTACCTCATTTCTTCCCTCTCTCTCCATAAGCTGTTTTTTCCAACTCGCTCGATCTGCCCATTCATTCCGTTATTGATGCCGGTATCTGCTCACAAGCATTCACAGCAGCCCTTCACTGCAGCCATTCTTATCCCTTAACAGGTTGTGAACTAGGTCACTGTTCACTGCAGGCGCATCTAAATTTTCCCACATGTTTCTGACTATCATAAGAAAAATTAAGTGATCGATCTCACAGCTTCATTCTTATCGTTTCCAATGATGGCTTTTAAGCTGACAAGACGTAAGAGCGTGAGCAGTTCAAATGGCCATCAGGTCCGCTCCATTACTCAATGCAATCATGGCTCATCTGATAATCCTCAACCACAGTCTCTTTGGCTTTTCCCCATAACTCTTGATTCCCTTCAATATACTAATGACCCAGCCTGGACAGTCCTCTACAGTAAAGAACTCCACCTGCTCACTAAAGAAGAAATTCCCCATCTCTATCTTAAATGGGCAAAGCCTTAGTCTGAGATTGTGCCCTCTGGTCCTAGATTTACCCACATTGAGAAACACCTTTCCATATAGAGTCAGAGATGTACAGACCCTTCTGTCCAACCCGTCCATGCCAACCAGATATCCCAACCCAATCTAGTCCCACTTGCCAGCACCCGGCCCATATCCCACCAAACCCTTCCTATTCATATACCCATCCAAATGCCTCTTAAATGTTGCAATTGTACCAGCCTCCACTGACAACTCCTCAAAGAGTTTTCAATCAGGTAATCTCTCATTCTTCTGAACTCCAATGAGTACTGATCCAACCTAATCAACCTGCCCTCAATTCCAGCAATTTCAGTTTTTGTTTCTGCACCTGCAGTTCTATAGTTTTTTTTAGTGCTTAAGATCAGCTGCTTTGGTGATGGAAGGAAAACTGCTGGTATAATCCCGCCCCCCCCCACCCCCAATTTGGCTAAACATCTCAAATTGAGAGACTGGACCTTCAATAGTCCCTCAACATTGTACTGGGAACAGCAATTGGCTTTTGTTCTCATGCCTCTAGAGTGGGACTTTAAATCCTGATGTTAAACTCTTCGGATTAGGTGCTGCTGCTTGAAATAAAAATAAAACGCTGGAACTCACAGTGGGTCAGGCAGCATCCATGGGGAGAGAGCAAGCTGACCTTTGGCCTTGAGATGACTCTTCATCAGAGCTGAGCTGTACTCTGATGAAGGTCTAGAAAGAGTGGTGCTGGAAAAGCACAGCAGCCCAGGCAGCATCCGAGGAGCAGGAAAATCAATGTTTGGGGCAAAAGCCCTTCATCAGGAATCCAGCTTTTTTTAGCTTTTCCAGCACCACTCTAATCTAGACTCTGGTTTCCAGCATCTGCAGTCCTCACTTTTGCCTGCCTGAGCCCTGATGAAGGATCACCTAGACTCCAGATGTTAGCTAGGAGAAGGTGAGGACTGCAGATGCTGGAGATTATAGTGAAGTGTGTTGCTGGAAAAGCACAGCCGATCAGGCAGCATCCGAGGAGCAGGAGAATCGACGTTTCGGGCAAAAACCCATCATCAGGAAACGTCGATTCTCCTGCTCCTCGGATGCTGCCTGACCTGCTGTGCTTTTTGCAACACCACACTCTCGACTCCAAATGTAAGCTTGCTGCCTGTCTCCGGATGCTGTCTGACCCGCTGTGATTTCCAGCATTGTGTTTTGTTTTCAGTCCAGGTTCCAGTTCCTGTTCGGAGGCGCTCCTTAACTTGTCTCTAAATGGTGCTTCTAGTCAATGGAGAGGGATTTCTATTCCCTCAATGTGGGTTCAGGTCGATTGCTAAAATTTAAAAGGTGTAAAGTTTCATTTTTCTGAAAACAACGAATCCTGATATATTTTCTTACTCAAGATCTATCCTTTCAGCCAGTGGCGTATAATTTTTTAAAAAATACATATTGAAACTTGAAGGGTGTTAAATGTTTGAGAGAGGGGATGGCGGTAAATCCTACGGTGGAAAAAAAAATCGTGAGAGTCTATATAACTGAAAAATCATAACTTCAAGCAAGGATTCCTGTGGCGAATTGGCTCCATTCCCTTAATCATAACGTAGATTCCGTGCTTAAAACGACAGCCAAGCTCCTTGAATGACACTCCACCCACTCCACACCCACACAAACAAAAAACAAACTCTTCCAAATGTCAGTCAAACTCACAGAGCATCTAATCCTTGGGATTTCCAAACACACACAGACAGACACAGACAGACACACACGCGCGATAAACATCTCGCACCAAATTCAACTCCAAAACTTCGACCCTGAGTTTGGGAGTACATTTTTTTCTTTGTGCTTGAAAAAAAGAAGTACAATTTTCTTGGGAAAATCCTCCACAAAAAAGCGTTTGGAAACCGCTGGAATCGAGACTGGGTCCCATTCGCTGTCAGTTTCAGGATGATTCTGGGAGTTTCAGGTTGGATAATGCTGTGCCTTTTGGACCTGGCTTCTAGTGCAGAGCAGGTAAGGGGGGGTGGGTGGGGGGTTGTGGGGGGAAGTTGGTGTACCCGGAGACAGGCTCAAGTCATTCTCACTTTATCAACGTATTTGTCCCTTAAACTATGCAGGAGAAATTCGATTTTATAAGATAGTGCAACAAAATAAAAGGGTCCGACTGCTAATTTGGTTCCCCCGAAGCTGAAGGGTAGTGGAGAGTGTGTTTTGTTTTGCAGGAGGGGTCTCGGTTGGTATGTAAGCAATATCGACCCCCTAACGAATTACAGTTCAATGTGATAGAATCCATCCTAAGCGGGGCTGTGTAGTGAATTGTTAACTCTGAGCAGAGTAGCAATCTCTTCATGTCAGTCTCCAGGGGATGTCTCTGGTAAGTTGAAACAGGCACATAGCCATACCTCTGATAAGCGTGGTTATCCAGGGTATTTGTTTGTTTATTTATTGTGGGAATGGGATGTGATTTTCGAATTTCCACCCCTCCTCAAATGGACGCAGCCACCCCAATCATATTTAAGCCAAACCCTGAAACCAGGAGTGCCTCTGGCTCACTCCAAACTGTCTGCAGAAACGTACATTTTCAGACATATTCCCTACTCATCAGATGGCTTCCTTACACCTTCTGGACAGGTTTTCTCAAATTAATCTCTGTTTCACCCTTTATCCGTTTTGCTAATTGGGAATACAGATCTATTCTGTTTTTACTTATGGTTTGATTAGCTTAGACTACCTACAGTGTGGAAACAGACCATTTGGCCTAACAAGTCCACACTGATCCTTCAAAGAGTAACCCACCCAGACCCATTCCCCTACCCTATATTTCCCCTGACTAATGCGCCTAACACTACAGGCAATTTAGCATGGCCAATTCACCTAGCCTGCACATCCTTGCTCTTGGGGAGGAAAGCCACGCAGACATGGGGAGAATGTGCAAACTCCACACCGACAGTTGCCCGAGGCGGGAATCGAACCCAGGTCCCTGGCATTGTGCAGCAGCAGTGCTAACTACTGAGACAAGTGCCACTCATGACGTATGGTGTTAACATCTAATTCCCAACGGTGAACTGTAACCCTTTGTTGGCCAGTTGTACACGTGTTTTGACCATCCAGGCTGCTTTACTGAAACGTCCTTTTAGTAAATACACCTGTCAAGTACATTTTGCTTATGTTGTGAGATTTCCACTGAAGTTGGTGCACGTGACTAAAATAATGTCATTACTAACTATGCATTTGACAGCTCAGATTATTCTAAAGCAGTACCAAAGAGTTCATTACCTTTTCTGACTGTCTCACGATAAATGGGTCTATAATTCGGGCCCACTGGCCCTAATTCATTTACAGCAGGTACGAGCCAGCACCTGTAATACAACTGTGCCCTGTGTCCTTGCTTCAGCGGAGATACGCACGTCTATACACAACATGGGCTTGTCTCAAAATCTCTGGTGCCGCATTCCAGAGCATGCAAACACAAGAATGAGGGCACTGTACCACAACGGAGTAATTAAAGAGTGTGTGTTTATGTGGAATTTCAGGCACCATTTATTTTGGCACAAGGAGAAGGCTGCAGATAAAGGACAGGGAGAAGCTGTGATAAACTTAGGCGATTCAGGCTGCTTGTAGTCAGCTGTGGAGGCAAAGAAACAACTTGTATTTATATCGTGTCTCTCAGCGCCTCAGGACCTTCTGAAGGTGCTTCACAGCCAATGAGACAGTTTGCAAGTAGAATCACTGTTTCAGTGTAGGAACACGCAGTGGCCTGTATGCACATAGCAAAGTCTCACAAACAGCACAGAGACATATCGCAGATCATGTGTTTTTGCTGAGGGATTAGCCAGGGAATCAAGGAGAAGTCCACTTCTTCCACAAGATTCGGTGGAACCTTTAAATTAACCTGAAGGGGTCATATTTAATATTTTATCCAAAGTGGAACACCTCCCGAACAGAGCATGACTTCCTTTGTACACTTCTGAGTGTCAGTCTGAATTATACATTTAAGCCTTGGGTTGGGAAGGGGAGGGAGTGAGATGAGGGTCACCTTGTGTATTGCCTTTGATGGGAAATGGAGACTTGATACTGCATCAGTATCATTTAAGCTGTAACCTTCTAAAGTAATCTATTGAATGTTAAAGTGCCTTGTTGTGAATTGCATTACATTTCAGGGTTGTGCTGAGAAGTTTGCAAAATGATGTGGTGAGTGTTTTGGGAGGGATGGCTGACTGGGAACCTCTGGTTGGCCACCACTGGGAATTCCTTCACTTCCTCCCCCTGAGGGGTGTTTGAAGGCAAGTGTATTTAATCCCATTAAGCAGCCTCTGCTCTGATTAAGCCTGGATGGAAAGACTCATGGATGGCCTTCCCACCTTGGAGCTAACTGAGGTGCATCTCCGAGAAGGTTCATCCATTCCATACTTTCACACGCTCACTGTACCCTCTTCCTTCAGCCAGTGGACCCCACAATACCCACTTGTCTGTATTTACCTTTCACTGGGCAATCCTCGGACCCATGGCAGCCCTCGGTCTCTGCCATTTGCAATACCAACAGCTTCTAGATCCACTTAAGAGGCTGGATGAGCGCAGCTCCAATAACACTCAAGGAGTTCGACACTATCCAGGACAAAGCAGCCCACTTGATTGGCACCACATCCACCAGGTTAAATGTTCACTCCATCCACCGAGGTAACAGTATCCATCATATCTATGATGTTTGACAACACCTCACCAATACTCTTTCAACAGTATTTTCCAGGCTCAAAATCTCTTCCACTAAGAAGGATAAGGAAGCAGATGTATAGGAAGAGCACCAACTGAAAACCACGTAGCATTCTCACTTGGAGCAAAATGCTTGTCCTTCACTGTTGCTGGGTCAAAATCTTATAACTCTCTTCCTGACAACTCTCTGGGTGTCCCTAGAGGCTGAGGACAGCTGTGGTGCATGAATCACCTTCCCAAGGGCAATTGGGAATGGACAAGAAGTGCAGGCCCAGCCAGAGAGGTCTACTTCCATGAAAAATCTTTAAACAAAACATTGCTGCCAGGCTATGCTTCAGGATATGAATATCTTGGAAATGTGGTCTTTGGAAAAAAGACAACAAGACATTACAAGCACCTTCAGCTCCACATTATAATGTCTAGACTGAATGGTGGGGAATCAACAGTCATAGAATGCTATATTGTGAGGAGTACAGAGAATTGAATATCTTAAGGCAATAGCACACTCAAATGAGCAATAAAAGGTAAAGATGAAGATGGAAAAGTATGAAGCTGTACCAAAAACAGAAAATGCAGGAGAAACTCAGTAGGTCTGGCAGCATCTGTAGAAAGCAGAGTTAACGCTTGGGTCCAGTCACCCTTTCTCAGACACCTTCTTTGTCAGAAGTTGTGCTGTTTTGCGGAACTCTCGTGCCACCAGAAAAAAATCTGTTGCTCACACATTGTCTCCTGTTCCTGTTAGCACTCATTCTAGTGACATCTGATTTGGAATGTTTGCTTCCAAATCATGTATACTGCTAGGGAATCACTGCAGCTTCATCCTAATCATGTTCAATTTGATAAGGTTGACATCTTACTCTGCAGCATTTACTGGTTCAGAATCACATTGCATGGTGCTTTTTAGAATCTCAGGACATCCCAAGACACTGTACACTTTTAAGTGCTTTGCAATGTAATCTGAACCTGTTGCAAATACAATAGCCACATAAATTAAGATGAAAAAGATAACTGTAAGCCTTGGCTCAGTGGTGGGTCCCATGCCTCTGAGTCAAATGGTTTGTACTAAAAGTTCAAACTCATTAAAACCTGAGTTCAAAATCGAGGAGAATAGTTCAGTTTAGTACTGAAGGTGTGCTGCATTGTAATTGTTGCAGTGTTTAGGATAAAATCGTCTATCCTCTTGAAGGGATGTATGGGATTTTGTGGTTTTATTTGAAATCAACGCTCTTTGTTTAGATTTAGATTAGATTCCTTACAGTGTGGAAACGGGCCCTTCGGCCCAAGTCTACAACCGGCCCTCCAAAGAGTAACCCATTTCCTTCTGACTAATACACCTAACACTATGGGCAATTCATCTAAGCTGCACATCTTTGGACTGTGGAGAAAACCAGAGTACCCAGAGGAAACCCAGACAGTCACGGGGAGAATGTGCAAACTCCACGCAGACAGTCACTCAAGGCTGGAATTGAACCTGGGACCCTGGTGCTGTGAGGTAGCAGTGCGAACCACTGAGCCACCATGCCACTCCATTAACATGGATAATATAGGCATTAACATACTGCAGTTTATGGAAGTTTACTGTGTGTCATGTTTCCTACTTTACTACAATGTCTGGCCTTCAAAGCACTTCATTGGCTGCCTAGCTATGTAAATACAGGCTCTTTCTTTTATTTTACAATAATAAAAAATGGTAAATTAATTATTAGATTAATAAATTAGTTAACATGGGGGAGGCCTCTTCTGGAGTTTTGTGTCCAGTTCTGGTCTCCCTTTATGGGAAGGATATTATAAGCTGGAGAGGGTTCAGAAGAAGTTTACCAGGATGCTGCTGGGAATGGAGAGTTTGAGTTATAAGGAGAGGCTGGATAGGCTGCAGCATAGGAGGTTGAGAGGTTTATAAAATAATGAGGAGTATAGATAAGGTGAATGACAGATGTCTTTCCCCATTGTGGGGGGATTTCAAGACTAGGGGCATATATTTAAGGTGAGAGGAGAAAGATTTTTAAAAAGACTTGTAGGGGGGGCAGTTTTTTTCAAACACAGAGGTTGATTTGTATATGGAATGGACTTCCAGAGGAAGTGGTGGATGTGGGTACAATTGCAACATTTAAAAGGCATTTAGGTATGTACATGAATAAGAAAGGTTTGGAAGGATATGGGCTAAGCGTAGGCAGGTGGGACTAGTTTAGTTTGGGACTATGGTCAGCGTGGACTGGTTGGACTGAAGAGTATGGTTCATGTTGCACGAATCCATAACTTTATAATGCTGAGTTAAAGCAACGATATCCCAGGTTCCATGCAGTGAGTGAAAGAGTTATTAAAATAGACACAGATCCTATGGTTGTATTTGTGTGTGTCCTTTCATTGTGGAGTAGCATTTGATTTCTGCTTTCCAACTAGAACATCCTGCACTACCTAATTGACTTAAAATCTTGAATTTATTGGATATTATAAAAATGGCTCAGCCATTCTTTTCTGAAGAGAGCTTCCATAGCAGCCGAGACGAGGCAGCCCAGTACTCTCTGAGAAAACATGTCTCCAGCACCAGACCTGAACAGAAGCCCTTTCTCAGCCTGACGAAAACCTGCTGACCGATCCTTGAAGCAATTGTCTGAGTAGAAGTTTAGCTCTTAAGCCATATGAAGATTAATTAAATATGATGCACATGCTAAATAAACTTAAAAATAACTCATTACAATCCCCCAAGGACTGGTATATGGCAGGCTCTGATCTCTGAAGTGGATGCTGTCATTATCCTCAGTGGTTTACTCGTGTTGGGCAAAAAGGTTTCCTTTCAAGAACTCTTACCTGTCCAAAGCGAATCTCACTCAAGACCTTGTTTTTACTCAATCCTCTTTCTGATGACAGGGACTGCCAGACTGAAATCATATAGTTCAAAACAAGGGTTTATTGGCAAGACTTGAGTTTAGAAGGGTCACTGGACTCAAAACATTAACACTATTTGTCTCTCTCTCTCTCTACAGATGCTAATGGATCTGCTGAGTTTCTCCAGCACTGTCTATTTGTATTTCCAAGTCCCAGCACCTGCGGTATTTTCCTTCTGTTTTTGGGTTTCCAGATTCCTTGGTTGAGCTAATAATCCCAGGGAGTTCAAAACCCACTGTGGCAGTTTGTGGTTTTGATTTCTGTCCTGAAATGAAAAGCCAGTGGCAGAATGTTAAATGTCATTCTAAAAAAAAATCTAATGAGTGCGGTTTTGCTTTCTGTATCCGTTTTGTGGTGGTGCTAAGTATAGAGAGAGGTATGAAGGAAAATGCTGAAAACCACCCATGCCAGACCCAGTCATTACCCATCCTTTGAGTATGAATACCTTTTTAATAAAACTCATACCTGAATTATGAATCTTCCTGTGAAGATGTCATTTATTTCTCCCATCTAGTGTGCAATCGATTGCCACATTGCCTACAATACTTCAAAAATGCCTCCTTGCCAGAATGTCTTTTGGGAGGGAGTGGTTGTGAAATATGTTTTATAAATACAAGGTCTACCTTTTCAGTGTTTTGTAATAGTTTATAAGAGACTTATCGATATGGAGTCAATACTAACATAACATTGGGGGGATCATGCAGTGATACAGAAGGGTTTAATTATATCTGTGCTTGATTATAGAGAATGCCAATTAGCTCACAGCAGGAACTCTGGGATGTGCAGATTGCAATTTGCTTCATGTCCGACTAAAAATAACACACAAGGAATTAAATTTCACAAAGTGGGTTAACGTGTTGTATCTAGACTGGTATAACAGCACTGGAAGCCTTAGAGTGTCAATGGGGCCTGTGTGCAGCCAAAGTCTAGGTAGGCCCTGGCAAGTTGTGACTGCTGTTGCTTGTCTATGTTTGCCACTGGATTATGTCAATGTTCCTGAGGGTAATTTGAATGAGTGAATGGTGTGATCTCAATGCCTAAGTTCTTTTTGTGTGTGCTGTGGGGGTGTTTATAGATGTCGGAAGAGTTCCTGTTGCACAGGCCTCTATGGACAACTCCAAGCAGCTTGAGAGTGTTAAAATGAGATCATTTTTGTGTTCCACTGGGAGGTAACAGCTGTATCTCAGTTGGTTAGAGACAAAAAAAAACCTACAGATGCTGAAATCCAAAGTAGACAGGCAAGATGCTGGAAGAATACAGCAAGCCAGACAGCATCAGGAGGTGGCGAGGTCAATGTTTCCTGAAACATCGACTTCACCACCTCCTGATACTGCCTGGCTTGCTGTATTCTTCCAGCCTCCTGCCTGTCTAGCTCAGTTGCAAAAGAGCATAAGAACTCGGAGCAGGAGTAGGTCCTCCTGCCTTTCGAGCCTGCCCCGCCATTCGATAAGATCATGGCTAAACTTTTCATGGACTCAGATTTACTAACCTGGCTCTCACCATGTCTCTTAATTCCTTTATTGTTAAAATAAAATCTACCTCACCTTTAAAAATGTTTACTGAAGTAGCATCAACTACTTCCCTGGGCAAGGAATTCCATAGATTTATAACTCTCTCGGTGAAGAAGTTCCTTCTCAATTCAGTCCAAAATCTGCTCCCACTAATTTTGAGGCTATGCCCTCTTGTCCTAGTTACACCCGCCAGTGGAAACATCCTCCCTACTTCTGTCTTATCTATTCCCTTCATAATTTCATGTTTCTATAAGAATCCCCCCTCAATCTTCTGAATTCAAATGAATATAATCCCAATCTACTCAGTCTCTCCTCATAAACCAAACCCCTCTGGAATCAACCCAGTGAACCTCCTCTGCACCCCCACCAGTGCAAGTACATGTTTCTCAAGTGAGGAGACCAAAACTGCACACAGTACACCAAGTGTGGCCTCACCAGCACCTTGCATAGCTGCAACATAACCTGTCTGCTTTTAAACTCAACCCCTTTAAAAATGAAGGACAAAATTCTATTTGCCTTCCTAATTACTTGTTGAACCTTCTGTGATTCATGCACAAGGATATCCAAGTCCCTCTGCATAGCAGCATGCTGCAACATTTTGCCATTCATGTAATAATCCTTTTTACTATTACTCCTATCAAAATGTCTGACTTCACATTTATTTATATTGTATTCCATCTGCCAGATCTTTGCCCACTCACTCAATGTATCTATGCTCCTCTGCAAAGTTTCCCAGTCCTCTACATGCTTTGCTCTATCACTCATCCTAGTGTCATCAGCAAACTTTGATGCTGTACATGTAGTCCCAACTCCAAATCATCTATCTAATTAGTAATTAATTGTGGTGCCAACACCGATCCCTGAGGCACACCGCTAGTCACTGATTCCCAGCCAGAATAGCACACATTTATCCCCACTCTTTGCTTCCTGTTAGTCAACCAATCCTCTGTCCATGCTAATACTTTACCCCTAACACCATGCATCCTTACCATCAGTTGGTAGCATTTTCACTGATAAGGGACTCTTTCCAGAGACCTGAGCACAACATCTAGGCTGATACTCTCGTGCATGTTTGAGACAGTGTTGCATAGGTGGCATATGCTGTCTTGTGGGCAGAACATTGAAAAATTTTGGATGAATATCAATTTTGTTTCCAATTTCCATCCTGCTCTCACGCTCATCTGGTCCATCTTTGACTCTTCCATTCCTTGACTTCTGTTTTCATTTCTCATGTCCATTAGTATCCAGTGCAAACCCAGCCTCCCACATTTATTTCCTTGCACCCTACACCCTTTAAGGACTTCATTCCATTCTCCCAGTTTCTCTGTCTCCATCGCTTCTGTTCAGACAGAATGCTACCATTCACAAGAATGATTCTGACATACCTTCAGCTCCCCCCATGGTTAATAGCCCCTCAGCTATGTCCAAGATATTTCCCACCCTTCTGATCTCATCTCTTTCCCTTCCTATTACCAGAACAATGAGAGACTTCCCCTTATCCTCACTTTCCACCTCACCTATTTCTCCACACTGAATGGATCATCATTCATCATTTCCATCATATTCAGTAAGTTATCCCCAACAAGCACACCTTTCCCTCACCCGATTGTATTTCACATGGATTGTTGACTCCGCGGTACCCTGGTCCATTCCTCTATTCTGCCCATCACTTGTTTACCCTCCCTGGCATGCCACCTTCCCATGCAATCACAGACGTCCAAGCCCCAAAACAAATCTTTCAGGTGAAGCTGTGATTTACTTCTTTCATTCTAGTCCACTGAATCCGCTGCTCACAGTGCAGTCTCCTCTATGTTGATGAGAGCAAAGGCAGAATGAGTGACTGCTTTGCGGAATATATCTGCTAACATGACCCCAATTTTCTGCTCATTGCCATTTTGACACGCTGTCTTTCTCTCCTGCGAGTATCTCTGTCCTCAGTCTGCTGCCGTGTTCCAGAGGAATCCAATGCAAGCTGGCAGAACAGCACTTTGCTTTCTAGTTAAACATTTTATAGTTTTCTGGATTCATCAGTTGAATTCAACAACTTTAGACCATGAATTCTGTCCTCCATTTACCTCATTAATGCCTCCTTTCTATACAATTAGCACTCCAAAGGGTTCAGAGGGATATGGACCAAGTTCTGGCAAGTGGGACTAGATTGGGTTGGGACATCTGGTCAGCATGGATGAGTTGGACTGAAGGGTCTGTTTCTGTGCTAGACAGCTCTATGACTCTATGACTATGACACTCTCTTTGCCTTTTACCCTGGCTACCTTTCTCATCTATTCCACTTGTCCTTCCTTTCTCCTCTTTCCCACCCACTCCCTTTATTCTGCAGAATAATGACCATCACCTCACCAGCCTCCTTCAGAGGACTATTGGACTATTAAACTATTGGTCCCTGATGACCTGACCAATATTTATCCCTCAATATCACTAACAAAGGTAGTCTAATTATTATCATAATGCTGCTTGTGAGAGTTTGATGTATGCAAATTGTCAGGCATGTTTACTGAATTGCAACCATGATGATACTTCTAAAGCATTTTGTTGATTGAAATAAAAATCTTTGCAATATCTTGTGGCAATGGATGGTGCTATATACATGGAATTCTTTGTCTTCTGTAAAATCTCAAACAGGTTCTGGGATTTTCTCATGTACTAGTCTGATATGGTCAGCATGTATTGTGTGACAGTTCATTCTTCATTGGGTGGGTACTTCAAGGGAACTGAGAAAACCCCAGTGGACCCTCAGTGTAAATATTTGGCTTTGTAACCACTGCACTATTTCGTACAGGAAATCAAACAATTCATTCTCATTTACTACAATCAAGGAATGAGTATGACCATCAACTTGTCTGCTAATTCTTCAATGGAAAGCATTAGGGAGACTAGTGTTCAATGTTTCTAATTATGTGCTTTCTGTCAGCCAGCCAAAGCAAGGGCTGTTCGCATAGCCTTTCTTTGAAGCATTCCATTTCTGTGTTTATTCTGCCTTTCTTAAGGAGACCTCTCAGTGCAAATAGCCATTTGGAAGCTCCTGTGAAGCTTTCTTCTTTCTTGGACCATCCTGCAGTGAGTTCAGGTTACTTGAGAAATGTCCTTCACATCTCTCCAGATGGTTAGGGTGATGGTCATGTCATCTACTGAAATTGCCAGAAAAGAAGGAGATGTTGAAGGCTTGAGTTGGGTTATGAGATAATTGTTCCTGGCAGCATTTACCAATATGTCTGTGGTGCCATGTCTGTACAGCTGAACAATGTCAATGGGTTGTTTTTAAAATATGGACATAACTCTTTGTGATTCCAGTTTGCTTGGGTGTTGGATGGAACAAAAATTGCCCAGCATTCCTTGAGTAAGAAGTTTGTGGGAACTCGACTGATGATCCTGGCACAGTACTGAGGGAGTGCTGTGCTGTCTTGAGGTTCTGTCTTTTGAATCATGTGTTAAAGCCTCCATCCATTCGACGTGGAGGTTAGAGAACTCGCAATATTGTTTCTTTGAAAGAGCTGGGGAGTTATTTCTGGTGTTTTGGTCAATACTTATCCTTCCACTAAAATCACTAGAACAAATTACGAACACAAAATTCATCAGATCTGGCAGCATCTATGGAAAAAGAAACAAAGTTAATGTTTCAAGGCTGATGTGACTTCTTTTAAGGATTTGCTTCAGACCTTTGCTGTTACTAAAACAAATTATTAGATTATTTTCACATTGCTGTTTAAGAGAGTTTTGCTGTGCACAAATGTTTGATTACATTTTCTTGACCACAGCAGTGACAACATTGATGTGCTTTATTGAGTGCAAACATGGTGTAAAAGGGGCTAAATATGGACAGTTCTGAATGATTCTGATGGAAACTGAAATAACTTCACAGAGGCCGATAGCCCAACACTAATTCACCCTTTATTTACACGTGGGGAGTCCTTGATGCTGATACATCTCCCTCAGAGCCAGCTTGTAGAGTGAACAGGATGTCTGGCACTCCTTTTTTTTCTTTTTTTTCTTTTTTCTTTCTTTTACCCTTTTTACCCCACACTCAAGCCTAACTGCGTTAGTGCTTATTTTTCCCCAGCACCCAAGTTGTGTGTGTGCAGGTGTGAGACACAGTGAAAGACACAAGGTGCATGAATCTTTATTCAATTTTCCACCACCAGGAAGAAAGGAAACACCCGAGTGGCCTGCGACAAGCAGTGCCCTTCACAGCAAAGCGCAATGCTGTGTGATCAAACAGTGAAGGGGAGGGCATTAAATAGAAATAGAGTTGGAGGAGGAAATAATGCACTCCACTCCCTGCGGTGTCCACCTCTCCCTGATCAATCCTGTTTTTATCTGTCAGCCCGGGCTCCCTGATTGGACCAGACTAACGGCCCCAATCAGGGAACTCAAATTCTATGAAGTTCACCTAGCTGACCTCATTCCAATCACTACATCCCTCCCTGTCTGAGTCTGAGGACCTAGGACGGGACTTTATTTTGTACCTCCTCCTGGCGTGTTTTAACACCAGCTCAGATTCCTCAACCTCTGCATCTGATATGGGCGGAGTGTTACACACAGTAGTTCTCCTGTTATGCCCAGAGCATTTGGGAAGGAATTTATTCTCCTCTTCAGGCAGCAGTAGTGTCAAGTCAGCAACTTTCACTGTGTCCATCTCAGATTCTGAGGTATCTTCAACACATGACAGCAAGAGAGAATCCACGGGGTCTGGAACAGTCTGAAAGGCTGTCGAGGAGTCAAGCATGGTTTGCTCTCGCACTATTTGTGAGTTTCATATGATTCATGTGCTTGTTCAGGACCATCGGACCTACCTGAATTTCATACATAACAGGACCTGACTTCACATTGACCATGCCTCTTACCCATGCAGGGCCATTCCTGTGGTTCCTACGCTTAAATTTTGTCCCCTAAATTAAACCATATCTCTCACTTAGCACGTTTTGCTTCTAGCTTTGATGTTTCTGATGCCATTTCACTCTCTCCCCCAGGTTCAGGAAGATCAGATTTAACCTAGTGCAGGATCACTCATTAGCAACTCTGCTGGAACTATCCCTGTAGTTGCATGAGGGTTGGTCTTATAATCAAGCAGGACAACTTGGTATCTAGTGAAGTTGTAGGCTGTTTCTTTGAGCCTGCCTTCAAAAGTTTGCACTGCTTTTTTTCTGCCAGACCATTGGAAGATGGATAGTATGGATACTGATCAATACCATTCAACTTTAGGAAATTCTCAAATTCCCTGCTGGTAAATGCCTGTTACCTGTGACCAACACTTCTGGAAGTCCATATATTGCAAAAGATGTGTGCAGCTTTTCTAACGTCATCCTGGCATTTGACCAACTCTATGCACATCCGGCCATTTTGAGTGGGTGTCCACAATGACTAAGAACATTGAACCCACGAAAGTGCCTTCATCACTGATGTGTAACTGAGTCCAGTGTTTACCCAGTCATTTTCACAAATGTGGGGGAGCTGCTGGCAATAATTTTTGTCCGTGCTGGCACTCTGGGCACTGCCTCACCAATTCAGCTATGTCGTTATCCAAGCTGGCCACCTGATGTAATGTCTTGCCAACATTGTCATTTTGGAAACCCCTAGATGAACCGAATGCAGCTCAGCCAATATCTGGTAACGACCTTTGCATGGCATGATCACTCTTGCTCCCATAATAATATGCCATCCTCTGCGGTGATCTGGTCTCTCTGGGTCCAAAAAGGACTTCAGTTCTAGTTGTGACAGCCCTTTGGATTCCCTCCAGCACCACCCAAATGTTCCAGTTTTGTTCGAACTGGATATTTCTGCGCCCAAAGTCTGATGTTGTCAGCTGTGACTGGAAGTGTGTTCAGAAAATTTAAAACCATTACAGACTCTTCCAGTGTCAGTACCACCAGTGGTGTATCTGCTAGCGGGAAGTGGCTCAATGTAGCCACATTTAATCTTTGGCCTTCCAGATGGTATTGAAACTTGGACATCTATGCACTTTGTATTAGAGCCCATTGCTGAATTTGGCCTCAGGCTATGGGCAGCACTGCCTTGTCTTCTTTAAGTAGACCTAGCAAGGGTTTATGGTCCATTATTATTACCAATTTATATCCACAAAGGTGTTTGTGATTCTAAACTTGACCACTAAACCTTCTTCCTCTATTTGGTCTATTTACACTCTGCATTAGCCAAAGTCCTGGGTGTATACGTTATTGGGCATTCTTCTCCATTGGGCCACCAATGAGCTATTACTACGCTGATGCCTTATGGGGAGAAATCATATGTCAATGCCAGATCTCACTTGCGATCATAGTGTACCAACACCTTAGAGGACGATCGCTATTTCTTCACTTCCCTGAAAGCTACGGCTTGTATATGCGACCATTTCCAACGCTGACTGATTTTTAAGAGTTGATGTAAAAGCTAGGTTATGTATGAACTTTCTGCAATAATTCACCAGCCCAAGGAAACAGCTAAGCTCCTGCACATGCAAGGGAGCCGGAGCACCTAGGAACACTGTCACTTTATCTTCCAAGGGCCGTATCCCGGTCTTGTTAAGTCGATAGCCCAAATAGGTCACATGGGGTCACCCGGAACACATATTTCTCGAAGGAAGAAACATTTACGGATTATGTCCAAGTTCTCTAACTACTCCTTATTGATCTTCCCTATTATTAGCACATCATCTGGATAAATGCCAACCTAGAATACACCTTGAAAAATGATCTCCATCATCTGCTGAAAAATTGCACAGGCTTGCGATACCCCAAATGGCAAACTCAGATATTGGTATAAGCCCTTCTGGGTATTAGTTATAGCATACTTCTGGGAATCCTTATCTAACCCTTACTGTGAGTATGCATGCCCTGTGTCCAGCTGCGTGAAGGCCAAATCCCTTGTCGCTTTGAGTATCAATCCTCTGCCCGGATCCTGAAGAAAATTTTGACTGCTTGGCTGAGGCTTGGTTTTGTTTTAGGGTTTCCCTGTGGGCTGACCGAGAGTCCCTCTGTTCAGGATATGGCCTGATTGAGGCAATGCATTTGCTTTCACACAAATGGTACCAATCCTTTTTGGTATTTCCCCAAAAAGCGATTTACCATTTGTTTAAAATCCCAACAAAGGTGAACCAACCCATTGGGCTTCACAATTGGTACAACTGGTGCTGCCCAGTTCCACAAACTGGACTGGGAATTGATGGCTCCTTCACTTTCCAGCCTCCCTGATTTCTGCCTCTACTTTTGCCCATGAGGCAAATGGCACTGGGTGGGCCTTGCCGAATCATGGAATGGCTTCCTGGTCAACACACAAGGTGGCCTTGGCTCCTTTGATTGCCCTAGACCTTCCTGAAAGATATTCGGGTAATTAATTAGGACTTCACTCAGGCAGCCAGTTTCTAATCAAATAATGTTGAGCCAATCTTGATTTTATTTTTCCCAAGCTTGGGTCCAAGCTTTTTCCTACAATCAGTGGGAAGTGGACCAACTACTTCTCACAAGAGACTGTAACTGAAGTTGTCCCCTTAATCTGTAAAGATTTCCTGGTATAGGTTCTCAGTCTAGCTGTAGTCTTGCGCAAACGTAAGAGTTGGAGCCCAGAGCAAATTTTTAAAGTCTGGTTCTGTAATTAGTGAATTATCAACTTCCATTAAGACCTGGTGACCATTTAACCAGATGTTTATTTTGACTGGTTTTGATTTGGGTGTTGCTACACAATTTAACTATTCCAAACCAGACATAGATAGACTTTCCAGAATGCCCACTTTTGGGTATCAGCCTATGAGCTCTCTTAATCAATTTAAGCCTAGTGGGATTCTTTTGCTACCTCGAGTCTATGTACAGCAGCAGCTATTATGGGCCAGCCCGGATCCTGAAGAAAATTTTGACTGTTTGACTGAGTCTTGGTTTTGTTCTAGGGTTTCCCTGTGGGCTGACCGAGAGTCCCTCTGTTCAGGATATGGCCTGATTGAGGCTATGCATTTGCTTTCACACAAATGATAGTTCTTCAAGCTCAGTTGGACTGGTGAGGGTGTCCACTTCCATTAGAATGCTCATATGCTCCAATTGCCACATTTTCCACATGATAAAGCCTGTTGTAGCGCCTGTTGAAGTCCATTTGGGCTTCAGCTAATAGACGTTTTACATGGTTACATCATTAATCCCACATACCAAACAGTCTCTCAGCATCTCATTGAAGGTTAAACAAAAGTCACATGACTCTGCCAGTTGTCTTAAACTCATCAAAAATCCCAATATAAGATTCCTCTGGTTTGCAAATTGTTGAGTAAAACAATAGCATGTCAGAACTAGAGGAGGCTTGGGGTCATAATATTCCTTAACTAAATCCGTCAGCTCTTGAAAGGTTTTAATATCTGGTGCCTGGGGAGACGTCAGGCTCCTAATAACTGAAAAAGCTGCAACTCCACAAGCTGGCAGGAGAATTATTCATTGCTTTTCATCTGCCCTAATGCCATTTGCCCGGAGAAAATAATGCAAACTTTCCACATACTGGGCCCAATCTCCGATCGCAGGATCAAAGGGGTCAAGTTTCTCAAGTAATGGCGTGATGCCAGAAATGTTTACCCCAACTCAAAGACGACTGTTATGAGTGAATTTCTCCAGGAGTGTGATTTTTACTCATCACCACTGAAATAACTCCACACAGGCCGGTATCCATCACCAAGTCCTTCATTTACATGTGGAAAGTCCTTAACACAGATTCGACTTCCTCAGAGCCAGCTCTCACTGCCTTTGACAGTCCTGTTTATATCTGTCAGCTAGGGCTCACTGATTGGACCAGGTTAACAGCTCCAATTGGGGAACTCATGTTCCATAAGGTCCATCTGGCTGACCTCATTACAATCACTACAGATAATTGTGGACATTCACTTTAAAAAAGCTCAACTCTGTGCTGGAGCTCCATGAGGGTCCCGTACCATCAATGGGGTCAGTAATCTGTTTAATTTCTGTGTTTGCCCACAGTTTAGAATCAATGTTGTAGCAAAGGCATTCAATTTGAATGAATTTCTAGCCAACCCTGTCACTGCCACTTCCACTTCGCCTCATTATAGGAAGATTGCTTGATGCTCTAACTGAAATGCTATGCAATTCAGCACACAATCCGTCTTGTCAGAAACATGTATTATACAGCAGCTCAAGCCTGTCATTCCATTCAATGTAATTGGAGTTCAAATCTTGTAAATTATATTTTAAAAGGGAACCATTGATTGCTTCAGATTAGATTCCCTGCGGTGTGGAAACAGCCCAACACCGACCCTCCAAAGAGTAGCTCACCCAGACCCATTTCCCTCTGACTAATGCACCTAACACTATGGGCAGTTTAGCATGGTCAATTTACTTGAGCTGCACAGCCTTGGACTGTGGGAGGAAACCAGAGCACCCATGAGGAAACCCATGCAGACACAGGGAGAATATGCAAACTCCACACAGACAATCGCCCAAGGTGAGAACCGAATCTGGGTCCCTGGCGCTGGGAGGCAGCAGTGCTAACCACTGAGCCACCATGCTACCCAGGTAGCCACAAGACCAACTCATAATAGCCCTCAGACAACAAACTACAAGAAGTATAGTTCAAATTTTTCTCACTAAGGTAATGTTATCAGAAAGATTACTGAACTATGCCTTGAGCTTTTTTTTTTAATTATCTTGTGGAATGTGAGTGCTCCTGACAAAGCAGGATTTATTGACCACCATGAATGGTTCTTGAGAAATATGATGAATTACCTTCTTAAACCATTGCAGTCAGTGAGAAGCAGATCCATGCAGAATGCCCCTAGGAAGAGAGTTCTAGGAGTTTGAGCTGACTACAATGCAGGAATGGTAATATAGTGCCAAATAGTGTGTGAACAAGAGAATTTACAGTTTCCCCACATTTGCTGCCTATGCCCTTCTTGGTGGTAGTGGTGCTATATTTGGAAGATCATGATGAAGAAGATGCGTTGCGTGTTGTAAATGGTAGATAATGTGCCGATAGCGAAAGAACTGAGTATTGAAGTGATGGTTGGGGTGCACTTTGACCTCATTCACCTTTGGCCTTTGTTGTAGCTGATGCATCCTTCTTGAGTATTGTTGGAACTGCATCCCTCGAGGAAAGTGGAGCATATTCCATCACACTCGCCCCTGACTTGTGTGCCTTGTAGACTCTGCGGAATCAGGAGTTGAGATATGTGCTATAAATTTCCCAGCCTCTGACCTGCTCTTGTCAGTACAGTATTTAGTAATGTGGAGAGTTTGGTTTATTCAGAGTTGATCCTGCGGTCAAGTTTGGTTTATTTCGTATTGACTCTCAGTTAAGAATATGACCAACTGGGCCACAGCTAACATTCCCCATCTATCGTACAAATGTGGATGATTTGACAACTCACAAATAAGTCGGATTTTTGAGGTGGAACCATGTGGATTCCTTCAAAGCTAGACAAAGCTTTTGCTTTGGTTCCTTTTAGAGTTCCTTTCTTTTCCTGTGTCTGACCATACAATTCACATTCTGCAGCTGGTTTCTGGTATGCCTAGGCCAAATAGCTACTTTACTACACAATCCCACACAGACAGTGTTGAAGTTTCACCCACACAGCCAAGAAAGGTTCTATTCCGTTGAATTTCCTATGGCCGTTTTTCAATAGGAGTTCTAAATAGTGGTCAGAATATACAATGCTGATAGTTTTATTGTCTCCCGAACTTAGGGGCTATTTCCAGCTAGTCCTGCTGACTTGGCTATGTAGGGATTGGCTAGGTAGGAAAATATAAATGCATTTTCAGCTCTGATCACCAGCTTTTACAGTCCTCATTTTCTCCTTGGGACTGAGATGAGACAAGATACCTTCACTCTAAGGGTAGTGAACCTATAGAATTCTCTACCACAGAAGGCTTTGAAGACCAGAGCACTGAATATATTCAGGAGAGAGATACATTTCCAGGCATTAAAGGCACAAAGGGGAACCAAAAATATGGCACTGGGACAGAGCATCAGCCATGATTTATTGAATGGTTGAGCAGCGTTGAAGGGATGAATGGCCTACTCCTGCTACTACTTTATGTTTTAACAGCAAGAACTTGAATTACCTTACATTTTTTTTGTAGTAAAATGCCCGACATCATAGCGCGGAGCAATACCAGATGTAACTTGACACCAATTTGCAAGAAGTGACATTAGGGCAGGAATAAGTTTCAAGGAGTGACTGAAAGGAGAGAGAGGTGAGGAGACAGTGACAGTTAGGGAGTCAAGGACCTGTACAGACAAATGCACGGTGGCTCAATGATTAGCACTGCTGCCTCACAGCACCAGGAACCCGGGTTCGATTCCCACCTCGGGCAACTGCCTGTGTGGAGTTGCACATCATGTTCGTGTCTGCGTGGTTTCCCACTGGGTACTCCAGTTTCCAAAACATGTACAGTTCAGGTGAATTGGCCGTGCTAAATTGCCCAAAGAGTTAGGTGCATTCGTCAGGGTAGGGGAATGGGTCTGGTTGAGTTACGCTTCGGAAGGTTGGTGTGGACTTGTTGGGTGGAAAGACCTGTTTCCACACTGCGGGGAAAGTGACCAGAGCATAGCCAGAGGAAGTCAGGATGCGCAGGAGGTCCGAATTATAATGCCTCAAAGTTAAAACTCTCACATTTGTGCTGACATGCTGCATGGCCTTGCACGTCCCAAACTCTGTAACTTCAGTCATCCCAACAGTCACCCAGGGTCTGTGTAACCTCAGTCAGCACGACAGCGCCCCGGAGTCTGTGTAACTTCAGTCAGTGCGACAGTCCTCCAAGTGACTGTGTAACTTCAGTCAGCGTGACAGACTTCCAGAGTCTGTGTAACTTCAGTCAGTGCGACAGCCTTCAGAGTATGTGTAACCACAGTTGCCAGACAGCTATCCAGAGTCTGTGTAACTTCAATCAGTGCAACAGCCCCCCAGAGTCTGTGCAACTACAGTCAATTGACAGCCTTCTAGAATCTGTGTAACTTCAGTCAGTGCGACAGTTCTCCAGAGTCTGTGTAATTTCAGTTTCCGAACAGCACTCCAGAGACTGTGTAACTTCAGTCAGTGCGACCACCCTCCAGAGTCTGTGTAACTTCAGTCAGTGCGACAGCCATCCAGAGTCAGTGTAACTGCAGTCAGTGTGAAAGTCCTCACGGGTCTGTGTAATTTCAGTCAGTGTGACCAATTGCCAGAGTCTATGTAACTTCAGACAGCCCTCCAGAGTCTTTGTAACTTCAGTCAGTGCGACAGTCCACCAGAGTATGTGTAACTTAAGTCAGTGCTACAGCCCTCCAGACTCTCTGTAACTTCAGTCAGCCCGACAGATTGCCAGAGTCTGTGTAACTTCAGTCAGTGCGACAGCTATCCAGAGTCTGTGTAACTTCAGTCAGAGTGACAGTCCTCCAGAGTCTGTGTAACTTCAGTCAGTGCGACAGCAATTCAGAATCTGTGAAACTTCAGTCAGTGTGAGGGCCTTTCAGAGTTTGTGTAACTTCATTCAGTGTGACCGCCCTCCAGTGTCTGTGTAACTTCGGTCAGTACGACATCTCTGCAGAGTCTGTCTAACTTCAATCAGAGTGACAGCCCTCCAGAGTCTGTGTAACTTCAGTAAGTGTGACAGCCCTCCAGAGTCTGCGTAACCACAGTCAGTGTGACAGCCCTCCAGTATCTGTGTAACTTCTGTCAGCACGCCAGCCCTCCAGATTCGGTGTACATTCAGTCAGTGTGACAGCTCTCCAGACTCTGTGTAACTTCAGACAGCACAACAGCTCTCCAGAGTCTGTGTAACTTCAATCAGTGTTTGGGCCCTTCAGAGTCTGTGTAACTTCAGTCAGTGTGACAGCCCTCCAGAGTTGTGTAACTTCAGTCAGTGTGACATCCCTCCAGAGTCGGTGTAACTTCAGTCAGTGTGACAGCCTTCCAGAGTAGGTGTAACTTCAGTCAGTACGACAGCCCTCCAGAGTCTGTGTAACTTCAGTCAGTGTAACAGCCTTCCAGAGTCGGAGTAACTTCAATCAGTGTGAGGGCCCTTCAGAGTCTGTGAAACCTCAGTCAGTTTGACAGCCTACAGGGTCTGTGTAACATCAGTCAGTGTGACAGTCCACCAGAGTCTGTGTAACTTGAGGCAGCGCGACAGCCCTCCAGAGTCTGTGTAACTTCAGACAGCGCGACAGCCCTCCAGAATCGTTGTAAATTCAGTCAGTGTGAAAAACATCCAGAGTCTGTGTCACTTGATCAGTGTGACTGTCCTCCTGACTCTATGTAACATCAGTCAGTGTGACAGTCCTCCAGAGTCAGTGTAACTTCAGTCAGTGTGACAACCCTCCAGAGTCTGTGTAACTTCAGTCAGCGCGACAGCCATCCAGCGTCTGTGTAACTTCAGTCAGTGCGACAACCCTCGAGAGTCTGTGTAACTTCAGTCAGCGCGACAGCCATCCAGCGTCTGTGTAACTTCAGTCAGTGCGACAACCCTCCAGAGTCTGTGTAACTTCAGTCAGTGTGAAAGCCTTCCAGAGTCTGTGTAACCTCAGTCAGTATGACAGCCTTCCAGAGCCGGAGTAACTTCAGTCAGTGTGACAGACCTCCAGAATCTGTGTAACTTCAGTCAGTGTGACAGTCCTCCAGTGTCTGTGTAACTTCAGTCAGTGTGAGGGCCCTCCCGAGTCTGTGTGACTTCAGTCAGTGTGACAGCTCTGCAGTGCCTGTGTAACTTCAGTCAGTGTGACAGCCCTCCCGAGTCTGTGTAGCTTCAGTCAGTGTGAAAGTCCTCCAGTGTCTGTGTAACTACAGTCAGTGTGACATACCTACAGAGTCTGCGTAACTTCAGTCAGTGTGACAGCCCTTCAGAGTCTGTGTAACTTCAGTCAGTGCTACATCCCTCCAGAGTCTGTGTAACATCAGTCGGTGCGACAACCCTCCAGAGTCTGTGTAACTTCAGTCAGTGTGACAGCCCTGCAGATTCTGTGTAACTTCAGTCAGTGTGAAAGCCTTACAGAGTCGGAGTAAATTCAATCAGTGTGAGGGCCCTTCAGAGTCTGTGTAACTTGAGTCAGTGTGACAGCCCTCCAGAGCCTGTGTAACTTCAGTCAGTGTGACAGTCCTCCAGTGTCTGTGTAACTTCAGTCAGTGTGAGGGCCCTCCCGAGTCTGTGTAACTTCAGTCAGTGTGACAGCTCTGCAGAGCCTGTGTAACTTCAGTCAGTGTGACAGCCCTCCCGTGTCTGTGTAACTTCAGTCAGTGTCACAGCCCTCCAGTGTCTGTGTAACTTCAGTCCGTGTGAGGGCCCTTCAGAGTCTGTGTAACTTCAGTCAGTGTGACAGTCCTCCAGTGTCTGTGTAACTTCAGTTAGTGTGACATACCTACAGAGTCTGCGTAACTTCAGTCAGTGTGACAGCCCTTCAGAGTCTGTGTAACTTCAGTCGGTGCGACATCCCTCCAGAGTCTGGGTAACTTCAGTCAGTGTGACAGCCCTCCAGAGTCTGTGTAACTTCAGACAGTGCGAGATCCCTCCAGAGTCTGTGTAACTTCAGTCAGTGTGACAGTCCTCCAGTGTCTGTGTAACTTCAGTCAGTGCGAGATCCCTCCAGAGTCTGTGTAACTTCAGTCAGTGTGACAGCCCTTCAGAGTCTGTGTAACTTCAGTCAGTGTGACAGCCTTCCATAGTCTGTGTAACTTCAGTCATTGTGACAGTCCTCCAGAGTCTTTGTAACTTCAGTCAGTGTGACAGTCCTCCAGAGTCTTTATAACTTCAGTCATTGCGACAGCCCTCCAGAGTCTTTATAACTTCAGTCATTGCGACAGCCCTCCAGAGTCTACGTAACTACTGTCAGTGTGACAGCCTTCCAGAGTCTGTGTAACCTCAGTCAGTGTGACAGCCTTCTAGAGTCTGTGTATCTTCAGTCATTGCGACATCCCTCCAGAGTCTGTGTAACTTCAGTCAATGCGACAGCCTTCCAGAGTCTGTGTAACTTCAGTCAATGCGACAGCCTTCCAGAGTCTGTGTAACTTCAGTTAGTTTGACCTGCCACCAGAGTCTGTCACTTCAGGCAGTGTGACTGTCCTCCAGAGTCTGTGTAACTTCAGTCAGCATGACAGTCCGCCAGAGTCAGTGTAACTTCAGTCAGTGTGACAGTCCACCAGAGTCTGTGTAACTTCAGTCAGTGCGATATCCCTCCAGAGTCTGTGTAACTTCAGTCATTGTGACACGCCTCCAGAGTCTGTGTAACTTCAGTCAATGCGACAGTCCACCAGAGTCTGTGTAACTTCAGTCAGTGCGACATCCCTCCAGATTCTGTGTAATTTCAGTCAGTGTGACAGTCCACCAGAGTCTGTGTAACTTCAGTCAGTGTGAGGGCCCTTCAGAGTCTGTGTAACTTCAGTCAGTTTGACCTGCCAGCAGAGTCTGTCACTTCAGTCAGTGTGACAGTCCTCCAGATGCTGTGTAACTTCAGTCAGCGTGACAGTCCACCAGAGTCTGTGTAACTTCAGTCAGTGCTACAGCCCTCCAGATTCTGTGGAACTTCAGTCAGTCCGACAGATCGCCAGAGTCTGTGTCACATCTGTCAGTGCGACAGCAATTCAGAATCTGTGTAACTTGAGTCAGTGTGAGGGCGCTTCAGAGTCTGCGTAACTTCAGTCAGTGTGACAGTCCTCCAGTGTCTGTGTAACTTCAGTCAGTGTGAGGTCCCTTCAGAGTCTGTGTAACTTCAGTCAGTGTGACAGCCCTCCAGTGTCTGTGTAACTTCAGTCAGTGCGACATCCCTTCAGAATCTGTGTAAGTTGAGTCAGTGTGAGGGCGCTTCAGAGTCTGTGTAACTTCAGTCATTGTGACAGCCTTCCAGAATCTGTGTAACTTGAGTCAGTGTGACAGCCCTCCAGAGTCTGTGTAACTTCAGTCAGTGTGTCAGCCTTCCAGAGTCTGTGTAACTTCAGTCAGTGTGACAGCTCTCCAAAGTCTTTGTAACTTCAGTCAGTGTGAGAGCCCTTCAGAGTCGGTGTTACTTCAGTCAGTGTGACAGCCATCCATAGCCTGTGTAACTTCAGTCAGTGTGACAGCCCTTCAGAATTTGAGTAACTTCAGTCAATGTGACAACCTTCCAGAATCTGTGTAACTTCAGTCAGTGTGACAGCACTCCGGAGTCTATTAAACTTCAGTCAGTGTGTCAGCCTTCTAGAGTCTGTGTAACTTCAGTCAGTGTGACAGAATTCCAAAGTCTGTGTAACTTCAGTCAGTGCCACAGACGTCCAGAGTCTGTGTAACTTCAGTCAGTGTGACAGCCCTCCAGAGTCAGTGTAACTTCAGTCAGTGTGACAGCCTTCCAGAGTCCGTGTAACTTCAGTCAGGGCGACAGCCCTTCAGATTCTGTGTAACTTCAGTCAGTGTGACAACTCTTCAGAGTCTGTGCAACTTCAGTCAGTTCGACAGTCCTCCAGAGTTTGTGTAACTTCAGTCAGTGTGACATCCCTCCAGAGTCTATGTAACTTCAGTCAGTGTGACAGCCATCCTGAGTCAGTGTAACTTCAGTCAGTGCAACAGCTCCACAGAATCTGTGTAACTTCAATCAGTGTGACAGTCCACCACAGTCTCTCACTTCAGTAAGTGTGACACCCCTCAAGAGTCTGTGTAACTTCAGTCAGTGTGACAGTCCTCCAGAGTCTGTGTAACTTCAGTCAGTGTGACAGTCCTCCAGAGTCTGTGTAACTTCAGTCAGTGTGACAGCAATTCAGAGTCTGTGCAACTTCAGTCAGTGTGACAGCAATTCAGAGTCTGTGTAATTTCAGTCGGTGTGAGGGCCCTTCACAGTCTTTGTAACTTCAGTCAGTGTGAGAGCCCTTCAGTGTCGGTGTTACTTCAGTCAGTGTGACAGCCATCCATAGTCTGTGTAACTTCAGTCAGTGTGACAGCCCTTCAGAATTTGAGTAACTACAGTCAATGTGACAGCCTTCCAGAATCTGTGCAACTTGAGTCAGTGTGACAGCACTCCAGAGTTAGTGTAACTTCAGTCAGTGTGACAGCTCTCCAAAGTCTGTGTAACTTCAGTCTGTGTGACAGCCATCCAGAGGTTGGGTAACTTCAGTCATTGTGAGGGCCCTCCAGAGTCAGTGTAACTTCAGTCAGTGTGACAGCCTTCCAGAGTCCGTGTAACTTCAGTCAGTGTGAGGGCCCTCCAGAGTCAGTGTAACTTCAGTCAGTGTGACAGCCTTCCAGAGTCCGTGTAACTTCAGTCAGGGCGACAGCCCTTCAGAGTCTTTGTAACTTTAGTCAGCTTAACAGCCTTCCAGAGTCTGTGTAACTTCAGTCAGTGTGACAGCCCTCCAGAGTCTGTGTAACTTCAGTCAGTGTGACAGCTCTCCAAAGTCTGTGTAACTTCAGTCTGTGTGACAGCCATCCAGAGTCCGTGTAACTTCAGTCATTGTGAGGGCCCTCCAGATTCTGTGTAACTTCAGTCAGTGTGACAGCCCTACAGAGTCTGTGTAACTTCAGTCAGTGTGACAGTCTTCCAGAGTCTATGTAATATCAGTCATTGCGACACTCCTCCAGAGTCTGTGTAACTTCAGTCAGTGTGTCAGTCCTCCAGATACTGTGTAACGTCAGTCAGTCTGACAGTCCTCCAGAGTCTTTATAACTTCAGTCAGTGCGACAGCCCTCCAGAGTCTATGTAACTACTGTCAGTGTGACAGACTTCCAGAGCCTGTGTAACCTCAGTTGGTGTGACAGCTTTCTAGAGTCTGTGTATCTTCAGTCATTGCGACATCCCTCCAGAGTCTGTGTAATTTCAGTCAGTGCGACAGCCTTCCAGAGTCTGTGTAACTTCAGTCAGTTTGACATGCCAGCAGGGTCTGTCACTTCAGTCAGTGTGACAGTCCTCCAGAGTCAGTGTAACTTCAGTCAGCGCGACAGTCCACCAGAGTCAGTGTAACTTCAGTCAGTGTGAGGGCCCTTCAGAGTCTGTGTAACTTCAGTCATTGTGACAGTCCTCCAGTGTCTGTGTAACTTCAGTCAGTGCTACATCCCTCCAGAGTCTGTGTAATTTCAGTCGTTGCGACATCCCTCCAGAGTCTGTGTAACTTCAGTCAGTCTGACAGTCCTCCAGAGTCTTTATAACTTCAGTCAGTGCGACAGCCCTCCAGAGTCTATGTAACTACTGTCAGTGTGACAGCCTTCCAGAGCCTGTGTAACCTCAGTCGGTGTGACAGCTTTCTAGAGTCTGTGTATCTTCAGTCAGTGCAACAGCCCTCCAGAGTCTGTGTAACTTCAGTCAATGCGACAGCCTTCCAGAGTCTGTGTAACTTCAGTCAGTGTGAAAGCCTTTCAGAGTTGGAGTAACTTCAGTCAGTGTGAGGGCCCTTCAGAGTCTGTGTAACTTCAGTCAGTGTGACAGCCCTCCAGAGTCTATGTAACTACTGTCAGTGTGACAGCCTTCCAGAGCCTGTGTAACCTCAGTCGGTGTGACAGCTTTCTAGAGTCTGTGTATCTTCAGTCAGTGCAACAGCCCTCCAGAGTCTGTGTAACTTCAGTCAATGCAACAGCCTTCCAGAGTCTGTGTAACTTCAGTCAGTGTGAAAGCCTTTCAGAGTTGGAGTAACTTCAGTCAGTGTGAGGGCCCTTCAGAGTCTGTGTAACTTCAGTCAGTGTGACAGCCCTCCAGAGTCTGTGTAACTTCAGTCAGTGTGAAAGCCTTTCAGAGTTGGAGTAACTTCAGTCAGTGTGAGGGCCCTTCAGAGTCTGTGTAACTTGAGTCAGTGTGACGGCCCTTCAGAGTCTGTGTAACTTCAGTCAGTGTGACAGCCCTCCAGAGTCTGTGTAACTTCAGTCAGTGTGACATCCCTCCAGTGTCTTGGTAACTTCAGTCAGTGTGAGGGCTCTTCAGAGTTTGTGTAACTTCAATCAGTGTGACAGCCCTCCAGAGTCTGTGTAACTTGAGTAAGTGCGACATCCCTCCAGAGTCTGTGTAACTTCAGTCATTGTGACAGCCTTCCATAGTCTGTGTAACTTCAGTCAGTGTGACAGCCTTCCAGAGTCTGTGGAATATCAGCCATTGCGACACTCCTCCAGAGTCTGTGTAACTTCAGTCAGTGTGACAGTCCTCCCGAGTCTGTGTAACTTCAGTCCTTGTGACAGTCTGCCAGAGTATGTGTAACTTCAGTCAGTCTGACAGTCCTCCAGAGTCTTTATAACTTCAGTCAGTGCGACAGCCCTCCAGAGTCTATGTAACTACTGTCATTGTGACAGCCTTCCAGAGCCTGTGTAACCTCAGTAAGTGTGACAGCCGTCTAGAGTCTGTGTATCTTCAGTCATTGCGACATCCCTCCAGAGTCTGTGTAACTTCAGTCAGTGTGACAGCCCTCCAGATTCTGTGTAACTTCAGTCAATGGGACAGCCTCCAGAGTCTGTGTAACTTCAGTCAGTTTGACCTGCCACCAGAGTCTGTCACTTCAGTGAGTGTGACAGTCCACCAGAGTCTGTGTAACTTCAGTCAGCGTGGCAGTCCACCAGAGTCTGTGTAACTTCAGTCAGTGCGACATCCCTCCAGAGTCTGTGTAATTTCAGTCAGAGTGACAGCCTTTCAGGGTCTGTGTAGCTTCTGTCAACGTTAGAGGCTTTCATATTCTGTGTAACTTTAGTCAGTGTGACAGCCCTCCAGATTCAGTGTAACTTCAGTCAGTGTGACATCCCTCCAGAGTCTATGTAACTTCAGTCAGTGTGACAGCCATCCTGAGTCAGTGTAACTTCAGTCAGTGCAACAGCTCCACAGAATCTGTGTAACTTCAATCAGTGTGACAGTCCACCACAGTCTCTCACTTCAGTAAGTGTGACACCCCTCAAGAGTCTGTGTAACTTCAGTCAGTGTGACAGTCCTCCAGAGTCTGTGTAACTTCAGTCAGTGTGACAGTCCTCCAGAGTCTGTGTAACTTCAGTCAGTGTGACAGCAATTCAGAGTCTGTGCAACTTCAGTCAGTGTGACAGCAATTCAGAGTCTGTGTAATTTCAGTCGGTGTGAGGGCCCTTCACAGTCTTTGTAACTTCAGTCAGTGTGAGAGCCCTTCAGTGTCGGTGTTACTTCAGTCAGTGTGACAGCCATCCATAGTCTGTGTAACTTCAGTCAGTGTGACAGCCCTTCAGAATTTGAGTAACTACAGTCAATGTGACAGCCTTCCAGAATCTGTGCAACTTGAGTCAGTGTGACAGCACTCCAGAGTTAGTGTAACTTCAGTCAGTGTGACAGCTCTCCAAAGTCTGTGTAACTTCAGTCTGTGTGACAGCCATCCAGAGGTTGGGTAACTTCAGTCATTGTGAGGGCCCTCCAGAGTCAGTGTAACTTCAGTCAGTGTGACAGCCTTCCAGAGTCCGTGTAACTTCAGTCAGTGTGAGGGCCCTCCAGAGTCAGTGTAACTTCAGTCAGTGTGACAGCCTTCCAGAGTCCGTGTAACTTCAGTCAGGGCGACAGCCCTTCAGAGTCTCTGTAACTTTAGTCAGCTTAACAGCCTTCCAGAGTCTGTGTAACTTCAGTCAGTGTGACAGCCCTCCAGAGTCTGTGTAACTTCAGTCAGTGTGACAGCTCTCCAAAGTCTGTGTAACTTCAGTCTGTGTGACAGCCATCCAGAGTCCGTGTAACTTCAGTCATTGTGAGGGCCCTCCAGATTCTGTGTAACTTCAGTCAGTGTGACAGCCCTACAGAGTCTGTGTAACTTCAGTCAGTGTGACAGTCTTCCAGAGTCTATGTAATATCAGTCATTGCGACACTCCTCCAGAGTCTGTGTAACTTCAGTCAGTGTGTCAGTCCTCCAGAGTCTGTGTAACTTCAGTCAGTGTGACATCCCTCCAGATACTGTGTAACGTCAGTCAGTCTGACAGTCCTCCAGAGTCTTTATAACTTCAGTCAGTGCGACAGCCCTCCAGAGTCTATGTAACTACTGTCAGTGTGACAGACTTCCAGAGCCTGTGTAACCTCAGTTGGTGTGACAGCTTTCTAGAGTCTGTGTATCTTCAGTCATTGCGACATCCCTCCAGAGTCTGTGTAATTTCAGTCAGTGCGACAGCCTTCCAGAGTCTGTGTAACTTCAGTCAGTTTGACATGCCAGCAGAGTCTGTCACTTCAGTCAGTGTGACAGTCCTCCAGAGTCAGTGTAACTTCAGTCAGCGCGACAGTCCACCAGAGTCAGTGTAACTTCAGTCAGTGTGAGGGCCCTTCAGAGTCTGTGTAACTTCAGTCATTGTGACAGTCCTCCAGTGTCTGTGTAACTTCAGTCAGTGCTACATCCCTCCAGAGTCTGTGTAATTTCAGTCGTTGCGACATCCCTCCAGAGTCTGTGTAACTTCAGTCAGTCTGACAGTCCTCCAGAGTCTTTATAACTTCAGTCAGTGCGACAGCCCTCCAGAGTCTATGTAACTACTGTCAGTGTGACAGCCTTCCAGAGCCTGTGTAACCTCAGTCGGTGTGACAGCTTTCTAGAGTCTGTGTATCTTCAGTCAGTGCAACAGCCCTCCAGAGTCTGTGTAACTTCAGTCAATGCGACAGCCTTCCAGAGTCTGTGTAACTTCAGTCAGTGTGAAAGCCTTTCAGAGTTGGAGTAACTTCAGTCAGTGTGAGGGCCCTTCAGAGTCTGTGTAACTTCAGTCAGTGTGACAGCCCTCCAGAGTCTATGTAACTACTGTCAGTGTGACAGCCTTCCAGAGCCTGTGTAACCTCAGTCGGTGTGACAGCTTTCTAGAGTCTGTGTATCTTCAGTCAGTGCAACAGCCCTCCAGAGTCTGTGTAACTTCAGTCAATGCGACAGCCTTCCAGAGTCTGTGTAACTTCAGTCAGTGTGAAAGCCTTTCAGAGTTGGAGTAACTTCAGTCAGTGTGAGGGCCCTTCAGAGTCTGTGTAACTTCAGTCAGTGTGACAGCCCTCCAGAGTCTGTGTAACTTCAGTCAGTGTGAAAGCCTTTCAGAGTTGGAGTAACTTCAGTCAGTGTGAGGGCCCTTCAGAGTCTGTGTAACTTGAGTCAGTGTGACGGCCCTTCAGAGTCTGTGTAACTTCAGTCAGTGTGACAGCCCTCCAGAGTCTGTGTAACTTCAGTCAGTGTGACATCCCTCCAGTGTCTTGGTAACTTCAGTCAGTGTGAGGGCTCTTCAGAGTTTGTGTAACTTCAATCAGTGTGACAGCCCTCCAGAGTCTGTGTAACTTGAGTAAGTGCGACATCCCTCCAGAGTCTGTGTAACTTCAGTCATTGTGACAGCCTTCCATAGTCTGTGTAACTTCAGTCAGTGTGACAGCCTTCCAGAGTCTGTGGAATATCAGCCATTGCGACACTCCTCCAGAGTCTGTGTAACTTCAGTCAGTGTGACAGTCCTCCCGAGTCTGTGTAACTTCAGTCCTTGTGACAGTCTGCCAGAGTATGTGTAACTTCAGTCAGTCTGACAGTCCTCCAGAGTCTTTATAACTTCAGTCAGTGCGACAGCCCTCCAGAGTCTATGTAACTACTGTCATTGTGACAGCCTTCCAGAGCCTGTGTAACCTCAGTAAGTGTGACAGCCGTCTAGAGTCTGTGTATCTTCAGTCATTGCGACATCCCTCCAGAGTCTGTGTAACTTCAGTCAGTGTGACAGCCCTCCAGATTCTGTGTAACTTCAGTCAATGGGACAGCCTCCAGAGTCTGTGTAACTTCAGTCAGTTTGACCTGCCACCAGAGTCTGTCACTTCAGTGAGTGTGACAGTCCACCAGAGTCTGTGTAACTTCAGTCAGCGTGGCAGTCCACCAGAGTCTGTGTAACTTCAGTCAGTGCGACATCCCTCCAGAGTCTGTGTAATTTCAGTCAGAGTGACAGCCTTTCAGGGTCTGTGTAGCTTCTGTCAACGTTAGAGGCTTTCATATTCTGTGTAACTTTAGTCAGTGTGACAGCCCTCCAGATTCAGTGTAACTTCAGTCAGTGTAACAGCCATCCAGAGTCAGTGTAACTTCAGTCAGTGTGACAACCCTCCAGAGTCTGTGTAACTTCAGTCAGTGTGACAGTGCTCCACAGTCTGTGTAACCTCAGTCAGTTCTACAGCCCTCCAATAACTCTGTAACCTCTATCAGCATGCCAGCCCTCCAGAGTCAGTGTACATTCAATCAGTGTGACAGTCTACCAGAGTCTGTGTAACTTCAGTCAGTGCGACATCCCTACAGAGTCTGTGTAATTTCAGTCATTGTGACACGCCTCCAGGGTCTGTGTAACGTCAGTCAGTGTGACAGTCCACCAGAGTCTGTGTAACTTCAGTCAGCGCGACAGCCATCCAACGTCTGTGTAACTTCAGTCAGTGCGACATCCCTCCAGATTCTGTGTAACTTCAGTCAGTATGACAGCCCTCCAGTGTCTGTGTAACTTCAGTCAGTGTGAGTGCCCTTCAGAGTCTGTGTAACTTCAGTCAGTGTGACAGTCCTACAGTGTATGTATAACTTCAGTCATTGCGACATCCCCACAGAGTCTGTGTAACTTCAGGCAGTGCGAAATCCCTCCAGAGTCTGTGTAACTTCAGTCAGTGTGACAGTCCTCCAGTGTCTGTGTAACTTCAGTCAGTGTGACAGTCTTCCAGAGTCTGTGTAATATCAGTCATTGCGACACTCCTCCAGAGTCTGTGTAACTTCAGTCAGTGTGTCAGTCCTCCAGAGTCTGTGTAACTTCAGTCAGCGTGACAGTCCACCAGAGTCTGTGTAACTTCAGACAGCAAGACAGCCCTCCAGAGTCATTGTAACTTCAGTCAGTGTGACAGTGCTCCAGAGTCTGTGTAACTTCAGTCAGTGCGACATCCCTTCAGAGTCTGTGTAACTTCAGTCAGTGCGACATCCCTCCAGATTCTGTGTAACTTCAGTCAGTATGACAGCCCTCCAGTGTCTGTGTAACTTCAGTCAGTGTGAGTGCCCTTCAGAGTCTGTGTAACTTCAGTCAGTGTGACAGTCCTACAGTGTATGTATAACTTCAGTCATTGCGACATCCCCACAGAGTCTGTGTAACTTCAGGCAGTGCGAAATCCCTCCAGAGTCTGTGTAACTTCAGTCAGTGTGACAGTCCTCCAGTGTCTGTGTAACTTCAGTCAGTGTGACAGTCTTCCAGAGTCTGTGTAATATCAGTCATTGCGACACTCCTCCAGAGTCTGTGTAACTTCAGTCAGTGTGTCAGTCCTCCAGAGTCTGTGTAACTTCAGTCAGCGTGACAGTCCACCAGAGTCTGTGTAACTTCAGACAGCAAGACAGCCCTCCAGAGTCATTGTAACTTCAGTCAGTGTGACAGTGCTCCAGAGTCTGTGTAACTTCAGTCAGTGCGACATCCCTTCAGAGTCTGTGTAACTTCAGTCAGTGTGACAGTCCTCCAGTGTCTGTGTAACTTCAGTCAGTGTGACAGCCCTCCAGAGTCTGTGTAACTTCAGTCAGTGTGACAGCCCTCCAGAGTCTGTGTAACTTCAATCAGTGCGACAGTCCACCACAGTCTGTCACTTCAGTCAGTGTGCCAGCCCGCCAGAGTCTGTGTAACTTCAGTCAGTGTGACAGCCCTTCAGAATTTGTGTAAATTCAGTCAGTGTGACAGCCTTCCAGAATTTGTGTAACTTCAGTCAGTGTCACAGCCCTCCAGAGTCTGTGTATCTTCAGTCAGTGTGACAGCTCTTCAAAGTCTGTGTAACTTCAGTCTGTGTGACAGCCATCCAGAACCTGAGTAACTTCACTCAGTGTGACAGTCCTACAGAGTCCGGGTAACTTCAGTCAGTGTGACAGCCTTGCAGAGTCTGTGTAACTTCAGTCAGTGTGACAGTCTTCCAGAGTCTGTGTAATATCAGTCATTGCGACACTCCTCCAGAGTCTGTGTAACTTCAGTCAGTGTGTCAGTCCTCCAGAGTCTGTGCAACTTCAGTCAGCGTGACAGTCCACCAGAGTCTGTGTAACATCAGTCAGTGTGACAGTCCACCAGAGTCTGTGTAACTTCAGTCAGTGCGACGTCCCTCCAAAGTCTGTGTAATTTCAGTCAGCGTGACAGCCGTTCAGCGTCTGTGTAACTTCTGTCAGCGTTAGAGGTTTCCAGATTCTGTGTAACTTTAGTCAGTGTGACAGACCTCCAGGGTCTGTGTAACTTCATTCAGTGTGACAGCCATCCAAAGTCAGTGTAACTTCAGTCAGTGTAACAGCCATCCAGAGTCAGTGTAACTTCAGTCAGTGTGACAGGCCTTCATGGTCTGTGTAACTTCAGTCAGCGTGACAACCCTCCAGAGTCTGTGTAACTTCAGTCTGTGTGACCGATTGCCAGAGTTTGTGTAACTTCAGACAGCAAGACAGCCCTCCAGAGTCATTGTAACTTCAGTCAGTGTGACAGTGCTCCAGAGTCTGTGTAACTTCAGTCAGTGCGACATCCCTTCAGAGTCTGTGTAACTTCAGTCAGTGTGACAGTCCTCCAGTGTCTGTGTAACTTCAGTCAGTGCGACATCCCTCCAGAGTCTGTGTAACTTCAGTCAGTGTGACAGTCCTCCAGTGTCTGTGTAACTTCAGTCAGTGTGACAGCCCTCCAGAGTCTGTGTAACTTCAGTCAGTGCGACAGTCCACCACAGTCTGTCACTTCAGTCAGTGTGCCAGCCCGCCAGAGTCTGTGTAACTTCAGTCAGTGTGACAGCCCTTCAGAATTTGTGTAAATTCAGTCAGTGTGACAGCCTTCCAGAATTTGTGTAACTTCAGTCAGTGTCACAGCCCTCCAGAGTCTGTGTATCTTCAGTCAATGTGACAGCTCTTCAAAGTCTGTGTAACTTCAGTCTGTGTGGCAGCCATCCAGAGCCTGTGTAACTTCACTCAGTGTGACAGTCCTACAGAGTCCGGGTAACTTCAGTCAGTGTGACAGCCTTGCAGAGTCTGTGTAACTTCAGTCAGTGTGACAGTCTTCCAGAGTCTGTGTAATATCAGTCATTGCGACACTCCTCCAGAGTCTGTGTAACTTCAGTCAGTGTGTCAGTCCTCCAGAGTCTGTGCAACTTCAGTCAGCGTGACAGTCCACCAGAGTCTGTGTAACTTCAGTCAGTGTGATATCCCTCCAGATACTGTGTAACATCTGTCAGTGTGACAGTTCACCAGAGTCTGTGTAACTTCAGTCAGTGCGACGTCCCTCCAAAGTCTGTGTAATTTCAGTCAGCGTGACAGCCGTTCAGCGTCTGTGTAACTTCTGTCAGCGTTAGTGGTTTCCAGATTCTGTGTAACTTTAGTCAGTGTGACAGCCCTCCAGGGTCTGTGTAACTTCATTCAGTGTGACAGCCATCCAAAGTCAGTGTAACTTCAGTCAGTGTAACAGCCATCCAGAGTCAGTGTAACTTCAGTCAGTGTGACAGGCCTTCATGGTCTGTGTAACTTCATTCAGCGTGACAACCCTCCAGAGTCTGTGTAACTTCAGTCTGTGTGACCGATTGCCAGGGTTTGTGTAACTTCAGACAGCAAGACAGCCCTCCAGAGTCATTGTAACTTCAGTCAGTGTGACAGTGCTCCAGAGTCTGTGTAACTTCAGTCAGTGCGACATCCCTTCAGAGTCTGTGTAACTTCAGTCAGTGTGACAGTCCTCCAGTGTCTGTGTAACTTCAGTCAGTGTGACATCCCTCCAGAGTCTGTGTAACTTCAGTCAGTGTGATAGTCCTCCAGAGTCTGTGTAACTTCAGTCAGTGTGACAGCCCTCCAGAGTCTGTGTAACTTCAGTCAGTGTGACAGCCCTCCAGAGTCTGTGTAACTTCAGTCAGTGCGACAGTCCACCACAGTCTGTCACTTCAGTCAGTGTGCCAGCCCGCCAGAGTCTGTGTAACTTCAGTCAGTGTGACAGACCTTCAGAATTTTTGTAAATTCAGTCAGTGTGACAGCCTTCCAGAATTTGTGTAACTTCAGTCAGTGTCACAGCCCTCCAGAGTCTGTGTATCCTCAGTCAGTGTGACAGCTCTTCAAAGTCTGTGTAACTTCAGTCTGTGTGACAGCCATCCAGAACCAGTGTAACTTCACTCAGTGTGACAGTCCTACAGAGTCCGGGTAACTTCAGTCAGTGTGACAGCCTTGCAGAGTCTGTGTAACTTCAGTCAGTGTGTCAGTCCTCCAGAGTCTGTGTAACTTCAGTCAGCGTGACAGTCCACCAGAGTCTGTGTAACTTCAGTCAGTGCGACGTCCCACCAAAGTCTGTGTAATTTCAGTCAGCGTGACAGCCGTTCAGCGTCTGTGTAACTTCTGTCAGCGTTAGAGGTTTCCAGATTCTGTGTAACTTTAGTCAGTGTGACAGACCTCCAGGGTCTGTGTAACTTCATTCAGTGTGACAGCCATCCAAAGTCAGTGTAACTTCAGTCAGTGTAACAGCCATCCAGAGTCAGTGTAACTTCAGTCAGTGTGACAGGCCTTCATGGTCTGTGTAACTTCAGTCAGCGTGACAACCCTCCAGAGTCTGTGTAACTTCAGTCTGTGTGACCGATTGCCAGAGTATGTGTAACTTCTGACAGCAAGACAGCCCTCCAGAGCCATTGTACCTTCAGTCAGTGTGACAGTGCTCCAGAGTCTGTGTAACTTCAGTCAGTGCGACATCCCTTCAGAGTCTGTGTAACTTCAGTCAGTGTGACAGTCCTCCAGTGTCTGTGTAACTTCAGTCAGTGCGACATCCCTCCAGAGTCTGTGTAACTTCAGTCAGTGTGACAGTCCTCCAGAGTCTGTGTAACTTCAGTCAGTGTGACAGCCCCCCAGAGTCTGTGTAACTTCAGTCAGTGTGACAGTCCTCCAGAGTCTGTGTAACTTCAGTCAGTGTGCCAGCACGCCAGAGTCTGTGTAACTTCAGTCAGTGTGACAGCCCTTCAGAATTTGTGTAAATTCAGTCAGTGTGACAGCCTTCCAGAATTTGTGTAACTTCAGTCAGTGTCACAGCCCTCCAGAGTCTGTGTATCTTCAGTCAGTGTGACAGCTCTTCAAAGTCTGTGTAACTTCAGTCTGTGTGACAGCCATCCAGAGCCTGTGTAACTTCACTCAGTGTGACAGTCCTACAGAGTCCGGGTAACTTCAGTCAGTGTGACAGCCTTGCAGAGTCTGTGTAACTTCAGTCAGTGTGACAGTCTTCCAGAGTCTGTGTAATATCAGTCAGTGCGACAGCCCTCCAGAGTCTATATTACTACTGTCAGTGTGACAGCCTTCCAGAGCCTGTGTAACCTCAGTCAGTGTGACAGCCTTCTAGAGTCTGTGTACCTTCAGTCATTGCGACATCCCTCCAGATACTGTGTAACTTCAGTCAGTGTGACAGCCCTGCAGTGTCTGTGTAACATCAGTCAGTGTGACAGCCCTCCCAAGTCTGTGTAACTTCAGTCAGTATGACAGCCCTCCAGTTTCTGTGTAACTTCAGTCAGTGCGACATCCCTCCAGAGACTGTGTAACTTCAGTCAGTGTGACAGTCCTCCAGTGTCTGTGTAACTTCAGTCAGTGCGACATCCCTCCAGAGACTGTGTAACTTCAGTCAGTGTGACAGTCCTCCAGTGTCTGTGTAACTTCAGTCAGTGTGACAGCCCTGCAGTGTCTGTGTAACATCAGGCAGTGTGACAGCCCTCCCAAGTCTGTGTAACTTCAGTCAGTATGACAGCCCTCCAGTGTCTGTGTATCTTCAGTCAGTGCGACATCCCTCCAGAGTCTGTGTAACTTCAGTCAGTGTGACAGCCCTACAGAGTGTGTGTAACTTCAGTCAGTGTGACAGCCTTCCATAGTCTGTGTAACTTCAGTCAGTGTGACAGCCCTCCCGAGTCTGTGTAACTTCAGTCAGTCCGACAGATCACCAGAGTCTGTGTCACATCTGTCAGTGTGACAGCAATTCAGAATCTGTCTAACTTGAGTCAGTGTGAGGGCGCTTCACCGTCTGCGTAACTTCAGTCAGTGTGACAGTCCTCCAGTGTCTGTGTACCTTCAGTCAGTGTGACAGCCCTCCCGAGTCTGTGTAACTTCAGTCAGGGTGACAGCCCTCCAGTGTCTGTGTAACTTCAGTCAGTGTGAGGTCCCCTTCAGAGTCTGCGTAACTTCAGTCAGTGTGACATCCCTCCAGAGTCTGTGTAACCTCAGTCAGTGTGACAGCCCTCCAGAGTCTGTGTAACTTCAGTCAGTGCGACACTCCTCCAGAGTCTGTGTAACTTCAGTCAGTGTGACAGTCCTCCAGAGTGTGTGTAACTTCAGTCCTTGCGACAGTCCGCCAGATTATGTGTAACTTCAGTCAGTGCGACAGCCCTCCAGAGTCTTTATAACTACTGTCAGTGTGACAGCCTTCCAGAGCCTGTGTAACCTCAGTAAGTGTGACAGCCTTCTAGAGTCTGTGTACCTTCAGTCATTGCGACATCCCTCCAGAGACTGTGTAACTTCAGTCAGTGTGACAGCCCTGCAGTGTCTGTGTAACATCAGTCAGTGTGACAGCCCTCCCAAGTCTGTGTAACTTCAGTCAGTATGACAGCCCTCCAGTGTCTGTGTAACTTCAGTCAGTCCGACATCCCTCCAGAGACTGTGTAACTTCAGTCAGTGTGACAGCCCTACAGAGTGTGTGTAGCTTCAGTCAGTGTGACAGCCTTCCATAGTCTGTGTAACTTCAGTCAGTGTGACAGCCTTCCAGAGTCTGTGTAACTTCAGTCCTCGCGACCGTCCGCCAGAGTATGTGTAACTTCAGTCAGTGCGACAGCCCTCCAGAGTCTATATAACTACTGTCAGTGTGACAGCCTTCCAGAGCCTGTGTAACCTCTGTCAGTGTGACAGCCTTCTAGAGTCTGTGTATCTTCAGTCATTGCGACATCCCTCCAGAATCTGTGTAACTTCAGTCAGTGCGACAGCCCTCCAGAGTCTGTGTATCTTCAGTCATTGCGACATCCCTCCAGAATCTGTGTAACTTCAGTCAGTGCGACAGCCCTCCAGAGTCTGTGTAACTTCAGTCAGTGCGACAGCCCTCCAGAGTCTGTGTAACTTCAGTCAGTGTGACAGCCCTCCAGTGTCTGTGTAACTTCAGTCAGTGTGACAGCCCTCCAGTGTCTGTGTAACTTCAGTCAGTGTGAGGGCCCTTCAGAGTCTGTGTAACTGCAGTCAGTGCGACAGCCATCCTGAGTTTGTGAAGCTTCAGTCAGTGTGCGCGCCCTTCAGAGTCTGTGTATCTTCAGTCATTGCGACATCCCTCCAGAGTCTGTGTAACTTCAGTCAGTGCGACAGCCCTCCAGTGTCTGTTTAACTTCAGTCAGTGTGACAGCCCTCCCGAGTCTGTGTAACTTCAGTCAGTGTGACAGCCCTCCAGTGTCTGTGTAACTTCAGTCAGTGTGACAGCCCTCCAGAGTCTGTGTAACTTCAGTCAGTGCGACAGTCCACCACAGTTTGTCACTTCAGTCAGTGTGCCAGCCCGCCAGAGTCTGTGTAACGTCAGTCAGTGTGACAGCACTTCAGAATTTGTGTAAATTCAGTCAGTGTGACAGCCTTCCAGAATTTGTGTAACTTCAGTCAGTGTCACAGCCCACCAGAGTCTGTGTATCTTCAGTCAGTGTGACAGCTCTTCAAAGTCTGTGTAACTTCAGTCTGTGTGACAGCCATCCAGAGCCTGGGTAACTTCACTCAGTGTGACAGTCCAACAGAGTCCGGGTAACTTCAGTCAGTGTGACAGCCCTCCAGAGTCTGTGTAACATCAGTCAGTGTGACAGCCTTGCAAAGTCTGTGTAATTTCAGTCAGTGAGAGAGCCATACAGACTCTGTGTTACTTCAGTCAGTGTGACAGCCCTTCAGAATTTGGGTATCTTCAGTCTGTGTGACAGCCTTCCAGAATCTGTGTAACTTGAGTCAGTGTGACAGCCTTCCAGATTCTGTGTAACTTCAGTCAGTGTGACAGCCCTCCAGAGTCAGTGTAACTTCAGTCAGTGCTACATCCCTCCAGAGTCTGTGTAATATCTGTCATTGCGACACTCCACCAGAGTCTGTGTAACTTCAGTCAGTCTGACAGTCCTCCAGAGTCTGTGTCAATTCAGTCAGTGTGACAGTCCACCAGAGTCTGTGTAACTTCAGGCAGTGCTACAGCCCTCCAGATTCTGTGTAACTTCAGTCAGTCCGACAGATCGCCAGAGTCTGTGTCACATCTGTCAGTGCGACAGCAATTCAGAATCTGTGTAACTTGAGTCAGTGTGAGGGCGCTTCAGAGTCTGTGTAACTTCAGTCAGTGTGACAGCCTTCCAGAATCTGTGTAACTTGAGTCAGTGTGACAGCCCTCCAGAGTCTGTGTAACTTCAGTCAGTGTGTCAGCCTTCCAGAGTCTGTGTCACTTCAGTCAGTGTGACAGCCTTCCAGATTCTGTGTCAATTCAGTCAGTGTGACAGTCCACCAGAGTCTGTGTAACTTCAGTCAGTGCTACAGCCCTCCAGAGTCTGTGTAACTTCAGTCAGTGTGTCAGCCTTCCAGAGTCTGTGTAACTTCAGTCAGTGTGACAGCTCTCCAAAGTCTTTGTAACTTCAGTCAGTGTGAGAGCCCTTCAGAGTCGGTGTTACTACAGTCAGTGTGACAGCCATCCATAGCCTGTGTAACTTCAGTCAGTGTGACAGCCCTTCAGAATTTGAGTAACTTCACTCAATGGGACAACCTTCCAGAATCTGTGTAACTTCAGTCAGTGTGACAGCTCTCCGGAGTCTATTAAACTTCAGTCAGTGTGTCAGCCTTCTAGAGTCTGTGTAACTTCAGTCAGTGTGACAGAATTCCAAAGTCTGTGTAACTTCAGTCAGTGCCACAGACGTCCAGAGTCTGTGTAACTTCAGTCAGTGTGACAGCCCTCCAGAGTCAGTGTAACTTCAGTCAATGTGACAGCCTTCCAGAGTCGGTGTAACTTCAGTCAGGGCGACAGCCCTTCAGATTCTGTGTAACTCAAGCCAGTGTGACAACTCTACAGAGTCTGTGCAACTTCAGTCAGTTCGACAGTCCTCCAGAGTTTGTGTAACTTCAGTCAGTGTCACAGACCTCCAGAGTCTGTGTATCTTCAGTCAGTGTCACAGCTCTTCAAAGTCTGTGTAACTTCAGTCTGAATGACAGCCATCCAGAGCCTGTGTAAATTCACTCAGTGTGACAGTCCTACACAGTCCGGGTAACTTCAGTCAGTGTGACAGCCTTGCAGAGTCTGTGTAATTCCAGTCAGTGAGAGAGCCATACAGACTCTGTGTTACTTCAGTCAGTGTGACAGCCCTTCAGAATTTGGGTAACTTCAGTCAGTGTGACAGCCCTCCAGAGTCTGTGTAACTTCAGTCAGTGCGACATCCCTCCAGTGTCTGTGTAACTTCAGTCTGTGTGACAGCCTTCCATCGTCTGTGTAACTTCAGTCAGCGTGACAGCCCTCCAGAGTCTGTGTAATATCAGTCACTGCGACACTCCACCAGAGTCTGTGTAACTTCAGTCAGTCTGACAGTCCTCCAGAGTCTGTGTCAATTCAGTCAGTGTGACAGTCCACCAGAGTTTGTGTAACTTCAGTCAGTGCTACAGCCCTCCAGATTCTGTGTAACTTCACTCAGTCCGACAGATCGCCAGAGTCTGTGTCACATCTGTCAGTGCGACAGCAATTCAGAATCTGTGTAACTTGAGTCAGTGTGAGGGCGCTTCAGAGTCTGTGTAACTTCACTCGGTGAGACATCCCTCCAGATTGTGTGTAACTTGAGTCAGTGTGACATCCCTCCAGAGTCTGTGTAACTTCAGGCAGTGCGAGATCCCACCAGTGTCTGTGCAGCTTCAGTCAGTGCGACAGACCACCACAGTCTGTCACTTCAGTCAGTGTGCCAGCCCGCCAGAGTCTGTGTAACTTCAGTCAGTGTGAGGTCCCTTCAGAGTCTGTGTCACATCTGTCAGTGCGACAGCAATTCAGAATCTGTGTAACTTGAGTCAGTGTGAGGGCGCTTCAGAGTCTGTGTAACTTCAGTCAGTGTGACAGTCCACCACAGTCTGTCACTTCAGTCAGTGTGCCAGCCCGCCAGAATCTGTGTAACTTGAGTCAGTGTGAGTTCCCTTCAGAGTCTGTGTAACTTCAGTCAGTGTGACAGCCCTCCCGAGTCTGTGTAACTTCAGTCAGGGTGACAGCCCTCCAGAGTCTGTTTAACTTCAGTCAGTGCGAGATCCCTCCAGAGTCTGTGTAATTTCAGTCAGTGCGACACTCCTCCAGTGTCTGTGTAACTTCAGTCAGTGCGAGATCCCTCCAGAGTCTGTGTAACTTCAGTCAGTGCGACAGCCCTCCAGAGTCTATGTAACTTCAGGCAGTGCGACAGCCCTCCAGAGTCTATATAACTACTGTCAGTGTGACAGCCTTCCAGAGCCTGTGTAACCTCAGTCAGTGTGACAGCCTTCTAGAGTCTGTGTACCTTCAGTCATTGCGACATCCCTCCAGAGACTGTGTAACTTCAGTCAGTGTGACAGCCCTGCAGTGTCTGTGTAACATCAGTCAGTGTGACAGCCCTCCCAAGTCTGTGTAACTTCAGTCAGTATGACAGCCCTACAGAGTCTGTGTAACTTCAGTCAGTGCGACATCCCTCCAGAGACTGTGTAACTTCAGTCAGTGTGACAACCCTACAGAGTGTGTGTAACTTCAGTCAGTGTGACAGCCTTCCATAGTCTGTGTAACTTCAGTCAGTGTGATAGCCCTCCCGAGTCTGTGTAACTTCAGTCCTTGCGACCGTCCGCCAGACTATGTGTAACTTCAGTCAGTGCGACAGCCCTCCAGAGTCTATATAACTACTGTCAGTGTGACAGCCTTCCAGAGCCTGTGTAACCTCAGTCAGTGTGACAGCCTTCTAGAGTCTGTGTATCTTCAGTCATTGCGACATGCCTTTAGAATCTGCGTAACTTCAGTCAGTGCGACAGCCCTCCAGTGTCTGTGCAACTTCAGTCAGTGTGACAGCCCTCCCGAGTCTTTGTAACTTCAGTCAGTGTGACAGCCCTCCAGTGTCTGTGTAACTTCAGTCAGTGTGAGGGCCCTTCAGAGTCTGTGTAACTGCAGTCAGTGTGACAGCCTTCCAGAGCCTGTGTAACCTCAGTCAGTGTGACAGCCTTCTAGAGTCTGTGTATCTTCAGTCATTGCGACATCCCTTTAGAATCTGTGTAACTTCAGTCAGTGCGACAGCCCTCCAGTGTCTGTGTAACTTCAGTCAGTGTGACAGCCCTCCCGAGTCTTTGTAACTTCAGTCAGTGTGACAGCCCTCCAGTGTCTGTGTAACTTCAGTCAGTGTGAGGGCCCTTCAGAGTCTGTGTAACTGCAGTCAGTGCGACAGCCATCCTGAGTCTGTGAAGCTTCAGTCAGTGTGCGCGCCCTTCAGAGTCTGTGTATCTTCAGTCATTGCGACATCCCTCCAGAGTCTGTGTAACTTCAGTCAGTGCGACAGCCCTCCAGTGTCTGTGTAACTTCAGTCAGTGTGACAGCCCTCCCGAGTCTGTGTAACTTCAGTCAGTGTGACAGCCCTCCAGTGTCTGTGTAACTTCAGTCAGTGTGACAGCCCTCCAGAGTCTGTGTAACTTCAGTCAGTGCGACAGTCCACCACATTCTGTCACTTCAGTCAGTGTGCCAGCCCGCCAGAGTCTGTGTAACTTCAGTCAGTGTGACAGTCCTCCAGAGTCTGTGTAACTTCAGTCAGTGTGCCAGCACGCCAGAGTCTGTGTAACTTCAGTCAGTGTGACAGCCCTTCAGAATTTGTGTAAATTCAGTCAGTGTGACAGCCTTCCAGAATTTGTGTAACTTCAGTCAGTGTCACAGCCCTCCAGAGTCTGTGTATCTTCAGTCAGTGTGACAGCTCTTCAAAGTCTGTGTAACTTCAGTCTGTGTGACAGCCATCCAGAGCCTGTGTAACTTCACTCAGTGTGACAGTCCTACAGAGTCCGGGTAACTTCAGTCAGTGTGACAGTCTTCCAGAGTCTGTGTAATATCAGTCAGTGCGACAGCCCTCCAGAGTCTATATTACTACTGTCAGTGTGACAGCCTTCCAGAGCCTGTGTAACCTCAGTCAGTGTGACAGCCTTCTAGAGTCTGTGTACCTTCAGTCATTGCGACATCCCTCCAGATACTGTGTAACTTCAGTCAGTGTGACAGCCCTGCAGTGTCTGTGTAACATCAGTCAGTGTGACAGCCCTCCCAAGTCTGTGTAACTTCAGTCAGTATGACAGCCCTCCAGTTTCTGTGTAACTTCAGTCAGTGCGACATCCCTCCAGAGACTGTGTAACTTCAGTCAGTGTGACAGTCCTCCAGTGTCTGTGTAACTTCAGTCAGTGCGACATCCCTCCAGAGACTGTGTAACTTCAGTCAGTGTGACAGTCCTCCAGTGTCTGTGTAACTTCAGTCAGTGTGACAGCCCTGCAGTGTCTGTGTAACATCAGGCAGTGTGACAGCCCTCCCAAGTCTGTGTAACTTCAGTCAGTATGACAGCCCTCCAGTGTCTGTGTATCTTCAGTCAGTGCGACATCCCTCCAGAGTCTGTGTAACTTCAGTCAGTGTGACAGCCCTACAGAGTGTGTGTAACTTCAGTCAGTGTGACAGCCTTCCATAGTCTGTGTAACTTCAGTCAGTGTGACAGCCCTCCCGAGTCTGTGTAACTTCAGTCAGTCCGACAGATCACCAGAGTCTGTGTCACATCTGTCAGTGTGACAGCAATTCAGAATCTGTCTAACTTGAGTCAGTGTGAGGGCGCTTCACCGTCTGCGTAACTTCAGTCAGTGTGACAGTCCTCCAGTGTCTGTGTACCTTCAGTCAGTGTGACAGCCCTCCCGAGTCTGTGTAACTTCAGTCAGGGTGACAGCCCTCCAGTGTCTGTGTAACTTCAGTCAGTGTGAGGTCCCCTTCAGAGTCTGCGTAACTTCAGTCAGTGTGACATCCCTCCAGAGTCTGTGTAACCTCAGTCAGTGTGACAGCCCTCCAGAGTCTGTGTAACTTCAGTCAGTGCGACACTCCTCCAGAGTCTGTGTAACTTCAGTCAGTGTGACAGTCCTCCAGAGTGTGTGTAACTTCAGTCCTTGCGACAGTCCGCCAGATTATGTGTAACTTCAGTCAGTGCGACAGCCCTCCAGAGTCTTTATAACTACTGTCAGTGTGACAGCCTTCCAGAGCCTGTGTAACCTCAGTAAGTGTGACAGCCTTCTAGAGTCTGTGTACCTTCAGTCATTGCGACATCCCTCCAGAGACTGTGTAACTTCAGTCAGTGTGACAGCCCTGCAGTGTCTGTGTAACATCAGTCAGTGTGACAGCCCTCCCAAGTCTGTGTAACTTCAGTCAGTATGACAGCCCTCCAGTGTCTGTGTAACTTCAGTCAGTCCGACATCCCTCCAGAGACTGTGTAACTTCAGTCAGTGTGACAGCCCTACAGAGTGTGTGTAGCTTCAGTCAGTGTGACAGCCTTCCATAGTCTGTGTAACTTCAGTCAGTGTGACAGCCTTCCAGAGTCTGTGTAACTTCAGTCCTCGCGACCGTCCGCCAGAGTATGTGTAACTTCAGTCAGTGCGACAGCCCTCCAGAGTCTATATAACTACTGTCAGTGTGACAGCCTTCCAGAGCCTGTGTAACCTCTGTCAGTGTGACAGCCTTCTAGAGTCTGTGTATCTTCAGTCATTGCGACATCCCTCCAGAATCTGTGTAACTTCAGTCAGTGCGACAGCCCTCCAGAGTCTGTGTATCTTCAGTCATTGCGACATCCCTCCAGAATCTGTGTAACTTCAGTCAGTGCGACAGCCCTCCAGAGTCTGTGTAACTTCAGTCAGTGCGACAGCCCTCCAGAGTCTGTGTAACTTCAGTCAGTGTGACAGCCCTCCAGTGTCTGTGTAACTTCAGTCAGTGTGACAGCCCTCCAGTGTCTGTGTAACTTCAGTCAGTGTGAGGGCCCTTCAGAGTCTGTGTAACTGCAGTCAGTGCGACAGCCATCCTGAGTTTGTGAAGCTTCAGTCAGTGTGCGCGCCCTTCAGAGTCTGTGTATCTTCAGTCATTGCGACATCCCTCCAGAGTCTGTGTAACTTCAGTCAGTGCGACAGCCCTCCAGTGTCTGTTTAACTTCAGTCAGTGTGACAGCCCTCCCGAGTCTGTGTAACTTCAGTCAGTGTGACAGCCCTCCAGTGTCTGTGTAACTTCAGTCAGTGTGACAGCCCTCCAGAGTCTGTGTAACTTCAGTCAGTGCGACAGTCCACCACAGTTTGTCACTTCAGTCAGTGTGCCAGCCCGCCAGAGTCTGTGTAACGTCAGTCAGTGTGACAGCACTTCAGAATTTGTGTAAATTCAGTCAGTGTGACAGCCTTCCAGAATTTGTGTAACTTCAGTCAGTGTCACAGCCCACCAGAGTCTGTGTATCTTCAGTCAGTGTGACAGCTCTTCAAAGTCTGTGTAACTTCAGTCTGTGTGACAGCCATCCAGAGCCTGGGTAACTTCACTCAGTGTGACAGTCCAACAGAGTCCGGGTAACTTCAGTCAGTGTGACAGCCCTCCAGAGTCTGTGTAACATCAGTCAGTGTGACAGCCTTGCAAAGTCTGTGTAATTTCAGTCAGTGAGAGAGCCATACAGACTCTGTGTTACTTCAGTCAGTGTGACAGCCCTTCAGAATTTGGGTATCTTCAGTCTGTGTGACAGCCTTCCAGAATCTGTGTAACTTGAGTCAGTGTGACAGCCTTCCAGATTCTGTGTAACTTCAGTCAGTGTGACAGCCCTCCAGAGTCAGTGTAACTTCAGTCAGTGCTACATCCCTCCAGAGTCTGTGTAATATCTGTCATTGCGACACTCCACCAGAGTCTGTGTAACTTCAGTCAGTCTGACAGTCCTCCAGAGTCTGTGTCAATTCAGTCAGTGTGACAGTCCACCAGAGTCTGTGTAACTTCAGGCAGTGCTACAGCCCTCCAGATTCTGTGTAACTTCAGTCAGTCCGACAGATCGCCAGAGTCTGTGTCACATCTGTCAGTGCGACAGCAATTCAGAATCTGTGTAACTTGAGTCAGTGTGAGGGCGCTTCAGAGTCTGTGTAACTTCAGTCAGTGTGACAGCCTTCCAGAATCTGTGTAACTTGAGTCAGTGTGACAGCCCTCCAGAGTCTGTGTAACTTCAGTCAGTGTGTCAGCCTTCCAGAGTCTGTGTCACTTCAGTCAGTGTGACAGCCTTCCAGATTCTGTGTCAATTCAGTCAGTGTGACAGTCCACCAGAGTCTGTGTAACTTCAGTCAGTGCTACAGCCCTCCAGATTCTGTGGAACTTCAGTCAGTCCGACAGATCGCCAGAGTCTGTGTCACATCTGTCAGTGCGACAGCAATTCAGAATCTGTGTAACTCGAGTCAGTGTGAGGGCGCTTCAGATTCTGTGTGACTTCAGTCAGTGTGACAGCCTTCCAGAATCTGTGTAACTTGAGTCAGTGTGACAGCCCTCCAGAGTCTGTGTAACTTCAGTCAGTGTGTCAGCCTTCCAGAGTCTGTGTAACTTGAGTCAGTGTGACAGCTCTCCAAAGTCTTTGTAACTTCAGTCAGTGTGAGAGCCCTTCAGAGTCGGTGTTACTACAGTCAGTGTGACAGCCATCCATAGCCTGTGTAACTTCAGTCAGTGTGACAGCCCTTCAGAATTTGAGTAACTTCACTCAATGGGACAACCTTCCAGAATCTGTGTAACTTCAGTCAGTGTGACAGCACTCCGGAGTCTATTAAACTTCAGTCAGTGTGTCAGCCTTCTAGAGTCTGTGTAACTTCAGTCAGTGTGACAGAATTCCAAAGTCTGTGTAACTTCAGTCAGTGCCACAGACGTCCAGAGTCTGTGTAACTTCAGTCAGTGTGACAGCCCTCCAGAGTCAGTGTAACTTCAGTCAATGTGACAGCCTTCCAGAGTCGGTGTAACTTCAGTCAGGGCGACAGCCCTTCAGATTCTGTGTAACTCAAGCCAGTGTGACAACTCTACAGAGTCTGTGCAACTTCAGTCAGTTCGACAGTCCTCCAGAGTTTGTGTAACTTCAGTCAGTGTCACAGACCTCCAGAGTCTGTGTATCTTCAGTCAGTGTCACAGCTCTTCAAAGTCTGTGTAACTTCAGTCTGAATGACAGCCATCCAGAGCCTGTGTAAATTCACTCAGTGTGACAGTCCTACACAGTCCGGGTAACTTCAGTCAGTGTGACAGCCTTGCAGAGTCTGTGTAATTCCAGTCAGTGAGAGAGCCATACAGACTCTGTGTTACTTCAGTCAGTGTGACAGCCCTTCAGAATTTGGGTAACTTCAGTCAGTGTGACAGCCCTCCAGAGTCTGTGTAACTTCAGTCAGTGCGACATCCCTCCAGTGTCTGTGTAACTTCAGTCTGTGTGACAGCCTTCCATCGTCTGTGTAACTTCAGTCAGCGTGACAGCCCTCCAGAGTCTGTGTAATATCAGTCACTGCGACACTCCACCAGAGTCTGTGTAACTTCAGTCAGTCTGACAGTCCTCCAGAGTCTGTGTCAATTCAGTCAGTGTGACAGTCCACCAGAGTTTGTGTAACTTCAGTCAGTGCTACAGCCCTCCAGATTCTGTGTAACTTCACTCAGTCCGACAGATCGCCAGAGTCTGTGTCACATCTGTCAGTGCGACAGCAATTCAGAATCTGTGTAACTTGAGTCAGTGTGAGGGCGCTTCAGAGTCTGTGTAACTTCACTCGGTGAGACATCCCTCCAGATTGTGTGTAACTTGAGTCAGTGTGACATCCCTCCAGAGTCTGTGTAACTTCAGGCAGTGCGAGATCCCACCAGTGTCTGTGCAGCTTCAGTCAGTGCGACAGACCACCACAGTCTGTCACTTCAGTCAGTGTGCCAGCCCGCCAGAGTCTGTGTAACTTCAGTCAGTGTGAGGTCCCTTCAGAGTCTGTGTCACATCTGTCAGTGCGACAGCAATTCAGAATCTGTGTAACTTGAGTCAGTGTGAGGGCGCTTCAGAGTCTGTGTAACTTCAGTCAGTGTGACAGTCCACCACAGTCTGTCACTTCAGTCAGTGTGCCAGCCCGCCAGAATCTGTGTAACTTGAGTCAGTGTGAGTTCCCTTCAGAGTCTGTGTAACTTCAGTCAGTGTGACAGCCCTCCCGAGTCTGTGTAACTTCAGTCAGGGTGACAGCCCTCCAGAGTCTGTTTAACTTCAGTCAGTGCGAGATCCCTCCAGAGTCTGTGTAATTTCAGTCAGTGCGACACTCCTCCAGTGTCTGTGTAACTTCAGTCAGTGCGAGATCCCTCCAGAGTCTGTGTAACTTCAGTCAGTGCGACAGCCCTCCAGAGTCTATGTAACTTCAGGCAGTGCGACAGCCCTCCAGAGTCTATATAACTACTGTCAGTGTGACAGCCTTCCAGAGCCTGTGTAACCTCAGTCAGTGTGACAGCCTTCTAGAGTCTGTGTACCTTCAGTCATTGCGACATCCCTCCAGAGACTGTGTAACTTCAGTCAGTGTGACAGCCCTGCAGTGTCTGTGTAACATCAGTCAGTGTGACAGCCCTCCCAAGTCTGTGTAACTTCAGTCAGTATGACAGCCCTACAGAGTCTGTGTAACTTCAGTCAGTGCGACATCCCTCCAGAGACTGTGTAACTTCAGTCAGTGTGACAACCCTACAGAGTGTGTGTAACTTCAGTCAGTGTGACAGCCTTCCATAGTCTGTGTAACTTCAGTCAGTGTGATAGCCCTCCCGAGTCTGTGTAACTTCAGTCCTTGCGACCGTCCGCCAGACTATGTGTAACTTCAGTCAGTGCGACAGCCCTCCAGAGTCTATATAACTACTGTCAGTGTGACAGCCTTCCAGAGCCTGTGTAACCTCAGTCAGTGTGACAGCCTTCTAGAGTCTGTGTATCTTCAGTCATTGCGACATGCCTTTAGAATCTGCGTAACTTCAGTCAGTGCGACAGCCCTCCAGTGTCTGTGCAACTTCAGTCAGTGTGACAGCCCTCCCGAGTCTTTGTAACTTCAGTCAGTGTGACAGCCCTCCAGTGTCTGTGTAACTTCAGTCAGTGTGAGGGCCCTTCAGAGTCTGTGTAACTGCAGTCAGTGTGACAGCCTTCCAGAGCCTGTGTAACCTCAGTCAGTGTGACAGCCTTCTAGAGTCTGTGTATCTTCAGTCATTGCGACATCCCTTTAGAATCTGTGTAACTTCAGTCAGTGCGACAGCCCTCCAGTGTCTGTGTAACTTCAGTCAGTGTGACAGCCCTCCCGAGTCTTTGTAACTTCAGTCAGTGTGACAGCCCTCCAGTGTCTGTGTAACTTCAGTCAGTGTGAGGGCCCTTCAGAGTCTGTGTAACTGCAGTCAGTGCGACAGCCATCCTGAGTCTGTGAAGCTTCAGTCAGTGTGCGCGCCCTTCAGAGTCTGTGTATCTTCAGTCATTGCGACATCCCTCCAGAGTCTGTGTAACTTCAGTCAGTGCGACAGCCCTCCAGTGTCTGTGTAACTTCAGTCAGTGTGACAGCCCTCCCGAGTCTGTGTAACTTCAGTCAGTGTGACAGCCCTCCAGTGTCTGTGTAACTTCAGTCAGTGTGACAGCCCTCCAGAGTCTGTGTAACTTCAGTCAGTGCGACAGTCCACCACATTCTGTCACTTCAGTCAGTGTGCCAGCCCGCCAGAGTCTGTGTAACTTCAGTCAGTGTGACAGCCCTTCAGAATTTGTGTAAATTCAGTCAGTGTGACAGCCTTCCAGAATTTGTGTAACTTCAGTCAGTGTCACAGCCCACCAGAATCTGTGTATCTTCAGTCAGTGTGACAGCTCTTCAAAGTCTGTGTAACTTCAGTCTGTGTGACAGCCATCCAGAGCCTGGGTAACTTCACTCAGTGTGACAGTCCTACAGAGTCTGGGTAACTTCAGTCAGTGTGACAGCCCTCCAGAGTCTGTGTAACATCAGTCAGTGTGACAGCCTTGCAAAGTCTGTGTAATTCCAGTCAGTGAGAGAGCCATACAGACTCTGTGTTACTTCAGTCAGTGTGACAGCCCTTCAGAATTTGGGTAACTTCAGTCAGTGTGACAGCCTTCCAGAATCTGTGTAACTTGAGTCAGTGTGACAGCCTTCCAGATTCTGTGTAACTTCAGTCAGTGTGACAGCCCTGCAGTGTCTGTGTAACTTCAGTCAGTGCTACATCCCTCCAGAGTCTGTGTAACTTCAGTCTGTGTGACAGCCTTCCATAGTCTGTGTAACTTCAGTCAGTGTGACAGCCTTCCAGAGTCTGTGTAATATCAGTCATTGCGACACTCCACCAGAGTCTGTGTAACTTCAGTCAGTCTGACAGTCCTCCAGAGTCTGTGTCAATTCAGTCAGTGTGACAGTCCACCAGAGTCTGTGTAACTTCAGTCAGTGCTACAGCCCTCCAGATTCTGTGTAACTTCAGTCCGTCTGACCGATCACCAGAGTCTATGTCACATCTGTCAGTGCGACAGCAATTCAGAATCTGTGTAACTTGAGTCAGTGTGAGGGCGCTTCAGAGTCTGTGTAACTTCAGTCAGGGTGACAGCCTTCCAGAATCTGTGTAACTTGAGTCAGTGTGACAGCCCTCCAGAGTCTGTGTAACTTCAGTCAGTGTGTCAGCCTTCCAGAGTCTGTGTAACTTCAGTCAGTGTGACAGCCTTCCAGATTCTGTGTCAATTCAGTCAGTGTGACAGTCCACCAGAGTCTGTGTAACTTCAGTCAGTGCTACAGCCCTCCAGATTCTGTGTAACTTCAGTCAGTCCGACAGATCGCCAGAGTCTGTGTCACATCTGTCAGTGCGACAGCAATTCAGAATCTGTGTAACTCGAGTCAGTGTGAGGGCGCTTCAGATTCTGTGTGACTTCAGTCAGTGTGACAGCCTTCCAGAATCTGTGTAACTTGAGTCAGTGTGACAGCCCTCCAGAGTCTGTGTAACTTCAGTCAGTGTGTCAGCCTTCCAGAGTCTGTGTAACTTCAGTCAGTGTGACAGCTCTCCAAAGTCTTTGTAACTTCAGTCAGTGTGAGAGCCCTTCAGAGTCGGTGTTACTACAGTCAGTGTGACAGCCATCCATAGCCTGTGTAACTTCAGTCAGTATGACAGCCCTTCAGAATTTGAGTAACTTCACTCAATGGGACAACCTTCCAGAATCTGTGTAACTTCAGTCAGTGTGACAGCACTCCGGAGTCTATTAAACTTCAGTCAGTTCCCCAGACGTCCAGAGTCTGTGTAACTTCAGTCAGTGTGACAGCCCTCCAGAGTCAGTGTAACTTCAGTCAGTGTGACAGCCTTCCAGAGTCGGTGTAACTTCAGTCAGGGCGACAGCCCTTCAGATTCTGTGTAACTTCAGTCAGTTCGACAGTCCTCCAGAGTTTGTGTAACTTCAGTCAGTGTCACAGCCCTCCAGAGTCTGTGCATCTTCAGTCAGTGTGACAGCTCTTCAAAGTCTGTGTAACTTCAGTCTGTGTGACAGCCATCCAGAGCCTGGGTAACTTCACTCAGTGTGACAGTCCTACACAGTCCGGGTAACTTCAGTCAGTGTGACAGCCTTGCAGAGTCTGTGTAACATCAGTCAGTGTGACAGCCTTGCAAAGTCTGTGTAATTCCAGTCAGTGAGAGAGCCATACAGACTCTGTGTTACTTCAGTCAGTGTGACAGCCCTTCAGAATTTGGGTAACTTCAGTCAGTGTGACAGCCCTCCAGAGTCTGTGTAACTTCAGTCAGTGCTACATCCCTCCAGAGTCTGTGTAACTTCAGTCAGTGCGACATCCCTCCAGAGGCTGTGTAACTTCAGTCAGTGTGACAGCCTTCCACCATCTGTGTAACTTCAGTCAGTGTGACAGCCTTCCAGAGTCTGTGTAATATCAGTCACTGCGACACTCCACCAGAGTCTGTGTAACTTCAGTCAGTCTGACAGTCCTCCAGAGTCTGTGTCAATTCAGTCAGTGTGACAGTCCACCAGAGTTTGTGTAACTTCAGTCAGTGCTACAGCCCTCCAGATTCTGTGTAACTTCAGTCAGTCCGACAGATCGCCAGAGTCTGTGTCACATCTGTCAGTGCGACAGCAATTCAGAATCTGAGTAAATTGAGTCAGTGTGAGGGCGCTTCAGAGTCTGTGTAACTTCAGTCAGTGTGACAGCCTTCCAGAATCTGTGTAACTTGAGTCAGTGTGACAGCCCTCCAGAGTCTGTGTAACTTCAGTCAGTGTGACAGCCTTCCAGATTCTGTGTCAATTCAGTCAGTGTGACAGTCCACCAGAGTCTGTGTAACTTCAGTCAGTGTGACAGCCCTCCAGAGTCAGTGTAACTTCAGTCAGTGCGACTGCCCTCCAGAGTCTGTGTAACTTCAGTCAATGCGACAGCCTTCCAGAGTCTGTGTAACTTCAGTCAGTTTGACCTGCTAGCAGAGTCTGTCACTTCAGTCAGTGTGACAGTCCTCCAGAGTCTGTGTAACTTCAGTCAGCGTGACAGTCCACAAGAGTCTGTGTAACTTCAGTCAGTGCGACATCCATCCAGAGTCTGTGTAACTTCAGTCTGTGTGACCGATTGCCAGAGTTTGTATAACTTCAGACAGCACGACAGCCCTCCAGAGTCATTGTAACTTCAGTCAGTGTGACAGTGCTCCAGAATCTGTGTAACTTCAGTCAGTGCGACATCTCTCCAAAGTCTGTGTAACTTCAATCAGCATGACAGCCCTCCAGAGTCTGTGTAACTTCAGTCAGTGTGACCGCCCTCCAGAGTCTGTGTAACTTCAGTCAGTGTGTCAGCCTTCCAGAGTCTGTGTAACTTCAGTCAGTGTGACAGCTCTCTAAAGTCTTTGTAACTTCAGTCAGTGTGAGAGCCCTTCAGAGTCGGTGTAACTTCAGTCAGTGTGACAGCCCTTCAGAATTTGAGGAACTTCAGTCAATGTGACAACCTTCCAGAATCTGTGTAACTTCAGTCAGTGTGACAGCACTCCGGAGTCTATTAAACTTCAGTCAGTGTGTCAGCCTTCTAGAGTCTGTGTAACCTCAGTCAGTGTGACAGAATTCCAAAGTCTGTGTAACTTCAGTCAGTGCCACAGACGTCCAGAGTCTGTGTAACTTCAGTCAGTGTGACAGCCCTCCAGAGTCAGTGTAACTTCAGTCAATGTCACAGCCTTCCAGAGTCGGTGTAACTTCAGTCAGGGCGACAGCCCTCCAGAGTCTGTGTAACTTCAGTCAGTGTGAAATCCTCCAGAGGCTGGGTAACTTCGCTCAGTGTGACAGTCCTACAGAGTCTGTGTAACTTCAGTCAGTGTGACAGCCTTGCAGAGTCCGTGTAACTTCAGTCAGGGCGACAGCCTTTCAGAGTCTTTGTAACTTTAGTCAGCGTGACAGTCCTCCCGAGTCTGTGTAACTTCCATCAGTGTGACAGCTCTCCAATGTCTGTGTAACTTCAGTCAGTGCCACAGCCTTCCAGAGTCTGTGTAACTGCAGTCAGTGTGTCAGCCCTCCCGAGTTTGCGTCACTTCAGTCAGTGCGACAGGCTTCGAGGTCTGTGGAACTTCAGTCAATGTGACAGTCCTCCAGAGTCTGTGTATCTTGAGTTAATGCGACAGCTCTCCAGGGTCTGTGCACCTTCAGTCAGTGCGACAGCCCTCCAGAGTCTGTGTAGCTTCAGTCCATGCGACAGCCTTCCAGAGTCTGTGTAAATTCATTCAGTGTGATACCCTTCCAGAGTCTGTGCAAGGTCAGTCAGTGCGACAGTCCTCCAGACTCTGCGTAATTTCAGTCAGTGTGACAGCCATCCTGAGTCTGTATAACTTCAGTCAGTGTGAGGGCCACTCAGAGTCTGTGTAACTTCAGTCAGTGTGAGGTCCCTTCAGAGTCTGTGCAACTTCAGTCAGTTCGACAGTCCTCCAGAGTTTGTGTAACTTCAGTCAGTGTGACAGCCTTCCAGAGTCTGTGTAACTTCAGTCAGTGTGACCGCCCTCCAGAGTCTGTGTAACTTCAGTCAGTGTGACAGCCTTCCAGAATCTGTGGAACTTCAGTCAGTGTGACCGCTCTCCAGAGTCTGTGTAACTTGAATCAGTGTGTCAGCTCTCCAAAGTCTGTGTAACTTCAGTCTGTGTGACAGCCATCCAGAGCCTGCGTAACTTCACTCAGTGTGACAGTCCTCCAGATTCCGTGTAACTTCAGTCTGTGTGACAGCCTTGCAGAGTCTGTGTAACTTCAGTCAGTGTGACAGCCTTCCAGAGTCTGTGCAACTTCAGTCAGTGCGACAGTCCTCCAGAGTCTGTGTAACTTCAGTCAGTGTGACAGCTGTCCAGAGTCTGTGTAACTTCAGTCAGTGTGATTCCCTTCTAGAGTCTGTGCAACTTCAGTCAGTGCGACAGTCCTCCAGAGTCTGTGTAACTTCAGTCAGTGTGAGTGCCCTTCAGAGTCTGTGCAACTTCAGTCTGTGTGAGGGCCCTTCCAGAGTCTGTGCAACTTTCGTCAGTTCGACAGTCCTCCAGAGTTTGTGTAACTTCAGTCAGTGTGACAGCTTTCCAGAGTCTGTGTAATTTCAGTCACTGTGAGGGCCCTTCAGAGTCTGTGCAACTTCAGTCAGTACGACAGTCCTCCAGAGTTTGTGTTACTTCAGTAAGTGCGATAGCCTTCCAGAGTCTGTGTCACTTCAGTCAGTGTGATACCCTTCCAGAGTCTGTGCAACTTCAGTCAGTGCGACATTCCTCCAGAGTTTGTGTAACTTCAGTCAGTGTGACAGCTCTTGAGAGTCTGTGTAACTTCAGTCAGTGTGACAGCTCTTCAGAGTCTGTGCAACTTCAGTCAGTTCGACAGTCCTCCAGAGTTTGTGTAACTTCAGTCAGTGTGACAGCTCTCCAGAGTCTGTGCAACTTCAGTCAGTGTGACAGCACTTCAGAATCTGTGTAACTTCAGTCAGTGTGACATCCTTCCAGAGTCTATGTAACTTCAGTCAGTGTGAGGACCCTTCACAGTCTTTGTAACTTCAGTCAGTGTGAGAGCCCTTCAGAGTTGGTGTTACTTCAGTCAGTGTGACAGCCACCCATATCCTGTGTAACTTCAGTCAGGGCGACAGCCCTTCAGAGACTTTGTAACTTTAGTCAGCGTAACAGACTTCCAGAGTCAGTGTAATTTCAGTCAGTGTGACAGCCCTCCAGAGTCAGTGTAACTTCAGTCAGTGTGACAGCTCTCCAAAGTCTGTGTAACTTCAGTCTGTGTGACAGCCATCCAGAGGTTGGGTAACTTCAGTCATTGTGAGGGCCCTCCAGAGTCAGTGTAACTTCAGTCAGTGTGACAGCCTTCCAGAGTCCGTGTAACTTCAGTCAGTGTGAGGGTCCTCCAGAGTCAGTGTAACTTCAGTCAGTGTGACAGACCTTCAGAGTCTTTGTAACTTTAGTCAGCGTAACAGCCTTCCAGAGTCCGTGTAACTTCAGTCAGTGTGACAGCCCTCCAGAGTCTGTGTAACTTCAGTCAGTGTGACAGCTCTCCAAAGTCTGTGTAACTTCAGTCTGTGTGACAGCCATGCAGAGGCTGGGTAACTTCAGTCATTGTGAGGGCCCTCCAGAGTCAGTGTAACTTCAGTCAGTGTGACAGCCTTCAAGAGTCCGTGTAACTTCAGTCAGGGCGACAGCCCTTCAGATTCTGTGTAACTTCAGTCAGTGTGACAACTCTTCAGAGTCTTTGTAACTTCAGTCAGCGTAACAGTATTCCAGAGTTTGTGTAACTTCAGTCAGTGTGACAGCCCTCCAGAGTCTGTGTAACTTCAGTCAGTGTGACAGCTCTCCAAAGTCTGTGTAACTTCAGTCTGTGTGACAGCCATCCAGAGGCTGGGTAACTTCGCTCAGTGTGACAGTCCTACAGAGTCTGTGTAACTTCAGTCAGGGCGACAGCCCATCAGAGTCTTTGTAACTTTAGTCAGCGTGACAGTCCTCCCGAGTCTGTGTAACGTCCATCAGTGTGACAGCTCTGCAAAGTCTGTGTAACTTCAGTCAGTGCCACAGCCTTCCAGACTCTGTGTAACTGCAGTCAGTGTGTCAGCCCTCCCGAGTTTGCGTAACTTCAGTCAGTGCGACAGTCCTCCAGAGTCTGTGCACCTTCAGTCAGTGCGTCAGCCCTCCAGAGTCTGTGTAGCTTCAGTCCATGTGACAGCCTTCCAGAGTCTGTGTAACTTCATTCAGTGTGATACCCTTCCAGAGCCTGTGCAACTTCAGTCAGTGCGTCAGTCCTCCAGACTCTGCGTAACTTCAGTCAGTGTGACAGCCATCCTGAGTCTGTGTAACTTCAGTCAGTGTGAGGGCCCTTCAGAGTCTGTGTAACTTCAGTCAGTGTGAGTGCCCTTCAGAGTCTGTGTAACTTCAGTCAGTGTGAGGGCCCTTCAGAGCCTGTGCAACTTCAGTCAGTGCGTCAGTCCTCCAGACTCTGCGTAACTTCAGTCAGTGTGACAGCCATCCTGAGTCTGTGTAACTTCAGTCAGTGTGAGGGCCCTCCAGAGTCAGTGTAACTTCAGTCAGTGTGACAGCTCTCCAAAGTCTGTGTAACTTCTGTCTGTGTGACAGCCATCCAGAGGTTGGGTAACTTCAGTCATTGTGAGGGCCCTCCAGAGTCAGTGTAACTTCAGTCAGTGTGACAGCCTTCCAGAGTCCGTGTAACTTCAGTCAGTGTGAGGGCCCTCCAGAGTCCGTGTAACTTCAGTCAGGGCGACAGCCCTTCAGAGTCTTTGTAACTTTAGTCAGCGTAACAGCCTTCCTGAGTCTGTGTAACTACAGTCAGTGTGACAGCCCTCCAGAGTCTGAGTAACTTCAGTCAGTGTGACAGCTCTCCAAAGTCTGTGTAACTTCAGTCTGTGTGACAGCCATCCAGAGGTTGGGTAACTTCAGTCATTGTGAGGGCCCTCCAGAGTCAGTGTAACTTCAGTCAGTGTGACAGACTTCCAGAGTCCGTGTAACTTCAGTCAGTGTGACAGCACTCCAGAGTCTGTGTAACTTCAGTCAGTGCGACAGCCCTTCAGAATTTGTGTAACTTCAGTCAGTGTGAATGCTTTCCAGAGTCTGTGTAACTTCAGTCAGTGTGACAGCGCTCCAGAGTCTGTGTAACTTCAGTCAGTGTGACAGCCTTCCAGAGTCTGTGTAACTTCAGTCAGTGTTTCCGCCCTCCAGAGTCTGTGTAACTTCAGTCAGTGTGACAGCCTTCCAGAATCTGTGGAACTTCAGTCAGTGTGACCGCCCTCCAGAGTCTGTGTAACTTGAGTCAGTGTGGCAGCTCTCCAAAGTCTGTGTAACTTCAGTCTGTGTGACAGCCATCCAGAGCCTGCGTAACTTCACTCAGTGTGACAGTCCAACAGATTCCGGGAAACTTCAGTCAGTGTGATTCCCTTCCAGAGTCTGTGCAACTTCAGTCAGTGAGACAGTCCTCCAGAGTCTGTGTAACTTCAGTCAGTGTGAGTGCCCTTCAGAGTCTGTGCAACTTCAGTCTGTGTGAGGGCCCTTCCAGAGTCTGTGCAACCTTAGTCAGTTCGACAGTCCTCCGGAGTTTGTGTAACTTCAGTCAGTGTGACAGCTTTCCAGAGTCTGTGTAACTTCAGTCAGTTTGAGGGCCCTTCTGAGTCAGTGCAACTTCAGTTAGTGCGACATTCCTCCAGAGTTTGTGTAACTTCAGTCAGTGTGACAGCTCTTGAGAGTGTGTGTAACTTCAGTCAGTGTGACAGCACTCCGGAGTCTATTAAACTTCAGTCAGTTCCCCAGACGTCCAGAGTCTGTGTAACTTCAGTCAGTGTGACAGCCCTCCAGAGTCAGTGTAACTTCAGTCAGTGTGACAGCCTTCCAGAGTCGGTGTAACTTCAGTCAGGGCGACAGCCCTTCAGATTCTGTGTAACTTCAGTCAGTTCGACAGTCCTCCAGAGTTTGTGTAACTTCAGTCAGTGTCACAGCCCTCCAGAGTCTGTGCATCTTCAGTCAGTGTGACAGCTCTTCAAAGTCTGTGTAACTTCAGTCTGTGTGACAGCCATCCAGAGCCTGGGTAACTTCACTCAGTGTGACAGTCCTACACAGTCCGGGTAACTTCAGTCAGTGTGACAGCCTTGCAGAGTCTGTGTAACATCAGTCAGTGTGACAGCCTTGCAAAGTCTGTGTAATTCCAGTCAGTGAGAGAGCCATACAGACTCTGTGTTACTTCAGTCAGTGTGACAGCCCTTCAGAATTTGGGTAACTTCAGTCAGTGTGACAGCCCTCCAGAGTCTGTGTAACTTCAGTCAGTGCTACATCCCTCCAGAGTCTGTGTAACTTCAGTCAGTGCGACATCCCTCCAGAGGCTGTGTAACTTCAGTCAGTGTGACAGCCTTCCACCATCTGTGTAACTTCAGTCAGTGTGACAGCCTTCCAGAGTCTGTGTAATATCAGTCACTGCGACACTCCACCAGAGTCTGTGTAACTTCAGTCAGTCTGACAGTCCTCCAGAGTCTGTGTCAATTCAGTCAGTGTGACAGTCCACCAGAGTTTGTGTAACTTCAGTCAGTGCTACAGCCCTCCAGATTCTGTGTAACTTCAGTCAGTCCGACAGATCGCCAGAGTCTGTGTCACATCTGTCAGTGCGACAGCAATTCAGAATCTGAGTAAATTGAGTCAGTGTGAGGGCGCTTCAGAGTCTGTGTAACTTCAGTCAGTGTGACAGCCTTCCAGAATCTGTGTAACTTGAGTCAGTGTGACAGCCCTCCAGAGTCTGTGTAACTTCAGTCAGTGTGACAGCCTTCCAGATTCTGTGTCAATTCAGTCAGTGTGACAGTCCACCAGAGTCTGTGTAACTTCAGTCAGTGTGACAGCCCTCCAGAGTCAGTGTAACTTCAGTCAGTGCGACTGCCCTCCAGAGTCTGTGTAACTTCAGTCAATGCGACAGCCTTCCAGAGTCTGTGTAACTTCAGTCAGTTTGACCTGCTAGCAGAGTCTGTCACTTCAGTCAGTGTGACAGTCCTCCAGAGTCTGTGTAACTTCAGTCAGCGTGACAGTCCACAAGAGTCTGTGTAACTTCAGTCAGTGCGACATCCATCCAGAGTCTGTGTAACTTCAGTCTGTGTGACCGATTGCCAGAGTTTGTATAACTTCAGACAGCACGACAGCCCTCCAGAGTCATTGTAACTTCAGTCAGTGTGACAGTGCTCCAGAATCTGTGTAACTTCAGTCAGTGCGACATCTCTCCAAAGTCTGTGTAACTTCAATCAGCATGACAGCCCTCCAGAGTCTGTGTAACTTCAGTCAGTGTGACCGCCCTCCAGAGTCTGTGTAACTTCAGTCAGTGTGTCAGCCTTCCAGAGTCTGTGTAACTTCAGTCAGTGTGACAGCTCTCTAAAGTCTTTGTAACTTCAGTCAGTGTGAGAGCCCTTCAGAGTCGGTGTAACTTCAGTCAGTGTGACAGCCCTTCAGAATTTGAGGAACTTCAGTCAATGTGACAACCTTCCAGAATCTGTGTAACTTCAGTCAGTGTGACAGCACTCCGGAGTCTATTAAACTTCAGTCAGTGTGTCAGCCTTCTAGAGTCTGTGTAACCTCAGTCAGTGTGACAGAATTCCAAAGTCTGTGTAACTTCAGTCAGTGCCACAGACGTCCAGAGTCTGTGTAACTTCAGTCAGTGTGACAGCCCTCCAGAGTCAGTGTAACTTCAGTCAATGTCACAGCCTTCCAGAGTCGGTGTAACTTCAGTCAGGGCGACAGCCCTCCAGAGTCTGTGTAACTTCAGTCAGTGTGAAATCCTCCAGAGGCTGGGTAACTTCGCTCAGTGTGACAGTCCTACAGAGTCTGTGTAACTTCAGTCAGTGTGACAGCCTTGCAGAGTCCGTGTAACTTCAGTCAGGGCGACAGCCTTTCAGAGTCTTTGTAACTTTAGTCAGCGTGACAGTCCTCCCGAGTCTGTGTAACTTCCATCAGTGTGACAGCTCTCCAATGTCTGTGTAACTTCAGTCAGTGCCACAGCCTTCCAGAGTCTGTGTAACTGCAGTCAGTGTGTCAGCCCTCCCGAGTTTGCGTCACTTCAGTCAGTGCGACAGGCTTCGAGGTCTGTGGAACTTCAGTCAATGTGACAGTCCTCCAGAGTCTGTGTATCTTGAGTTAATGCGACAGCTCTCCAGGGTCTGTGCACCTTCAGTCAGTGCGACAGCCCTCCAGAGTCTGTGTAGCTTCAGTCCATGCGACAGCCTTCCAGAGTCTGTGTAAATTCATTCAGTGTGATACCCTTCCAGAGTCTGTGCAAGGTCAGTCAGTGCGACAGTCCTCCAGACTCTGCGTAATTTCAGTCAGTGTGACAGCCATCCTGAGTCTGTATAACTTCAGTCAGTGTGAGGGCCACTCAGAGTCTGTGTAACTTCAGTCAGTGTGAGGTCCCTTCAGAGTCTGTGCAACTTCAGTCAGTTCGACAGTCCTCCAGAGTTTGTGTAACTTCAGTCAGTGTGACAGCCTTCCAGAGTCTGTGTAACTTCAGTCAGTGTGACCGCCCTCCAGAGTCTGTGTAACTTCAGTCAGTGTGACAGCCTTCCAGAATCTGTGGAACTTCAGTCAGTGTGACCGCTCTCCAGAGTCTGTGTAACTTGAATCAGTGTGTCAGCTCTCCAAAGTCTGTGTAACTTCAGTCTGTGTGACAGCCATCCAGAGCCTGCGTAACTTCACTCAGTGTGACAGTCCTCCAGATTCCGTGTAACTTCAGTCTGTGTGACAGCCTTGCAGAGTCTGTGTAACTTCAGTCAGTGTGACAGCCTTCCAGAGTCTGTGCAACTTCAGTCAGTGCGACAGTCCTCCAGAGTCTGTGTAACTTCAGTCAGTGTGACAGCTGTCCAGAGTCTGTGTAACTTCAGTCAGTGTGATTCCCTTCTAGAGTCTGTGCAACTTCAGTCAGTGCGACAGTCCTCCAGAGTCTGTGTAACTTCAGTCAGTGTGAGTGCCCTTCAGAGTCTGTGCAACTTCAGTCTGTGTGAGGGCCCTTCCAGAGTCTGTGCAACTTTCGTCAGTTCGACAGTCCTCCAGAGTTTGTGTAACTTCAGTCAGTGTGACAGCTTTCCAGAGTCTGTGTAATTTCAGTCACTGTGAGGGCCCTTCAGAGTCTGTGCAACTTCAGTCAGTACGACAGTCCTCCAGAGTTTGTGTTACTTCAGTAAGTGCGATAGCCTTCCAGAGTCTGTGTCACTTCAGTCAGTGTGATACCCTTCCAGAGTCTGTGCAACTTCAGTCAGTGCGACATTCCTCCAGAGTTTGTGTAACTTCAGTCAGTGTGACAGCTCTTGAGAGTCTGTGTAACTTCAGTCAGTGTGACAGCTCTTCAGAGTCTGTGCAACTTCAGTCAGTTCGACAGTCCTCCAGAGTTTGTGTAACTTCAGTCAGTGTGACAGCTCTCCAGAGTCTGTGCAACTTCAGTCAGTGTGACAGCACTTCAGAATCTGTGTAACTTCAGTCAGTGTGACATCCTTCCAGAGTCTATGTAACTTCAGTCAGTGTGAGGACCCTTCACAGTCTTTGTAACTTCAGTCAGTGTGAGAGCCCTTCAGAGTTGGTGTTACTTCAGTCAGTGTGACAGCCACCCATATCCTGTGTAACTTCAGTCAGGGCGACAGCCCTTCAGAGACTTTGTAACTTTAGTCAGCGTAACAGACTTCCAGAGTCAGTGTAATTTCAGTCAGTGTGACAGCCCTCCAGAGTCAGTGTAACTTCAGTCAGTGTGACAGCTCTCCAAAGTCTGTGTAACTTCAGTCTGTGTGACAGCCATCCAGAGGTTGGGTAACTTCAGTCATTGTGAGGGCCCTCCAGAGTCAGTGTAACTTCAGTCAGTGTGACAGCCTTCCAGAGTCCGTGTAACTTCAGTCAGTGTGAGGGTCCTCCAGAGTCAGTGTAACTTCAGTCAGTGTGACAGACCTTCAGAGTCTTTGTAACTTTAGTCAGCGTAACAGCCTTCCAGAGTCCGTGTAACTTCAGTCAGTGTGACAGCCCTCCAGAGTCTGTGTAACTTCAGTCAGTGTGACAGCTCTCCAAAGTCTGTGTAACTTCAGTCTGTGTGACAGCCATGCAGAGGCTGGGTAACTTCAGTCATTGTGAGGGCCCTCCAGAGTCAGTGTAACTTCAGTCAGTGTGACAGCCTTCAAGAGTCCGTGTAACTTCAGTCAGGGCGACAGCCCTTCAGATTCTGTGTAACTTCAGTCAGTGTGACAACTCTTCAGAGTCTTTGTAACTTCAGTCAGCGTAACAGTATTCCAGAGTTTGTGTAACTTCAGTCAGTGTGACAGCCCTCCAGAGTCTGTGTAACTTCAGTCAGTGTGACAGCTCTCCAAAGTCTGTGTAACTTCAGTCTGTGTGACAGCCATCCAGAGGCTGGGTAACTTCGCTCAGTGTGACAGTCCTACAGAGTCTGTGTAACTTCAGTCAGGGCGACAGCCCATCAGAGTCTTTGTAACTTTAGTCAGCGTGACAGTCCTCCCGAGTCTGTGTAACGTCCATCAGTGTGACAGCTCTGCAAAGTCTGTGTAACTTCAGTCAGTGCCACAGCCTTCCAGACTCTGTGTAACTGCAGTCAGTGTGTCAGCCCTCCCGAGTTTGCGTAACTTCAGTCAGTGCGACAGTCCTCCAGAGTCTGTGCACCTTCAGTCAGTGCGTCAGCCCTCCAGAGTCTGTGTAGCTTCAGTCCATGTGACAGCCTTCCAGAGTCTGTGTAACTTCATTCAGTGTGATACCCTTCCAGAGCCTGTGCAACTTCAGTCAGTGCGTCAGTCCTCCAGACTCTGCGTAACTTCAGTCAGTGTGACAGCCATCCTGAGTCTGTGTAACTTCAGTCAGTGTGAGGGCCCTTCAGAGTCTGTGTAACTTCAGTCAGTGTGAGTGCCCTTCAGAGTCTGTGTAACTTCAGTCAGTGTGAGGGCCCTTCAGAGCCTGTGCAACTTCAGTCAGTGCGTCAGTCCTCCAGACTCTGCGTAACTTCAGTCAGTGTGACAGCCATCCTGAGTCTGTGTAACTTCAGTCAGTGTGAGGGCCCTCCAGAGTCAGTGTAACTTCAGTCAGTGTGACAGCTCTCCAAAGTCTGTGTAACTTCTGTCTGTGTGACAGCCATCCAGAGGTTGGGTAACTTCAGTCATTGTGAGGGCCCTCCAGAGTCAGTGTAACTTCAGTCAGTGTGACAGCCTTCCAGAGTCCGTGTAACTTCAGTCAGTGTGAGGGCCCTCCAGAGTCCGTGTAACTTCAGTCAGGGCGACAGCCCTTCAGAGTCTTTGTAACTTTAGTCAGCGTAACAGCCTTCCTGAGTCTGTGTAACTACAGTCAGTGTGACAGCCCTCCAGAGTCTGAGTAACTTCAGTCAGTGTGACAGCTCTCCAAAGTCTGTGTAACTTCAGTCTGTGTGACAGCCATCCAGAGGTTGGGTAACTTCAGTCATTGTGAGGGCCCTCCAGAGTCAGTGTAACTTCAGTCAGTGTGACAGACTTCCAGAGTCCGTGTAACTTCAGTCAGTGTGACAGCACTCCAGAGTCTGTGTAACTTCAGTCAGTGCGACAGCCCTTCAGAATTTGTGTAACTTCAGTCAGTGTGAATGCTTTCCAGAGTCTGTGTAACTTCAGTCAGTGTGACAGCGCTCCAGAGTCTGTGTAACTTCAGTCAGTGTGACAGCCTTCCAGAGTCTGTGTAACTTCAGTCAGTGTTTCCGCCCTCCAGAGTCTGTGTAACTTCAGTCAGTGTGACAGCCTTCCAGAATCTGTGGAACTTCAGTCAGTGTGACCGCCCTCCAGAGTCTGTGTAACTTGAGTCAGTGTGGCAGCTCTCCAAAGTCTGTGTAACTTCAGTCTGTGTGACAGCCATCCAGAGCCTGCGTAACTTCACTCAGTGTGACAGTCCAACAGATTCCGGGAAACTTCAGTCAGTGTGATTCCCTTCCAGAGTCTGTGCAACTTCAGTCAGTGAGACAGTCCTCCAGAGTCTGTGTAACTTCAGTCAGTGTGAGTGCCCTTCAGAGTCTGTGCAACTTCAGTCTGTGTGAGGGCCCTTCCAGAGTCTGTGCAACCTTAGTCAGTTCGACAGTCCTCCGGAGTTTGTGTAACTTCAGTCAGTGTGACAGCTTTCCAGAGTCTGTGTAACTTCAGTCAGTTTGAGGGCCCTTCTGAGTCAGTGCAACTTCAGTTAGTGCGACATTCCTCCAGAGTTTGTGTAACTTCAGTCAGTGTGACAGCTCTTGAGAGTGTGTGTAACTTCAGTCAGTGTGACAGCTCTTCAGAGTCTGTGCAACTTCAGTCAGTTCGACAGTCCTCCAGAGTTTGTGTAACTTCAGTCAGTGTGACAGCCTTCCAGAGTCTGTGTAACTTCAGTCAGTTTGAGGGCCCTTCAGAGTCAGTGCACCTTCAATCAGTGCGACATTCCTCCAGAGTTTGTGTAACTTCAGTCAGTGTGACAGCTCTTGAGAGTGTGTGTAACTTCAGTCAGTGTGACAGCTCTTCAGAGTCTGTGCAACTTCAGTCAGTTCGACAGTCCTCCAGAGTTTGTGTAACTTCAGTCAGTGTGACAGCCCTCCAGAGTCTATGTAACTTCAGTCAGTGCGACAGCCATCCTGAGTCTGTGTAACTTCAGTCAGTGCAACAGCTCCACAGAATCTGTGTAACTTCAAACAGTGTGACATTCCACCACAGTCTGTCACTTCAGTCAGTGTGACAGCCCTCCAGAGTCTGTGCAACTTCAGTCAGTGTGACAGCAGTTCAGAATTTGTGCAACTTCAGTCAGTGTGACAGTCCTCCAGAGTCTGTGTAACTTCAGTCAGTGTGATGGCCCTTCACAGTCTTTGTAACTTCAGTCAGTGTGAGAGCCCTTCAGAGTCGGTGTAACTTCAGTCAGGGCGACAGCCCTTCAGAGACTTTGTAACTTTAGTCAGCGTAACAGACTTCCTGAGTCTGTGTAACTTCCGTCAGTGTGACAGCCCTCCAGAGTCAGTGTAACTTCAGTCTGTGTGACAGCCATCCAGAGGTTGGGTAACTTCAGTCATTGTGAGGGCCCTCCAGAGTCAGTGTAACTTCAGTCAGTGTGACAGCCTTCCAGAGTCCGTGTAACTTCAGTTAGTGTGACAGCTCTCCAAAGTCTGTGTAACTTCAGTCAGTGCCACTGCCTTCCAGAGTCTGTGTAACTGCAGTCAGTGTGACAGCCCTCCAGAGTTTGCGTAACTTCAGTCAGTGCGACAGCCTTCCAGAGTCTGTGTAACTTCAGTCAGTGTGACAGCCCTCCAGAGTCTGTGTAACTTCAGTCAGTGTGACAGCTCTCCAAAGTCTGTGTAACTTCAGTCTGTGTGACAGCCATCCAGAGGCTGGGTAACTTCAGTCATTGTGAGGGCCCTCCAGAGTCAGTGTAACTTCAGTCAGTGTGACAGCCTTCCAGAGTCCGTGTAACTTCAGTCAGGGCGACAGCCCTTCAGAGTCTTTGTAACTTTCGTCAGCGTAACAGCCTTCCTGAGTCTGTGTAACTTCAGTCTGTGTGACAGCCATCCAGAGGTTGGGTAACTTCAGTCATTGTGAGGGCCCTCCAGAGTCAGTGTAACTTCAGTCAGTGTGACAGCCTTCCAGAGTCCGTGTAACCTCAGTCAGTGTGAGGGCCCGCCAGAGTCAGTGTAACTTCAGTCGGTGTGACAGCCTTCCAGAGTCCGTGTAACTTCAGTCAGGGCGACAGCCCTTCAGAGTCTTTGTAACTTCAGTCAGCGTAACAGTATTCCAGAGTCTGTGTAACTTCAGTCAGTGTGACAGCCCTCCAGAGTCTGTGTAACTTCAGTCAGTGTGACAGCTCTCCAAAGTCTGTGTAACTTCAGTCTGTGTGACAGCCATCCAGAGGCTGGGTAACTTCGCTCAGTGTGACAGTCCTACAGAGTCTGTGTAACTTCAGTCAGGGCGACAGCCCATCAGAGTCTTTGTAACTTTAGTCAGCGTGACAGTCCTCCCGAGTCTGTGTAACGTCCATCAGTGTGACAGCTCTGCAAAGTCTGTGTAACTTCAGTCAGTGCCACAGCCTTCCAGACTCTGTGTAACTGCAGTCAGTGTGTCAGCCCTCCCGAGTTTGCGTAACTTCAGTCAGTGCGACAGTCCTCCAGAGTCTGTGCACCTTCAGTCAGTGCGTCAGCCCTCCAGAGTCTGTGTAGCTTCAGTCCATGTGACAGCCTTCCAGAGTCTGTGTAACTTCATTCAGTGTGATACCCTTCCAGAGCCTGTGCAACTTCAGTCAGTGCGTCAGTCCTCCAGACTCTGCGTAACTTCAGTCAGTGTGACAGCCATCCTGAGTCTGTGTAACTTCAGTCAGTGTGAGGGCCCTTCAGAGTCTGTGTAACTTCAGTCAGTGTGAGTGCCCTTCAGAGTCTGTGTAACTTCAGTCAGTGTGAGGGCCCTTCAGAGCCTGTGCAACTTCAGTCAGTGTGTCAGTCCTCCAGACTCTGCGTAACTTCAGTCAGTGTGACAGCCATCCTGAGTCTGTGTAACTTCAGTCAGTGTGAGGGCCCTCCAGAGTCAGTGTAACTTCAGTCAGTGTGACAGCTCTCCAAAGTCTGTGTAACTTCTGTCTGTGTGACAGCCATCCAGAGGTTGGGTAACTTCAGTCATTGTGAGGGCCCTCCAGAGTCAGTGTAACTTCAGTCAGTGTGACAGCCTTCCAGAGTCCGTGTAACTTCAGTCAGTGTGAGGGCCCTCCAGAGTCCGTGTAACTTCAGTCAGGGCGACAGCCCTTCAGAGTCTTTGTAACTTTAGTCAGCGTAACAGCCTTCCTGAGTCTGTGTAACTACAGTCAGTGTGACAGCCCTCCAGAGTCTGAGTAACTTCAGTCAGTGTGACAGCTCTCCAAAGTCTGTGTAACTTCAGTCTGTGTGACAGCCATCCAGAGGTTGGGTAACTTCAGTCATTGTGAGGGCCCTCCAGAGTCAGTGTAACTTCAGTCAGTGTGACAGACTTCCAGAGTCCGTGTAACTTCAGTCAGTGTGACAGCACTCCAGAGTCTGTGTAACTTCAGTCAGTGCGACAGCCCTTCAGAATTTGTGTAACTTCAGTCAGTGTGAATGCTTTCCAGAGTCTGTGTAACTTCAGTCAGTGTGACAGCGCTCCAGAGTCTGTGTAACTTCAGTCAGTGTGACAGCCTTCCAGAGTCTGTGTAACTTCAGTCAGTGTTTCCGCCCTCCAGAGTCTGTGTAACTTCAGTCAGTGTGACAGCCTTCCAGAATCTGTGGAACTTCAGTCAGTGTGACCGCCCTCCAGAGTCTGTGTAACTTGAGTCAGTGTGGCAGCTCTCCAAAGTCTGTGTAACTTCAGTCTGTGTGACAGCCATCCGGAGCCTGCGTAACTTCACTCAGTGTGACAGTCCAACAGATTCCGGGAAACTTCAGTCAGTGTGACAGCCTTGCAGAGTCTGTGTAACTTCAGTCAGTGTGACAGCCTTCGAGAGTCTGGGTAACTTCAGTCAGTGTGATTCCCTTCCAGAGTCTGTGCAACTTCAGTCAGTGAGACAGTCCTCCAGAGTCTGTGTAACTTCAGTCAGTGTGAGTGCCCTTCAGAGTCTGTGCAACTTCAGTCTGTGTGAGGGCCCTTCCAGAGTCTGTGCAACTTTAGTCAGTTCGACAGTCCTCCAGAGTTTGTGTAACTTCAGTCAGTGTGACAGCTTTCCAGAGTCTGTGTAACTTCAGTCAGTTTGAGGGCCCTTCTGAGTCAGTGCAACTTCAGTTAGTGCGACATTCCTCCAGAGTTTGTGTAACTTCAGTCAGTGTGACAGCTCTTGAGAGTGTGTGTAACTTCAGTCAGTGTGACAGCTCTTCAGAGTCTGTGCAACTTCAGTCAGTTCGACAGTCCTCCAGAGTTTGTGTAACTTCAGTCAGTGTGACAGCTTTCCAGAGTCTGTGTAACTTCAGTCAGTTTGAGGGCCCTTCAGAGTCAGTGCACCTTCAATCAGTGCGACATTCCTCCAGAGTTTGTGTAACTTCAGTCAGTGTGACAGCTCTTGAGAGTCTGTGTAACTTCAGTCAGTGTGACAGCTCTTCAGAGTCTGTGCAACTTCAGTCAGTTCGACAGTCCTCCAGAGTTTGTGTAACTTCAGTCAGTGTGACAGCCCTCCAGAGTCTATGTAACTTCAGTCAGTGCGACAGCCATCCTGAGTCTGTGTAACTTCAGTCAGTGCAACAGCTCCACAGAATCTGTGTAACTTCAAACAGTGTGACATTCCACCACAGTCTGTCACTTCAGTCAGTGTGACAGCCCTCCAGAGTCTGTGCAACTTCAGTCAGTGTGACAGCAGTTCAGAATTTGTGCAACTTCAGTCAGTGTGACAGTCCTCCAGAGTCTGTGTAACTTCAGTCAGTGTGACGGCCCTTCACAGTCTTTGTAACTTCAGTCAGTGTGAGAGCCCTTCAGAGTCGGTGTAACTTCAGTCAGGGCGACAGCCCTTCAGAGACTTTGTAACTTTAGTCAGCGTAACAGACTTCCTGAGTCTGTGTAACTTCCGTCAGTGTGACAGCCCTCCAGAGTCAGTGTAACTTCAGTCTGTGTGACAGCCATCCAGAGGTTGGGTAACTTCAGTCATTGTGAGGGCCCTCCAGAGTCAGTGTAACTTCAGTCAGTGTGACAGCCTTCCAGAGTCCGTGTAACTTCAGTTAGTGTGACAGCTCTCCAAAGTCTGTGTAACTTCAGTCAGTGCCACTGCCTTCCAGAGTCTGTGTAACTGCAGTCAGTGTGACAGCCCTCCAGAGTTTGCGTAACTTCAGTCAGTGCGACAGCCTTCCAGAGTCTGTGTAACTTCAGTCAGTGTGACAGCCCTCCAGAGTCTGTGTAACTTCAGTCAGTGTGACAGCTCTCCAAAGTCTGTGTAACTTCAGTCTGTGTGACAGCCATCCAGAGGCTGGGTAACTTCAGTCATTGTGAGGGCCCTCCAGAGTCAGTGTAACTTCAGTCAGTGTGACAGCCTTCCAGAGTCCGTGTAACTTCAGTCAGGGCGACAGCCCTTCAGAGTCTTTGTAACTTTCGTCAGCGTAACAGCCTTCCTGAGTCTGTGTAACTTCAGTCTGTGTGACAGCCATCCAGAGGTTGGGTAACTTCAGTCATTGTGAGGGCCCTCCAGAGTCAGTGTAACTTCAGTCAGTGTGACAGCCTTCCAGAGTCCGTGTAACCTCAGTCAGTGTGAGGGCCCGCCAGAGTCAGTGTAACTTCAGTCGGTGTGACAGCCTTCCAGAGTCCGTGTAACTTCAGTCAGGGCGACAGCCCTTCAGAGTCTTTGTAACTTCAGTCAGCGTAACAGTATTCCAGAGTCTGTGTAACTTCAGTCAGTGTGACAGCCCTCCAGAGTCTGTGTAACTTCAGTCAGTGTGACAGCTCTCCAAAGTCTGTGTAACTTCAGTCTGTGTGACAGCCATCCAGAGGCTGGGTAACTTCAGTCATTGTGAGGGCCCTCCATAGTCAGTGTAACTTCAGTCAGTGTGACAGCCTTCCAGAGTCCGTGTAACTTCAGTCAGGGCGACAGCCCTTCAGAGTCTTTGTAACTTTCGTCAGCGTAACAGCCTTCCTGAGTCTGTGTAACTTCAGTCTGTGTGACAGCCATCCAGAGGTTGGGTAACTTCAGTCATTGTGACGGCCCTCCAGAGTCAGTGTAACTTCAGTCAGTGTGACAGCCTTCCAGAGTCCGTGTAACTTCAGTCAGTGTGACAGCCTTCCAGAGTCCGTGTAACTTCAGTCAGGGCGACAGCCCTTCAGAGTCTTTGTAACTTTAGTCAGCGTACCAGACTTCCAGAGTCAGTGTAACTGCAGTCAGTGTGACAGCCCTCCAGAGTTTGCGTAACTTCAGTCAGTGCGACAGGCTTCGAGAGTCTGTGGAACTTCAGTCAATGTGACAGTCCTCCAGAGTCTGTGTATCTTGAGTTAATGCGACAGCCCTCCAGGGTCTGTGCACCTTCAGTCAGTGAGACAGTCCTCCAGAGTCTGTGTAGCATCAGTCCATGCGACAGCCTTTCAGAGTCTGTGTAACTTCAGTCAGTGTGATACCCTTCCAGAGACTGTGCAACTTCAGTCAGTGCGACAGTCTTCCAGAGTTTGTGTAACTTCAGTCAGTGTGACAGCTCTAGAGAGTCTGTGTAACTTCAGTCAGTGTGACAGCTCTTCAGAGTCTGTGCAACTTCAGTCAGTTTGACAGTCCTCCAGAGTTTGTGTAACTTCAGTCAGTGTGACAGCCCTCCAGAGTCTATGTAACTTCAGTCAGTGTGACAGCCCTCCAGAGTCTATGTAACTTCAGTCAGTGTGACAGCCCTCCAGAGTTTGCGTAACTTCAGTCAGTGCGACAGGCTTCGAGAGTCTGTGGAACTTCAGTCAATGTGACAGTCCTCCAGAGTCTGTGTATCTTGAGTTAATGCGACAGCCCTCCAGGGTCTGTGCACCTTCAGTCAGTGAGACAGTCCTCCAGAGTCTGTGTAGCATCAGTCCATGCGACAGCCTTTCAGAGTCTGTGTAACTTCAGTCAGTGTGATACCCTTCCAGAGACTGTGCAACTTCAGTCAGTGCGACAGTCTTCCAGAGTTTGTGTAACTTCAGTCAGTGTGACAGCTCTTGAGAGTCTGTGTAACTTCAGTCAGTGTGACAGCTCTTCAGAGTCTGTGCAACTTCAGTCAGTTTGACAGTCCTCCAGAGTTTGTGTAACTTCAGTCAGTGTGACAGTCCTCCAGAGTCTATGTAACTTCAGTCAGTGTGACAGCCCTCCAGAGTTTGCGTAACTTCAGTCAGTGCGACAGGCTTCGAGAGTCTGTGGAACTTCAGTCAATGTGACAGTCCTCCAGAGTCTGTGTATCTTGAGTTAATGCAACAGCCCTCCAGGGTCTGTGCACCTTCAGTCAGTGAGACAGTCCTCCAGAGTCTGTGTAGCATCAGTCCATGCGACAGCCTTTCAGAGTCTGTGTAACTTCAGTCAGTGTGATACCCTTCCAGAGACTGTGCAACTTCAGTCAGTGCGACAGTCTTCCAGAGTTTGTGTAACTTCAGTCAGTGTGACAGCTCTTGAGAGTCTGTGTAACTTCAGTCAGTGTGACAGCTCTTCAGAGTCTGTGCAACTTCAGTCAGTGTGGCCGCCCTCCAGGGTCTGTGCACCTTCAGTCAGTGAGACAGTCCTCCAGAGTCTGTGTAGCATCAGTCCATGCGACAGCCTTTCAGAGTCTGTGTAACTTCAGTCAGTGTGATACCCTTCCAGAGACTGTGCAACTTCAGTCAGTGCGACAGTCTTCCAGAGTTTGTGTAACTTCAGTCAGTGTGACAGCTCTTGAGAGTCTGTGTAACTTCAGTCAGTGTGACAGCTCTTCAGAGTCTGTGCAACTTCAGTCATTGTGGCCGCCCTCCAGAGTCTGTGCAACTTCAGTCAGTTTGACAGTCCTCCAGAGTTTGTGTAACTTCAGTCACTGTGACAGCCTTCAAGAGTCTGTGTAACTTCAGTCAATGTGACAGCTCTCCAGAGTCTGTGTAACTTCAGTCAGTGTGAGGGCCGTTCAGAGTCTGTGTAACTTCAGTCAGTGTGAGGGCCCTTCAGAGTCTGTGTAACTTCAGTCAGTGTGTGGGCCCTTCAGAGTCTGTGTAACTTCAGTCAGTGTGACCGCCCTCCAGAGTCTGTGCAACTTCAGTCAGTTCGACAGTCCTCCAGAGTTTGTGTAACTTCAGTCAGTGTGACAGCTTTCCAGAGTCTGTGTAACTTCAGTCAATGTGACTGCGCTCCAGAGTCTGTGTAACTTCAGTCAGTGTGACAGCCCTTCAGAATTTGTGTAACTTCAGTCAGTGTGACAGCCTTCCAGAATCTGTGTAACTTCAGTCAGTGTGACCGCCCTCCAGAGTCTGTGTAACTTCAGTCAGTGTGACAGCCCTCCAGAGTCTGTGTAACTTGAGTCAGTGTGGCAGCTCTCCAAAGTCTGTGTAACTTCAGTCTGTGTGACAGCTATCCAGAGCCTGCGTAAATTCACTCAGTGTGACAGTCCTACAGATTCCGGGTAACTTCAGTCAGTGTGACAGCCTTGCAGAGTCTGTGTAACTTCAGTCAGTGTGACAGCCGTCCTGAGTCTGTGTAACTTCAGTCAGTGTGAGGGCCCTTCAGAGTCTGTGTAACTTAAGTCAGTGTGAGTGCCATTCAGAGTCTGTGCAACTTCAGTCTGCGTGAGGGCCCTTCCAGAGACTGTGCAACTTTAGTCAGTTCGACAGTCCTCCAGAGTTTGTGTAACTTCAGTCAGTGTGACAGCTTTCCAGAGTCTGTGTAACTTCAGTCAGTGTGAGGGCCCTTCAGATTCTGTGTAACTTCAGTCAGTGTGTCAGCCTTCCAGTGTCTGTGTAACTTCAGTCAGTGTGACAGCTCTCCAAAGTCTGTGTAACTTCAGTCAGTGCCACTGCCTTCCAGAGTCTGTGTAACTGCAGTCAGTGTGACAGCCCTCCAGAGTTTGCGTAACTTCAGTCAGTGCGACAGCCTTCGAGGGTCTGTGGAACTTCAGTCAATGTGACAGTCGTCCAGAGTCTGTGTAACGTGAGTCAGTGCGACAGCGCTCCAGAGTCTGTGCACCTCCAGTCAGTGCGACAGCCCTTCAGAATCTGTGTAACTTCAGTCAGTGTGACAGCCTTCCAGAGTATGTGTAACTTCAGTCAGTGCGACAGTCATTCCGGGTCTGTGTAACTTCAGTCAGTGTGACAGTTCTCCAGAGTTTGTGTAACTTCAGTCAGTGTGACAGCTCTCCAGAGTCTGTGAAACTTTAGTCAGTGTGAGGACCCTTCAGAGTCTGTGTAACTTCAGTCTGTGTGAGGGCCCTTCAGTGTCTGTGCAACTTCAGTCAGTGCGACAGTCCTCCAGAGTTTGTGTAACTTCAGTCAGTGTGACAGCTCTCCAGACTCTGCGTAACTTCAGTCAGTGTGAGGGCCCTTCAGAGTCTGTGTAACTTCAGTCAGTGTGAGGGCCCTTCAGAGTCTGTGTTACTTCAGTCAGTGTGTGGGCCCTTCAGAGTCTGTGTAACTTCAGTCAGTGTGACCGCCCTCCAGAGTCTGTGCAACTTCAGTCAGTTCGACAGTCCTCCAGAGTTTGTGTAACTTCATTCAGTGTGACAGCTTTCCAGAGTCTGTGTAACTTCAGTCAATGTGACAGCGCTCCAGAGTCTGTGTAACTTCAGTCAGTGTGATAGCCCTTCAGAATTTGTGTAACTTCAGTCAGTGTGACAGCCTTCCAGAATCTGTGTAACTTCAGTCAGTGTGACCGCCCTCCAGAGTCTGTGTAACTTCAGTCAGTGTGACAGCCCTCCAGAGTCTGTGTAACTTGAGTCAGTGTGGCAGCTCTCCAAAGTCTGTGTAACTTCAGTCTGTGTGACAGCTATCCAGAGCCTGCGTAAATTCACTCAGTGTGACAGTCCTACAGATTCCGGGTAACTTCAGTCAGTGTGACAGCCTTGCAGAGTCTGTGTAACTTCAGTCAGTGTGACAGCCGTCCTGAGTCTGTGTAACTTCAGTCAGTGTGAGGGCCCTTCAGAGTCTGTGTAACTTAAGTCAGTGTGAGTGCCATTCAGAGTCTGTGCAACTTCAGTCTGCGTGAGGGCCCTTCCAGAGACTGTGCAACTTTAGTCAGTTCGACAGTCCTCCAGAGTTTGTGTAACTTCAGTCAGTGTGACAGCTTTCCAGAGTCTGTGTAACTTCAGTCAGTGTGAGGGCCCTTCAGAGTCTGTGTTACTTCAGTCAGTGTGACAGCTTTCCAGAGTCTGTGTAACTTCAGTCAGTGTGTCAGCCTTCCAGTGTCTGTGTAACTGCAGTCAGTGTGACAGCTCTCCAAAGTCTGTGTAACTTCAGTCAGTGCCACTGCCTTCCAGAGTCTGTGTAACTGCAGTCAGTGTGACAGCCCTCCAGAGTTTGCGTAACTTCAGTCAGTGCGACAGCCTTCGAGGGTCTGTGGAACTTCAGTCAATGTGACAGTCGTCTAGAGTCTGTGTAACTTGAGTCAGTGCGACAGCCCTCCAGAGTCTGTGCACCTCCAGTCAGTGCGACAGCCCTTCAGAATCTGTGTAACTTCAGTCAGTGTAACAGCCTTCCAGAGTATGTGTAACTTCAGTCAGTGCGACAGTCATTCCGGGTCTCTGTAACTTCAGTCAGTGTGACAGTTCTCCAGTGTCTGTTTAACTTCAGTCATTACCACAGCGCTCCAGAGTCAGTGTAACCTCAGTCCATGCGACAGTCTTCGAGATTCTGTGTAACTTCAGTCAGTGGGATAAACTTCCAGAGTCTGTGCAACTTCAGACAGTGCAACAGTCCTCCAGAGTTTGTGTAACTTCAGTCAGTGTGATAGCTCTCCAGAGTCTGTGAAACTTTAGTCAGTGTGAGGACCCTTCAGAGTCTGTGTAACTTCAGTCTGTGTGAGGGCCCTTCAGTGTCTGTGCAACTTCAGTCAGTGCGACAGTCCTCCAGAGTTTGTGTAACTTCAGTCAGTGTGACAGCTCTCCAGACTCTGCGTAACTTCAGTCAGTGTGAGGGCCCTTCAGAGTCTGTGTAACTTCAGTCAGTGTGACAGCTCTCCCGATTCTGCGTAACTTCAGTCAGTGGGACATCCTTCCAGGGTCTGTGTAACTTCAGTCAGTGCCACAGCCTTTCAGAGTCTGTGTAACAGCAGTCATTGTGACAGCCCTCCAGAGTCAGTGTAACTTCAGTCAGTGTGACAGCCTTCCAGAGTCCGTGTAACTTCAGTCAGGGCGACAGCCCTTCAGAGTCTTTGTAACTTTCGTCAGCGTAACAGCCTTCCTGAGTCTGTGTAACTTCAGTCTGTGTGACAGCCATCCAGAGGTTGGGTAACTTCAGTCATTGTGAGGGCCCTCCAGAGTCAGTGTAACTTCAGTCAGTGTGACAGCCTTCCAGAGTCCGTGTAACCTCAGTCAGTGTGAGGGCCCGCCAGAGTCAGTGTAACTTCAGTCGGTGTGACAGCCTTCCAGAGTCCGTGTAACTTCAGTCAGGGCGACAGCCCTTCAGAGTCTTTGTAACTTCAGTCAGCGTAACAGTATTCCAGAGTTTGTGTAACTTCAGTCAGTGTGACAGCCCTCCAGAGTCTGTGTAACTTCAGTCAGTGTGACAGCTCTCCAAAGTCTGTGTAACTTCAGTCTGTGTGACAGCCATCCAGAGGCTGGGTAACTTCGCTCAGTGTGACAGTCCTACAGAGTCTGTGTAACTTCAGTCAGGGCGACAGCCCATCAGAGTCTTTGTAACTTTAGTCAGCGTGACAGTCCTCCCGAGTCTGTGTAACGTCCATCAGTGTGACAGCTCTGCAAAGTCTGTGTAACTTCAGTCAGTGCCACAGCCTTCCAGACTCTGTGTAACTGCAGTCAGTGTGTCAGCCCTCCCGAGTTTGCGTAACTTCAGTCAGTGCGACAGTCCTCCAGAGTCTGTGCACCTTCAGTCAGTGCGTCAGCCCTCCAGAGTCTGTGTAGCTTCAGTCCATGTGACAGCCTTCCAGAGTCTGTGTAACTTCATTCAGTGTGATACCCTTCCAGAGCCTGTGCAACTTCAGTCAGTGCGTCAGTCCTCCAGACTCTGCGTAACTTCAGTCAGTGTGACAGCCATCCTGAGTCTGTGTAACTTCAGTCAGTGTGAGGGCCCTTCAGAGTCTGTGTAACTTCAGTCAGTGTGAGTGCCCTTCAGAGTCTGTGTAACTTCAGTCAGTGTGAGGGCCCTTCAGAGCCTGTGCAACTTCAGTCAGTGCGTCAGTCCTCCAGACTCTGCGTAACTTCAGTCAGTGTGACAGCCATCCTGAGTCTGTGTAACTTCAGTCAGTGTGAGGGCCCTCCAGAGTCAGTGTAACTTCAGTCAGTGTGACAGCTCTCCAAAGTCTGTGTAACTTCTGTCTGTGTGACAGCCATCCAGAGGTTGGGTAACTTCAGTCATTGTGAGGGCCCTCCAGAGTCAGTGTAACTTCAGTCAGTGTGACAGCCTTCCAGAGTCCGTGTAACTTCAGTCAGTGTGAGGGCCCTCCAGAGTCCGTGTAACTTCAGTCAGGGCGACAGCCCTTCAGAGTCTTTGTAACTTTAGTCAGCGTAACAGCCTTCCTGAGTCTGTGTAACTACAGTCAGTGTGACAGCCCTCCAGAGTCTGAGTAACTTCAGTCAGTGTGACAGCTCTCCAAAGTCTGTGTAACTTCAGTCTGTGTGACAGCCATCCAGAGGTTGGGTAACTTCAGTCATTGTGAGGGCCCTCCAGAGTCAGTGTAACTTCAGTCAGTGTGACAGACTTCCAGAGTCCGTGTAACTTCAGTCAGTGTGACAGCACTCCAGAGTCTGTGTAACTTCAGTCAGTGCGACAGCCCTTCAGAATTTGTGTAACTTCAGTCAGTGTGAATGCTTTCCAGAGTCTGTGTAACTTCAGTCAGTGTGACAGCGCTCCAGAGTCTGTGTAACTTCAGTCAGTGTGACAGCCTTCCAGAGTCTGTGTAACTTCAGTCAGTGTTTCCGCCCTCCAGAGTCTGTGTAACTTGAGTCAGTGTGGCAGCTCTCCAAAGTCTGTGTAACTTCAGTCTGTGTGACAGCCATCCAGAGCCTTCGTAACTTCACTCAGTGTGACAGTCCAACAGATTCCGGGAAACTTCAGTCAGTGTGACAGCCTTGCAGAGTCTGTGTAACTTCAGTCAGTGTGACAGCCTTCGAGAGTCTGGGTAACTTCAGTCAGTGTGATTCCCTTCCAGAGTCTGTGCAACTTCAGTCAGTGAGACAGTCCTCCAGAGTCTGTGTAACTTCAGTCAGTGTGAGTGCCCTTCAGAGTCTGTGCAACTTCAGTCTGTGTGAGGGCCCTTCCAGAGTCTGTGCAACTTTAGTCAGTTCGACAGTCCTCCAGAGTTTGTGTAACTTCAGTCAGTGTGACAGCTTTCCAGAGTCTGTGTAACTTCAGTCAGTTTGAGGGCCCTTCTGAGTCAGTGCAACTTCAGTTAGTGCGACATTCCTCCAGTGTTTGTGTAACTTCAGTCAGTGTGACAGTTCTTGAGAGTGTGTGTAACTTCAGTCAGTGTGACAGCTCTTCAGAGTCTGTGCAACTTCAGTCAGTTCGACAGTCCTCCAGAGTTTGTGTAACTTCAGTCAGTGTGACAGCTTTCCAGAGTCTGTGTAACTTCAGTCAGTTTGAGGGCCCTTCAGAGTCAGTGCACCTTCAATCAGTGTGACATTCCTCCAGAGTTTGTGTAACTTCAGTCAGTGTGACAGCTCTTGAGAGTGTGTGTAACTTCAGTCAGTGTGACAGCTCTTCAGAGTCTGTGCAACTTCAGTCAGTTCGACAGTCCTCCAGAGTTTGTGTAACTTCAGTCAGTGTGACAGCCCTCCAGAGTCTATGTAACTTCAGTCAGTGCGACAGCCATCCTGAGTCTGTGTAACTTCAGTCAGTGCAACAGCTCCACAGAATCTGTGTAACTTCAAACAGTGTGACATTCCACCACAGTCTGTCACTTCAGTCAGTGTGACAGCCCTTCAGAGTCTGTGCAACTTCAGTCAGTGTGACAGCAGTTCAGAATTTGTGCAACTTCAGTCAGTGTGACAGTCCTCCAGAGTCTGTGTAACTTCAGTCAGTGTGATGGCCCTTCACAGTCTTTGTAACTTCAGTCAGTGTGAGAGCTCTTCAGAGTCGGTGTAACTTCAGTCAGGGCGACAGCCCTTCAGAGACTTTGTAACTTTAGTCAGCGTAACAGACTTCCTGAGTCTGTGTAACTTCCGTCAGTGTGACAGCCCTCCAGAGTCAGTGTAACTTCAGTCTGTGTGACAGCCATCCAGAGGTTGGGTAACTTCAGTCATTGTGAGGGCCCTCCAGAGTCAGTGTAACTTCAGTCAGTGTGACAGCTCTCCAAAGTCTGTGTAACTTCAGTCAGTGCCACTGCCTTCCAGAGTCTGTGTAACTGCAGTCAGTGTGACAGCCCTCCAGAGTTTGCGTAACTTCAGTCAGTGCGACAGACTTCCAGAGTCTGTGTAACTTCAGTCAGTGTGACAGCCCTCCAGAGTCTGTGTAACTTCAGTCAGTGTGACAGCTCTCCAAAGTCTGTGTAACTTCAGTCTGTGTGACAGCCATCCAGAGGCTGGGTAACTTCAGTCATTGTGAGGGCCCTCCAGAGTCAGTGTAACTTCAGTCAGTGTGACAGCCTTCCAGAGTCCGTGTAACTTCAGTCAGGGCGACAGCCCTTCAGAGTCTTTGTAACTTTCGTCAGCGTAACAGCCTTCCTGAGTCTGTGTAACTTCAGTCTGTGTGACAGCCATCCAGAGGTTGGGTAACTTCAGTCATTGTGAGGGCCCTCCAGAGTCAGTGTAACTTCAGTCAGTGTGACAGCCTTCCAGAGTCCGTGTAACCTCAGTCAGTGTGAGGGCCCGCCAGAGTCAGTGTAACTTCAGTCGGTGTGACAGCCTTCCAGAGTCCGTGTAACTTCAGTCAGGGCGACAGCCCTTCAGAGTCTTTGTAACTTTCGTCAGCGTAACAGCCTTCCTGAGTCTGTGTAACTTCAGTCTGTGTGACAGCCATCCAGAGGTTGGGTAACTTCAGTCATTGTGAGGGCCCTCCAGAGTCAGTGTAACTTCAGTCAGTGTGACAGCCTTCCAGAGTCCGTGTAACCTCAGTCAGTGTGAGGGCCCGCCAGAGTCAGTGTAACTTCAGTCAGTGTGACAGCCTTCCAGAGTCCGTGTAACTTCAGTCAGTGTGACAGCCTTCCAGAGTCCGTGTAACTTCAGTCAGGGCGACAGCCCTTCAGAGTCTTTGTAACTTTAGTCAGCGTACCAGACTTCCAGAGTCAGTGTAACTGCAGTCAGTGTGACAGCCCTCCAGAGTTTGCGTAACTTCAGTCAGTGCGACAGGCTTCGAGAGTCTGTGGAACTTCAGTCAATGTGACAGTCCTCCAGAGTCTGTGTATCTTGAGTTAATGCGACAGCCCTCCAGGGTCTGTGCACCTTCAGTCAGTGAGACAGTCCTCCAGAGTCTGTGTAGCATCAGTCCATGCGACAGCCTTTCAGAGTCTGTGTAACTTCAGTCAGTGTGATACCCTTCCAGAGACTGTGCAACTTCAGTCAGTGCGACAGTCTTCCAGAGTTTGTGTAACTTCAGTCAGTGTGACAGCTCTTGAGAGTCTGTGTAACTTCAGTCAGTGTGACAGCTCTTCAGAGTCTGTGCAACTTCAGTCAGTTTGACAGTCCTCCAGAGTTTGTGTAACTTCAGTCAGTGTGACAGCCCTCCAGAGTCTATGTAACTTCAGTCAGTGTGACAGCCCTCCAGAGTTTGCGTAACTTCAGTCAGTGCGACAGGCTTCGAGAGTCTGTGGAACTTCAGTCAATGTGACAGTCCTCCAGAGTCTGTGTATCTTGAGTTAATGCAACAGCCCTCCAGGGTCTGTGCACCTTCAGTCAGTGAGACAGTCCTCCAGAGTCTGTGTAGCATCAGTCCATGCGACAGCCTTTCAGAGTCTGTGTAACTTCAGTCAGTGTGATACCCTTCCAGAGACTGTGCAACTTCAGTCAGTGCGACAGTCTTCCAGAGTTTGTGTAACTTCAGTCAGTGTGACAGCTCTTGAGAGTCTGTGTAACTTCAGTCAGTGTGACAGCTCTTCAGAGTCTGTGCAACTTCAGTCAGTTTGACAGTCCTCCAGAGTTTGTGTAACTTCAGTCAGTGTGACAGCCCTCCAGAGTCTATGTAACTTCAGTCAGTGTGACAGCCATCCTAAGTCTGTGTAACTTCAGTCAGTGTGAGGGCCCTTCAGAGTCTGTGTAACTTCAGTCAGTGTGAGGGCCCTTCAGAGTCTGTGTAACTTCTGTCTGTGTGAGGGCCCTTCAGTGTCTGTGCAACTTCAGTCAGTGCGACAGTCCTCCAGAGTTTGTGTAACTTCAGTCAGTGTGACAGCTCTCCAGACTCTGCGTAACTTCAGTCAGTGTGAGAGCCCTTCAGAGTCTGTGTAACTTCAGTCAGTGTGAGGGCCCTTCAGAGTCTGTGTAACTTCAGTCTGTGTGAGGGCCCTTCAATGTCTGTGCAACTTCAGTCAGTGCGACAGTCCTCCAGAGTTTGTGTAACTTCAGTCAGTGTGACAGCTCTCCAGACTCTGCGTAACTTCAGTCAGTGTGAGGGCCGTTCAGAGTCTGTGTAACTTCAGTCAGTGTGAGGGCCCTTCAGAGTCTGTGTAACTTCAGTCAGTTTGTGGGCCCTTCAGAGTCTGTGTAACTTCAGTCAGTGTGGCCGCCCTCCAGAGTCTGTGCAACTTCAGTCAGTTTGACAGTCCTCCAGAGTTTGTGTAACTTCAGTCAGTGTGACAGCCTTCAAGAGTCTGTGTAACTTCAGTCAATGTGACAGCTCTCCAGAGTCTGTGTAACTTCAGTCAGTGTGAGGGCCGTTCAGAGTCTGTGTAACTTCAGTCAGTGTGAGGGCCCTTCAGAGTCTGTGTAACTTCAGTCAGTGTGTGGGCCCTTCAGAGTCTGTGTAACTTCAGTCAGTGTGACCGCCCTCCAGAGTCTGTGCAACTTCAGTCAGTTCGACAGTCCTCCAGAGTTTGTGTAACTTCATTCAGTGTGACAGCTTTCCAGAGTCTGTGTAACTTCAGTCAGTGTGAGGGCCCTTCAGAGTCTGTGTAACTTCAGTCAGTGCCACTGCCTTCCAGAGTCTGTGTAACTTCAGTCAGTGTGACAGCCCTCCAGAGTTTGCGTAACTTCAGTCAGTGCGACAGCCTTCGAGGGTCTGTGGAACTTCAGTCAATGTGACAGTCGTCCAGAGTCTGTGTAACTTGAGTCAGTGCGACAGCGCTCCAGAGTCTGTGCACCTCCAGTCAGTGCGACAGCCCTTCAGAATCTGTGTAACTTCAGTCAGTGTGACAGCCTTCCAGAGTATGTGTAACTTCAGTCAGTGCGACAGTCATTCCGGGTCTGTGTAACTTCAGTCAGTGTGACAGTTCTCCAGAGTTTGTGTAACTTCAGTCAGTGTGACAGCTCTCCAGAGTCTGTGAAACTTTAGTCAGTGTGAGGACCCTTCAGAGTCTGTGTAACTTCAGTCTGTGTGAGGGCCCTTCAGTGTCTGTGCAACTTCAGTCAGTGCGACAGTCCTCCAGAGTTTGTGTAACTTCAGTCAGTGTGACAGCTCTCCAGACTCTGCGTAACTTCAGTCAGTGTGAGGGCCCTTCAGAGTCTGTGTAACTTCAGTCAGTGTGAGGGCCCTTCAGAGTCTGTGTTACTTCAGTCAGTGTGTGGGCCCTTCAGAGTCTGTGTAACTTCAGTCAGTTCGACAGTCCTCCAGAGTTTGTGTAACTTCATTCAGTGTGACAGCTTTCCAGAGTCTGTGTAACTTCAGTCAATGTGACAGCGCTCCAGAGTCTGTGTAACTTCAGTCAGTGTGATAGCCCTTCAGAATTTGTGTAACTTCAGTCAGTGTGACAGCCTTCCAGAATCTGTGTAACTTCAGTCAGTGTGACCGCCCTCCAGAGTCTGTGTAACTTCAGTCAGTGTGACAGCCCTCCAGAGTCTGTGTAACTTGAGTCAGTGTGGCAGCTCTCCAAAGTCTGTGTAACTTCAGTCTGTGTGACAGCTATCCAGAGCCTGCGTAAATTCACTCAGTGTGACAGTCCTACAGATTCCGGGTAACTTCAGTCAGTGTGACAGCCTTGCAGAGTCTGTGTAACTTCAGTCAGTGTGACAGCCGTCCTGAGTCTGTGTAACTTCAGTCAGTGTGAGGGCCCTTCAGAGTCTGTGTAACTTAAGTCAGTGTGAGTGCCATTCAGAGTCTGTGCAACTTCAGTCTGCGTGAGGGCCCTTCCAGAGACTGTGCAACTTTAGTCAGTTCGACAGTCCTCCAGAGTTTGTGTAACTTCAGTCAGTGTGACAGCTTTCCAGAGTCTGTGTAACTTCAGTCAGTGTGAGGGCCCTTCAGAGTCTGTGTAACTTCAGTCAGTGTGACAGCTTTCCAGAGTCTGTGTAACTTCAGTCAGTGTGTCAGCCTTCCAGTGTCTGTGTAACTTCAGTCAGTGTGACAGCTCTCCAAAGTCTGTGTAACTTCAGTCAGTGCCACTGCCTTCCAGAGTCTGTGTAACTGCAGTCAGTGTGACAGCCCTCCAGAGTTTGCGTAACTTCAGTCAGTGCGACAGCCTTCGAGGGTCTGTGGAACTTCAGTCAATGTGACAGTCGTCTAGAGTCTGTGTAACTTGCGTCAGTGCGACAGCCCTCCAGAGTCTGTGCACCTCCAGTCAGTGCGACAGCCCTTCAGAATCTGTGTAACTTCAGTCAGTGTAACAGCCTTCCAGAGTATGTGTAACTTCAGTCAGTGCGACAGTCATTCCGGGTCTGTGTAACTTCAGTCAGTGTGACAGTTCTCCAGTGTCTGTTTAACTTCAGTCATTACCACAGCGCTCCAGAGTCTGTGTAACTTCAGTCCATGTGACAGTCTTCGAGATTCTGTGTAACTTCAGTCAGTGGGATAAACTTCCAGAGTCTGTGCAACTTCAGACAGTGCAACAGTCCTCCAGAGTTTGTGTAACTTCAGTCAGTGTGATAGCTCTCCAGAGTCTGTGAAACTTTAGTCAGTGTGAGGACCCTTCAGAGTCTGTGTAACTTCAGTCTGTGTGAGGGCCCTTCAGTGTCTGTGCAACTTCAGTCAGTGCGACAGTCCTCCAGAGTTTGTGTAACTTCAGTCAGTGTGACAGCTCTCCAGACTCTGCGTAACTTCAGTCAGTGTCAGGGCCCTTCAGAGTCTGTGTAACTTCAGTCAGTGTGACAGCTCTCCCGATTCTGCGTAACTTCAGTCAGTGCGACATCCTTCCAGGGTCTGTGTAACTTCAGTCAGTGCCACAGCCTTTCAGAGTCTGTGTAACAGCAGTCATTGTGACAGCCCTCCAGAGTCTGTGTAACTTCAGTCAGTGTGACAGCCTTTCGGAGTCTGTATAACCTCATTCAGTGTGACAGCCATTCAGGGTCTGAGTATCTTCAGTCAGTGTGACAGTCCTCAAGAGTCTGTGTAACTTCAGTCAATACGACATCCCTCCAGAGACTGTGTAACAGCAGTCAGTGTGACAGCCCTCTAGAGTCTGTGTAACTTCAGTCAGTGTGACAGCCTTCCAGAGTCTGTTTAACATCAGTCAGTGTGACAGCCTTCCAGAGTCTGTGTAACTTCAGTCAGTGTGAGGGCCTTTCAGAGTCTTTGTAACTTCAATCAGGGTCAGAGCCCTTCAGAGTCTGATTAACTTGAGCCAGTGTGACAGCCCTGCAGAGTCTGTGTAACTTCAGTCAGTGCCACAGCCTTACAGAGTCTGTGAAACTTCAGTCAGTGTGACAGCCCTTCAGTGTCTGTGTAACTTCAGTCAGTATGACAGTCCTTCAGAGTCTGTGTAACTTCAGTCAGTGTGACAGCCATCCAGAGCCTGTGTAACTTCCGTCAGTGTGACAGTCCTCCAGAATCTGTGTAACTTCAGTCAGTGCGACAGTGCTCCAGAATCTGTTTAACTTCAGTCATCACCACAGCTCTCCAGAGTCTGTGTAGCTTCAGTCCATGCGACAGCCTTCCAGAGACTGTGTAACTTCAGTCAGTGTGATACCCTTCCAGTGTCTGTGCAACTTCAGTCAGCGCGACAGTCCAAAGTGTTTTTTAATTCAGTCAGTGTGACAACTCTCCAGAGTCTGTGTAACTTCAGTCAGTGTGACAGCAATCCTAAGTCTGTGTAACCTCAGTCAGTGTGACAGCCATCGAGAGCCTGGGTAACTTCACTCAGTGTGACAGTCCTACAGAGTCTGTGTAACTTCAGTCAGTGTGACAGCCTTCCAGAGTCTGTGTAACTTCAGTCAGTGTGACAGCCTTCCAGTGTCTGTGTAACTCCAGTCAGTGTGAAGGCCCTTCAGAGTCTTTGTAACTTCAGTCAGTGTGAGAGCCCTTCAGAGTCTGTGTTACTTCAGTCTGTGTGACAGCCATCCATAGCCTGTGTAACTTCAGTCAGTGTGACAGCCTTCAAAATGTGAGTAACTTCAGTCAGTGTGACAGCCTTCCAGAGTCTGTGTAACTTCAGTCAGTGTGAGGGCCCTTCAGAGTCTTTGTAACTTCAATCAGGGTTCGAGCCCTTCAGAGTCTGATTAACTTGAGCCAGTGTGACAGCCATCCCGAGTCTGTGTAACTTCAGTCAGTGCCACAGCCTTACAGAGTCTGTGAAACTTCAGTCAGTGTGACAGCCCTTCAGAGTCTGTGTAACTTCAGTCAGTATGACAGTCCTTCAGACTCTGTGAAAGTTCAGTCACTGTGACAGCCCTTCAAAGTCTGTCTAACTTCAGTCAGTTTGAGGGCCCTTCAGAGTCTGTGTAACTTCAGTCTGTGTGACAGCCATCCAGAGCCTGTGTAACTTCCGTCAGTGTGACAGTCCTCCAGAATCTGTGTAACTTCAGTCAGTGCGACAGTGCTCCAGGATCGACATTGAACATAGAACATAGAAAGATACAGCGCAGTACAGGCCCTTCGGTCCTCGATGTTGCGCCGACCGAATCCTACCTAACCTATACTAGCCCAATAACTTCCAAATGCCTATCCAATGCCCGCTTAAATGACCATAAAGAAGGAGAGTTCACCACTGCTACTGGCAGGGCATTCCATGAACTCACAACCCGCTGTGTAAAGAATCTACCCCTAACATCTGTCCTATACCTACCACCCCTTAATTTAAAGCTGTGTCCCCTAGTAACACCTGACTCCATTAGCGGTAAAAGGTTCTCAGTGTCGACCCTATCTAAACCCCTAATCATCTTATACACCTCTATCAAATCTCCCCTAAACCTTCTCTTCTCCAATGAGAACAGCCCCAAGTGCCTCAGCCTTTCCTCATAAGATTTTCCTACCATTCCAGGCAACATCCTGGTAAACCTCCTCTGCACTCGTTCCAATGCCTCCACATCCTTCCTATAGTATGGCGACCAAAACTGCACACAATACTCCAGATGAAGCCGCACCAGAGTCTTATACAACTGCAACATGACCTCAGGACTCCGGAACTCAATTCCTCTACCAATAAAGCCCAGTACACCATATGCCTTCCTCACAGCACTATTTATCTGGGTGGCAACTTTCAGAGATCTGTGTACATGGACACCAAGATCCCTCTGCTCATCCACACTACCAAGTAGCCTACCATTAGCCCAGTAATCCATCTTCTTGTTACTCCTACCAAAGTGAATGACTTCACACTTAGCTACATTGAATTCCATTTGCCACATTTCTGCCTAGCTCTGCAACTTATCTATATCCCGCTGTAACCTACCACTTCCTTCCTCACTATCCACAACTCCACCGACTTTTGTGTCATCCGCAAACTTGCTTACCCAGCTTTCAAGCCCTTCCTCTAGATCATTTATAAAGATAACAAAAAGCAATGGTCCCAAAACAGATCCTTGTGGTACACCGCTAGTAACTGCACTCCAAGATGAACATAGTCCATCAACTACTACCCTCTGTCTCCTTCCAGCCAGCCAATTCCTAATCCAAACCTCTAATGTATCCTCAATGCCATACCTCCGTAGTTTTAGCATTAGCCTTCCATGGGGAACCTTATCGAACGCCTTACTAAAATCCATATACACAACATCTACTGCTTTACCCTCGTCCACTTCCTTAGTCACCTTCTCAAAGAACTCAATAAGGTTTGTGAGGCATGACCTGCCCTTCACAAAACCATGCTGGCTATCCTTGATCACGTTATTCCTATCCAGATGTTCATAAATCTTATTCCTTACCATTCTCTCTAAGACTTTGCTGCAAATGTGTTGCTGGTCAAAGCACAGCAGGTTAGGCAGCATCTCAGGAATAGAGAATTCGACGTTTCGAGCATAAGCCCTTCATCAGGAATAAGAGTCTCTAAGACTTTGCCCACCACTGAAGTCAGACTCACTGGCCTATAGTTACTAGGGCTATCCCTACTCCCTTTCTTGAACAAGGGGACCACATTCGCTATCCTCCAGTCCTCTGGTACTATTCCCGTTGACAATGACGACATAAAAATCCAGGCCAATGGCTCTGCTATCTCCTCCCTAGCTTCCCATAGGATCCTAGGGTAAATGCCATCAGGCCCAGGAGACTTAACTATTTTCATCCTTTCCAATATTCCCAGAACCTCTTCCCTGCATATTTCCAGGCCATCCATTCTAATCATTTGTGACTCCATATTCACATCAGCAACAGTGTCCTGTTCCTGAGTGAATACTGATGAAAAGTATTGATTTAGTGTCTCTCCAATCTCCTGCGCCTCCACACACAACTTCCCACTACTATCCTTGACTGGACTGAATCTGTTTAACTTCAGTCATCACCACAGCCCTCCAGAGTCTGTGTAGCTTCAGTCCATGCGACAGCCTTCCAGAGACTGTGTAACTTCAGTCAGTGTGATACCCTTCCAGAGTCTGTGCAACTTCAGTCAGCGCGACAGTCCATAGAGTATTTTAATTCAGTCAGTGTGACAACTCTCCAGAGTCGGTGTTACTTCAGTCAGTGTGACAGCCATCCATAGCCTGTGTAACTTCAGTCAATGTGACAGCCCTTCAGAATTTGAGTAACTTCAGTCAGTGTGACAGCCCTCCAGAGTCCGTGTAACGTCAGTCAGGGCGACAGCCCTTCAGAGTCTTTGTAACTTTAGTCAGTGTTACAGCCTTCCAGAGTCTGTGTAACTCCAGTCAGTGTGACAGCTCTCCAGAGTCTGTGTAACATCAGTCAGTGTGGCAGCTCTCCAAAGTCTGTGTAACTTCAGTCTGTGTGACAGCCATCGAGAGCCTGGGTAACTTCACTCAGTGTGAGAGTCCTACAGAGTTTGTGTAACTTCAGTCAGTGTGACAGTCCTACAGAGTTTGTGTAACTTTAGTCAGTGTTACAGCCTTCCAGAGTCTGTGTAACTCCAGTCAGTGTGACAGCTCTCCAGAGTCTGTGTAACATCAGTCAGTGTGGCAGCTCTCCAAAGTCTGTGTAACTTCAGTCTGTGTGACAGCCATCGAGAGCCTGGGTAACTTCACTCAGTGTGAGAGTCCTACAGAGTTTGTGTAACTTCAGTCAGTGTGACAGTCCTACAGAGTTTGTGTAACTTCAGTCAGTGTGACAGCCTTCCAGAGTCTGTGTAACTTCAGTCAGTGTGACAGCCTTCCAGTGTCTGTGTAACTCCAGTCAGTGTGAGGGCCCTTCAGAGTCTTTGTAACTTCAGTCAGTTTGAGAGCCCTTCAGAGTCTGTGTCACTTCAGTCTGCGTGACAGCCATCCATAGTCTGTGTAACTTCAGTCAGTGTGACAGCCTTCAAAATGTGAGTAACTTCAGTCAGTGTGACAGCCTTCCAGAGTCTGTGTAACTTCAATCAGTGGGATAAGCTTCCAGAGTCTGTGCAACTTCAGTCAGTGCGACAGTCCTCCAGAGTTTGTGTAACTTCAGTCAGTGTGACAGCTCTCCAGAGTCTGTGAAACTTTAGTCAGTGTGAGGGCCCTTCAGAGTCTGTGTAACTTCAGTCAGTGTGATACCCTTCCAGAGTCTGTGCAACTTCAGTCAGTGCGACAGTCTTCCAGAGTTTGTGTAACTTCAGTCAGTGCGATAGCCCTCCAGAGTCTGTGTCACTTCAGTCAGTGTGATACCCTTCCAGAGTCTGTGCAACTTCAGTCAGTGCGACATTCCTCCAGAGTTTGTGTAACTTCAGTCAGTGTGACAGCTCTTGAGAGTGTGTGTAACTTCAGTCAGTGTGACAGCTCTTCAGAGTCTGTGCAACATCAGTCAGTTCGACAGTCCTCCAGAGCTTGTGTAACTTCAGTCAGTGTGACAGCCCTCCAGAGTCTATGTAACTTCAGTCAGTGTGACAGCCATCCTGAGTCTGTGTAACTTCAGTCAGTGTGAGGGCCCTTCAGAGTCTGTGTAACTTCAGTCAGTGTGAGGGTCCTTCAGAGTCTGTGTAACTTCAGTCTGTGTGAGGGCCCTTCAGTGTCTGTGCAACTTCAGTCAGTGCGACAGTCTTCTAGAGTTTGTGTAACTTCAGTCAGTGTGACAGCGCTCCAGAGTCTGTGTAACTTCAGTCGTTGTTACAGCCATCCTGAGTCTGTGTAACTTCAGTCAGTGTGAGGGCCCTTCAGAGTCTGTGTAACTTCAGTCAGTGTGACAGCCCTTCAGAGTCTGTATAACTTTAGTCAGTGTGACAGTACTCCCGATTCTGCGTAACTTCAGTCAGTGCGACATCCCTCCAGGGTCTGTGTAACTTCAGTCAGTGCCACAGCCTTTCAGAGTCTGTGTAACAGAAGTCAGTGTGACAGCCCTCCAGAGTCTGTGTAACTTCAGTCAGTGTGACAGCCTTTCGGAGTCTGTGTAACCTCATTCAGTGTGACAGCCATTCAGGGTCTGAGTATCTTCAGTCAGTGTGACAGTCCTCAAGAGTCTGTGTAACTTCAGTCAATACGACATCCCTCCAGAGACTGTGTAACTGCAGTCAGTGTGACAGCCCTCTAGAGTCTGTGTAACTTCAGTCAGTGTGACAGCCTTCCAGAGTCTGTGTAACATCAGTCAGTGTGACAGCCTTCCAGAGTCTGTGTAACTTCAGTCAGTGTGAGGGCCCTTCAGAGTCTTTGTAACTTCAATCAGGGTCAGAGCCCTTCAGAGTCAGATTAACTTGAGTCAGTGTGACAGCGCTCCAGAGTCTATGTAACTTCAGTCAGCGTGTCAGCCTTCCAGAGTCTGTGTATCTTCAGTTAGTGTGACAGCTCTCCAAAGTGTGTGTAACTTCAGTCAGTGCCACAGCCTTCCAGGTCTGTGTAACTTCAGTCAGTGTGACAGTCTTCCAAAGTCCGTGTAACTTCAGTCAGTGTGACAGCCCTCCAGAGTCTGTGTAACTTCAGTCAGTGTGACAGCTCTCCAGAGTCTGTGTAACTTCAGTCAATGTGACAGCTCTCCAAAGTCTGTGTAACTTCAGTCAGTGTGACGGCCCTCCAGAGTCTGTGTAACTTCAGTCAATGTGAGGGCCCTTGAGAGTCTGTGTAACTTGAGTCAGTGTGAGGGCCCTTCAGAGTCTGTGCAACTTCAGTCAGTGTGACAGCCATCCTGAGTCTGTGTAACTTCAGTCAGTGTGAGGGCCCGTCAGAGTCTCTGTAACTTCAGTCAGTGTGACAGTCCTCCAGAGTCTGTGGAACTTCAGTCAGTGCGACAGTCCTCCACAGTCTGTGGAACTTCAGTCAGTGTGAGGGCCCTTCAGAGTCTGTGTAACTTCAATCAGTGTGAGGGCCCTTCCAGAGTCTGTGTAATTACAGTCAGTGTGACAGTCCTCCAGAGTCTGTGTAATTTCAGTCAGTGCAATATTCCTTCAGAGTCTGTGTAATTTCAGTCAGTGTGAGGGCCCTTTAGAGTCTGTGTCACTTCAGTCAGTTTGACAGCCTTCCAGAATCTGTGTAGTTTCAGGCAGTGTGACAGCCCTCCAGAGTCTGTATAGCTTCAGCCCATGCAACAGCCATCCAGAGTCTGTGTAATTTCAGTCAGTGTGACAGTCCTCCAGAGTCTGTGTCACTTCAGTCTGTGTGACAGCCCTTCAAAATTTGTGTAACTTCAGTCAGTGTGACAGCCTTCGAGAGTCTGTGTAACTTCAGTCAGTGTGAGGGCCCTTGAGAGTCTGTGTAACTTCAGACTGTGTGAGGGCCCTTCAGAGTCTATGTAACTTCAGTCAATTTGACAGCCTTCCAGAATCTGTGTAGTTTCAGTCAGTGTGACAGCCCTCCAGAGTCTGTGTAACTTCAGTCAGTGTGACAGCCTTCCAAGTCTGTGTAACTTCAGTCAGTGTGAGGGCACTTCAGAGTCTGTGCTACTTCAGTCTGTGCGACAGTCCTCCAGAGTTTGTGTCACTTCGGTCTGTGTGACAGCCCTTCAGAATTTGTGTAATTTAAGTCAGTGTGACAGCCTTCGAGAGTCTGTGTAACTTCAGTCAGCCCGACAGATCACCAGAGTCTTTGTAACTTAAGACAGTACGACAGACTTCCAAAGTCTTTGTAACTTCAGTCAGTGCGACAGACTTCCAAAGTCTTTGTAACTTCAGTCAGTGCGACAGCCCTCGAGAGTCTGTGTAACTTCATTCAGTGTGACAGTCCTGCAGAGTCTGTGTAACATCAGTCAGTGTGACAGCAATTCAGATTCTGTGTAACTTCAGTCAGTGTGACAGCCATCCAGGGTCTGTTTAACTTCAGTCAGTGCGACAATCCTTCAGAGTCTGTGTAACTTCAGTCAGTGTGACTGCCCTTCAGAGTCTGTCTAACTTCAATAAGTTTGTGGGCCCTTCAGAGTCTGTGTGACAGCCATCCAGAGTCTGTGTAACTTCAGTCAGTGTGAGGGCCCTTCAGAGCTTGTGTAACTTCAGTCAGTGCGACAGTCCTCCAGAGTCTGTGTCACTTCAGTCAGTGTGACAGCCCTTCAGAATTTGTGTAACTTCCGTCAGTGCGACAGTACTCCATTATCTGTTTATCTTCAGTCAGCCCCAAAGCCCTCCAGAGTCTGTGTAGCTTCAGTCCATGCGACAGCCTTCCAGGGTCCATGTAACTTTAGTCAGTGCGACAGTCCTCCAGAGTTTGTGTAACTTCAGTCAATGTGACAGCCCCCCAGAGTCTGTGTAACTTCAGTCAGTGTGAGGGCCCTCCAGAGTCTGTGTAACTTCAGTCAGTGTGACAGCCTTCCAGTGTCTGTGTAACTTCAGTCAGTGTGACAGCCTTCCAGTGTCTGTGTAGCTTCAGTCCATGTGACAGCCTTCCAGGGTCCATGTAACTTCAGTCAGTGTGAGAGCCATTCAGAGTTAGTGCAACTTCAGTCAGTGCGACAGTCCTCCAGAGTTTGTGTAACTTCAGTCAGTGCGACAGTCCTCCAGAGTTTGTGTAACTTCAGTCAGTGTGACAGCTCCCCAGAGTCTGTGTAACTTCAGTCAGTGTGAGGGCCCTTCAGAGTCTGTGTAACTTCAGTCAGTGTGACAGCCTTCCAGTGTCTGTGTAACTTCAGTCAGTGTGACAGCCTTCCAGTGTCTGTGTAACTTCAGTCCATGTGACAGCCTTCCAGGGTCCATGTAACTTCAGTCAGTGTGAGAGCGTTCCTGAGTCTGTGTAACTTCAGTCAGTGTGAGGGCCCTTCAGAGTCTGTGTAACTTCAGTCAGTGTGACAGCCCTTCAGACTTTGTGTAACTTCAGTCTGTGTGACATCCCTCCAGAGTGTGTGTAACTTCAGTCAGCGTGACAGCCCTCCAGAGTTTGTGTAACTTCAGTCAGTGTGACAGCAATTCAGATTCTGTGTAACTTCAGTCAGTGTGACAGCCATCCAGGGTCTGTTTAACTTCAGTCAGTGCGACAATCCTTCAGAGTCTGTGTAACTTCAGTCAGTGTGACTGCCCTTCAGAGTCTGTCTAACTTCAATAAGTTTGTGGGCCCTTCAGAGTCTGTGTGATAGCCATCCAGAGTCCGTGTAACTTCAGTCAGTGTGAGGGCCCTTCAGAGCCTGTGTAACTTCAGTCAGTGCGACAGTCCTCCAGAGTCTGTGTCACTTCAGTCTGTGTGACAGCCCTTCAGAATTTGTGTAACTTCAGTCAGTGCGACAGTACTTCCCGGTCTGTGTAACTTCAGTCATTGTGACAGTACTCCATTATCTGTTTATCTTCAGTCAGCCCCAAAGCCCTCCAGAGTCTGTGTAGCTTCAGTCCATGCGACAGCCTTCCAGGGTCCATGTAACTTTAGTCAGTGCGACAGTCCTCCAGAGTTTGTGTAACTTCAGTCAGTGTGACAGCTCCCCAGAGTCTGTGTAACTTCAGTCAGTGTGAGGGCCCTTCAGAGTCTGTGTAACTTCAGTCAGTGTGACAGCCCTCCAGAGTCTGTGTAACTTCAGTCAGTGTGACAGCCTTCCAGTGTCTGTGTAACTTCAGTCCATGTGACAGCCTTCCAGGGTCCATGTAACTTCAGTTAGTGTGAGAGCCATCCTGAGTCTGTGTAACTTCAGTCAGTGTGAGGGCCCTTCAGAGTCTGTGTAACTTCAGTCAGTGTAACAGCCTTCCAGTGTCTCTGTAACTTCAGTCAGTGTGACAACTTTCCAGAGTCTGTGTAACTTCTGTGAGTGTGAGGGCCCTCCAGAGTCTGTGTAACTTCAGTCTGTGTGACAGCCCTTCAGAATTTGCGTAACTTCAGTAAGTGTGACAACCTTCCAGAGTTTGTGTAACTTCAGTCAGTGCGACAGTCCTTCCTGGTCTGTGTAACTTCAGACAGTGTGACAGTGCTCCATAGTCTGTTTAACTTCAGTCAGCACCGCAGCCCTCCAGAGTCTGTGTAGTTTCAGTCCACGCGACAGACTTTCAGAGTCTGTGTAACTTCAGTCAGTGTGACAGCTCTCCAGAGTCTGTGTAACTTCAGTATGATATACCTCCAGAGTCTGTGTAACTTCAGTCAGTGCGACAGCACTTCAGCGCCTGTGTATCTTGAGTCAGTGTGACAACTTTCCAGAGTCTGTGCATCTTCAGTCAGTCTGAGAGCCCTCCAGAGCCTGTGTAACTTCACTCACTGCAACAGCCTTCCTGAGTGTGCTTCTCCAAGGCTTTTTTTCCTGTTCAAGGCCTCAAGCTTCACAGCACCTTCCTATTCTCTGGTATTCGTTTGATTCAAGGCAGTACATATAATCAGTATCGATATATTCTAAACAGCCTTTATTGTACAACTCTGGAACAAATGAGGCTGAGCCTTGATGTCCTGCACCAAAGATATGGATACTCTCACTGCGCGACAGCAGCTCTTAATGCCTGACCTTTTCTATAGGTGTCTGCCTTTTGATGATTCAAGGAGAGATTGAACAGTCATTATTACACAACTCTGTATTTAGGTGAAATTTTTGGAATTTTGCATAAACTTTAACATCTAGTCAGTAAATACTTTGTTGGAATCTTTCAGAATGTCACGTTGTTTCATTTAAGATGTTTTCTCCTCGGGTGGGAGTATATACTTGAACTGTCAATGACACTGGATTTCAACTGAGGTATTCAGAAACTGGAATATTAAGTTGCTCCTTTTAAATAACTATGTACGTGTTATAGGGTGAAGGCCAGAGAACAGCAGTGAATGAGATGCTCCCTGTGGAGAGCCACTGTGGACAGTGGGTAACGTAACTTCAATGCCAGAAGCTTGACAGTGTGCATAATTGTACAGTCCCTGTGCAAAAATATCAAGTGGATGTTCCAGTGCAGGGCTGAGGGAATTGCATTAGAGCTGCTATCCTTCAGATGAGTGAGGGATCGGTTTCTGGTTAGGCTGGGATCACTTATGAGAGGCAGTTTCTTTTGGAATGGAGGTAGATGGACTGAATGACTCGCAGCTTTACTCAATTTATTGCAAGTCTGCGACTATGAACCCCAGAAAAGTATGGTCTCTGAGTACAAAAACAAATTCACAGCGGGTGCAGATTAAGGTACAAATATCTGGGGTTTTCTGTCAGTTTTAATCCCAATCAGGTCCCTGTCCACCTGAATAATCTACAGAACCAATTCCATACAAGTTAATAGTTTCTTTTAATTTCTATGAAAAGCATAATTATCAAGCCTTTAATTAAACAGGTATAAGCTAAAGTTAGTTGGTGGTGTCTATATGTATGCGTGTGTATTGTATAAAACAGTATTGTACCATGTACTATATATATTTTTTATATAACTAGATATATATATTTATACATTGATTTAACAATGCATTCTGTTGGCAATGCATATGGTGAGTCAAAGGACATGTCAACTAGAATTCAACATGACTGAGTTTTGGATGGAGGTCTGTGCATCTAGAATGCAAAGCTTAATCTGAGCATGTGATTGGCTCTGCTCATTGGAAGATTATTGTGTTGCGCGTATAGTCTCACCAGGATAGTTGTCAAGTTAGTGAACCAGACAGTGACATCACCAAAATATCATGAATTTGGCCAAAATTGACATTCGTTCAGGGAAACCACATGATTTATTGCAGGAATTATAAGTGTTCTGTTGGCACAGTAGAAGATGGTAAGGAAGATGTCGAGATTTGAGTGAATGGAGTAGAGAGAGAGTTGCATTCTACATTCTTTCCTGAGTTCAGAGGCATAGAGAGGTACAGCACAGAAAAAGCTCCTTCAGTCCATTTTGTTACCGAAACAGGAATTTGTTAAAGGTCACAGTATCAACAAAACTCAACTCAATGACCAAGGCAAGCAGATAGTCATGTTTGATTTGTTGAGGTATAAAGTCGGTCAAAAAACTGTGGACTTCCAGAGTACCTTTGGCTTGTTTAGATCCAACAGAGGATGGATGTGGGGCCTCCATTTAATATCACAGCTGAAAGGTGGCACCACCAACTGTGCAAGGAACCCTCATAGCTACCTTGGATTTCAGCCTGGATTTTGTATTCCTGTTTCTGAATGGATCTTGAACCTTGAGCTTCAGATTCAGTAATAACACCGTTAGCAATCAAACTATTACCAGTTGACACAAAATTGATGAACATCTGATTTAAATGACCAATTTATTAACAATGCCAAGTAAGTGCCTCTTGGCGGTTCCTTTTAAGCCAGCATTCAGTATTGGCAGACACTGAATATTTTAGTTCCTCCTCGGATACATGCTTGGGAATTCATCATGCCTTTCACCAAGCATATCCCTTTGAAAGGGTAATTTCTTTTTAATGTAAAGGGATGTGTCAGAAATGATATGTTATACTTTACCGTGTTCTCCCTTTGCAGGGTTGTCCCAGTAAGCAACAGGTATTAAGTGCCATTCGCCAGATGCAGAAACTGCTGTCTACTCAGGAAGCCCAGTACACACAAGGAATTCGCATGATGAAGAGGAAGCTCAGCCTCCTGCAAAACACAATGAACAAACAGACCTCCAAGCACAATGGTAGGTTACAGCACGCATGCAGAGGTAACACTGCAAGCCTGCTCTGCCATTTAAGCAGATTATGGTTGATCTGTACACTAACACATTGCTCACCTTTGTTTTGTAACGCAAAATATCCTGCCTAATAAAATCCATCAAAGCTTGTGTAAAGATTTGTAGCCAGTTTTAGTAGGTGTGGATATGTTCGGTGAGCTAGGAGGTTGATTTGCAGACGTATCGTCCCCAGTCCAGGTGGCATCTTCAATGCTTTGGTACCTCCTGTAAAGCGCTGCTGTACTGCGTCTTCTGGAATTTATTTAGTTCCGTTTCTGCTGCTTCCGGTTGTTCGTTGTATATTGGGTCTAGATCAATGTGCTTGTTGATGGAGACCTCTACAGAGTCTTCACCATGAACGCATATCCCTGCAACCTCATCCACAGATAGCTAACAGACAAACAATGAAATGAGGACATGCTGCAGTCTAACTCCCTAGCCACACTACCTTATATAAAAAGTGTCCTGGAACTGACAGTCAGACTTCTCCACCCATAAACTGACAGGCACACTCAGACAACAACTCACCAGAACAAAAGACCCCATTGTCCATCACGTGCAAGACGAATGTAATTTACAAGATTCTATGCCAAGACTGCATGAAACACGATATAGGACAAACAGGCAGGCAACAAGCAATCCGCATGCATGGACACCAACTAGCCACTAAAGGATCAGCTGTCCCTAGAAGCCATACACGCAGATGACAAGGACCACCAATTCGAATGGTACAACACAACAAGCATAGGACAAGCTAAACATAGGACAGCCAGAGAATTTCTAGAAGCATGGCACTCAGCCATGGATTCCATCAACAAGCACATTGACCTAGACCAATATACTGGCCACTAAAAATGAACAGACAACCGGAAGCAGCAGAAATGGAACCAAATAAATTCCAGAAGATACAGTACAGCAGAACTTCACAGGAAGCTCAAAAGCACCAAAGATGTCACCTAGACATGCCTGCAAAACAACTTCCTGGCTTGATGAACATAACCACACTATGACAAAAATCTATCAACTCCCATTTGAAGTGTTCTATTGACCCCCAGCTTCAAGTGGGGTTCAGAGAAGGGGTTGTAGATTTCCACTATCTTTTGTGTCATGTGCCTCCTGAACTATCTAATTTGAATATTTTACTAATTGTATTGAACACCCCCACCAGAAAAAATGATCTTGTCCTTTCAGTATCAATACTTTTCATCAAATTAAAAACCTCAAACCCTGCCCTCAGGAAAATCCAAGCCTAATCTCTGGAATCTATCTTTATAATTCAACCCTTATTTTAAAAGGTGATCCTTAATCTCTACTTAACTTTTGTATTTTGGAGGGATTTTGTTCCTATGAAGTGCCTTTGACATTTTGCCATAAAAGGCACTTTATGAAGCAACTTGCTTCAGTTTAATTTGCCTTGGTGTAAGTCTCAAGGATTGAGTAGAGATATGTGCAAGTCTCAGTCCCAGATAACCAGCGCTCCTCAAACATTCCAGAAGATTCCCCTGGCCTTGGAAACTACTCAGACGCCATTAGCCATGCGGCTGATGCAGCTGCCACCCCCACGCTGATTGATCATGTCACTTCTGCCCCCAATCATGGCCACTCCCACAACCACTTCCACCCCTCACAATTCCTCATGCATCACACGTGACATCACTTATGCCCCTCACATCATCGCTGATGCCACACGCTCAGTGACTTCCGCCACCCCTACTGCCATGGTCACCACCACTTCCACCCCCACCAGCGCCACTCAACTGCATTCTGCTGACACGTCCCCCACAGACCCCACTGTCACTATCCCCACCCCCCAGGACCCCAAAGGGAACACTACCTCTGCTCATGACTCCACTCCCATTCCCCCACCACCACACCCACTCCCAGCTCCACACCCACACCAGATTCCAGCTCCCAGCCCTGCCGAGTTTTCACCATCCCTCCAGACCTCCCCCTCACTGAGGACGAACAATCAGTCCTCAGCAAAGGACTCACCTTCTTCCCCCTCCGTCCACGGATCAATGAATTTAATACACACCGTGACGTCGAACAATTCTTCCGTCACCTCCGCGCTTACTTTCACAATCAGGATTCCCACCCACCTTCCGAGAACTCCTTTGCCCTCCAACACACTGCATCCACCTGGACACCCCGCGCTGGCCTATTACCTGCCCTCGACCTCTTCATTTCCAACTACCGCCGGGACATTAACCGCCTCAACCTGTCTACCCCATTGCCCCACTCCAACCTCACCCTCACAACACACAGCCCTCCAATCCCTCTGCTCCAATCCCAACCTCACCATCAAGCCAGCGGATAAAGGGGGTGTAGTGGTAGTCTGGCGCACTGATCTCTACACCGCCGAAGCCAAACGCCAACTCGAGGACACCTCTCCCTACTGCCCCCTCGACCATTACCCCCATCACCAAACCATCATCTCCCAGACCATACAGAACCTCATCAACCTCAGGAGATCTCCCACCCACAGCTTCCAACCTCAGTCCAGGAACTCCACACTGCCCGGTTCTACCTCCTTCCCAAGATCTACAAGCCTGACCATCCCGGCTGACCCATTGTCTCAGCATGCTCCTGCCCCACTGAACTCATCTCTACCTACCTCGACAGTGTCCTAGCCCCCAGTCCAGGAACTCCCCACATGCGTTCGAGACACCACCCAGGCCCTCCACCTCCTCCAAGACTTCCGTTTCCCCGGCCCCCAATGCCTCATCTTCACCATGGAATTCCAATCCCTCTACACCTCCATCCACCAGGACCAGGGCCTCCAAGCCCTCCAATTTTTCCTCTACAGATGTCCCCAACAGTACCCTTCCACCGACACTCTCATTCGTTTGGCTGAACTGATCCTCACCCTTAACAATCTCTCCTTCGAATCCTCCCACTTCCTCCAGACCAAAGGGGTAGCCATGGGCACACATATGGACCCCAGCTATGCCTGTCTCTTTGTTGGCTACGTAGAACAGTTGATCTTCCGTAATTACACCGGCACCACTCCCCACCTCTTCCTCCGCTACATTGATGACTGCATTGGCGCCACCTCGTGCTCCCATGAGGAGATTGAGCAATTCATCAACTCCACCAACACATTCCACCCTTACCTTAAATTTACCTGGACCATCTCTGACACCTCCTTCCCCTTCCTGGACCTCTCCATCTCCATTAATGACGATCGACTTGACACTGACATTTTTTACAAACCCACCGACTCTCACAGCTACCTGGATTACACCTCTTCCCACCCTACCTCTTGCAAAAATGGTTTTACATTTTCTGGACACACTTTCTGTCATAGCTGACAATATCAGACATTGGATGCATAAAGATGTGGATGTGGAAAAACAGAAACAGCTGGTGATGGGGGAAACCAAAGGGCTAACCCATCCACAGCCAGATACTGGTGGAACTCCACTAGGATCATCCAGGGGTGTCCAAACCGAAGATGTTGGTGAGAGGTCATATCTGGTGACCAGGAATGCATGCGGCCATAGTCGCATTGGTGGGGCAGTGCCCAGAGTGCTAACCAGGACAAAAATTACTGCCAGCAGATCCCCCACATTTGTGGAGATGGCCAGGTCAACCCTGGAAATGGTTACATAGAGTCATAGAGATGTATAGCATGGAAACAGACCTTCAGTCCAACTCATCCACGCTGACCAAATATCCTAACTTAATCTAGTCACACATGGCCCACATTTCTCTAAACCATTTCTGTTCATATAGCCTTCCAGATGCATTTTAAATATGGTAATTATACCAGCCTCCATCACTTCCTCTGGCAGGTAATTCCATACACGTACCACCCTCTGCGTGAAAACGTTGCCCCTTAGGTCCTTTATTTATCTTTCCCCTCTCACCCTGAACCTAAGCCCTTTAGTTTGGACTCCTCCACTCCAGGGAAAATACCTTGTCTGTTTATCCTATCCATGCCCATCATCACTTTTTAAACATCTATGAGGTCACCCCTCAGCCTCTGACGCTCCAAGAAAAACAGCCCCAGCCTGTTCAGCTTCTCCGGATAGCTCAAATCCTCCAACCCTGGCAACATCCTTGTAAATCTTTTCTGAACCCTTTCATGTTTCACAACATCTCTCCAGTAGAAAGGAGACCAGAATTGCATGCAATATTCCAACAGTGGCCTAACCAATGTCCTGTACAGCCGCAACATGACCTCCCAACTCCTGTACTCAATACTCTGACCAATAAAGGAAAGCATACCAATAGCCGCCTTCACTATCCTATCTACCTTCGACTCCACTTTCAAGAAACAATGAACCTGCACTCCAAGGTCTCTTTGTTCAGCAACACTTCCTTGGAACTTTTCATTAAGTGTAGAAGTCCTGCTCTGATTTGCTTTCTCAAAATGCAGCATCTCGCATTTATTTAAATTAAACTCCATCTGCCACTCCTCAGCCTATTGGCCCATCTGATCAAGATCCCGCTGTACTCCAGGGAGCCTTCTTCACTGTCCACTACACCTCCAATTTTGGTGTCGTCTGCAAACTTACTAACTATACCTCCTATGTTCACATCCAAATCATTTATATAAATGATGAAAAGTAGTGGACCCAGCACCGATCCTTGTGGCACTCCACTGGTCACAGGCCTCCAGTCTGAAAAACAACCCTCCACCACCACCCTCTGTCTTCTATCTTTGAACCAGTTCTATATTCAAATGACTAGTTCTCCCTGTATTCCATGAGATCTAATCTTGCCAACCAGTCTCCCATGGGGAACCTTGTCGAATGCCTTACTGAAGTCCATATAGATCATGTCTCCCAGTCTGCCTTCATCATTCCTCTTTGTTACTTCTTCAAAAAACTCAATCAAATTCGTGAGACATTATTTCCCATGAACAAAGCCATGTTGACTATTCCTAATCAGTCCTTGCCTTTCCAAATGCATGTAAATCCTGTCCCTCAGGATTCCCTCCAACAATTTGCCCTCCACTGATGCTAGGCTCACTCGTCTATAGTTCCCTGGCTTTTCCTTATCACTTTTCATAAATAGTGACACTACGTTAGCCACCCTCCAGCCTTCTAGCACCTCACCTGTGATTATTGATAATATAAATATCTTAACAAGGGGCTCAGCAATCACTTCCCTAGCTTCCCACAGTTTTCTAGGGCACACCTGTTCGGGTTCTGGGGATTTATCCACTTTTATGCATTTCAAGACATCCAGCACCACTTCCTCTGTAATATTGATGTTTTTCAAGATGTCACCATCTACTTCCCTACATTTTATATCTTTCATGTCTTTTTCCACAGTAAATACTGATGCAAAATACTTTTTAGTATCTCCCCTAACCCCTGCAGCTACACACAAATGCCACCTTGCTGATCTTTGAGGGGTCCTATTTTCTCCCTAGCTACCTTTTTGTCTTTCATGTATTCATAGAATCCCTTTGGATTCTCCTTAACTCTATTTGCCAAAGATATCTCATGTCCCCTTTTTGCCCTCCTGATTTCCCTCTTAAGTATACTCCTACTGCCTTTAAACTCTTCTAGTGACTCACTCGATCTATCCTGTCTATGCCTGTTATATGTTTCCTTCTTTTTCTTAACCAAACCCTCAAATTCTGTAGTCATCCAGCATTCCCTATACCTACCAGCCTTCCCTTTCACCCTAACAGGAATATACTTTCTCTGGATTCTCGTTATCTCATTTCTGAAGACTTCCCATTTTCCAGCCGTTCCTTTACCTGCGAACATCTGTCCCCAGTCAGCTTTTGAAAGCTCTTGCCTAATACCAGCAAAATTAGCCTTTCTCCAGTTTAGAACTTCAACTTTTAGATTCGGTCTATCTTTTTCCATTGCTATGTTAAATCTAATAGAATTATGGTCACTGGCCCCAAAGTGCTCCCCCACTGACACCTCAGTCACCTATCCTGCCTGATTTCCCAAGAGTAGGTCAAGTGTTGCACCTTCTCTAGTACTGAATCAGAAATTTTTCTTGTACACACTTAACAAATGGATATTGGCTTGCTCACTGAGCTGGGAGGTTCGTTTCAGATGTTTCCTCATCATACTAAGTAACATCATCAGTGAGCCTCCAACTAAAGCACTTGTGGTATGGTCCGCTTTCTATTTATGTGTTTAGATTCTCTTGGAGTGGTGATATCATTTCCAGTGGTGATGCCATTTCCTGTTCTTTTTCTCAGGGAGTGGTTAATGGGATCCAAGTCAATGTGTTTGTTGATAGAGTGCCAGTTGGAATGTCATGTTTCGAGGAATTCTCGTGCATGTCTCTGTTTGGCTTGTCCTAGGATGAATGTGTTATCCCAGACGAAGTGGTGTCCTTCCTCATCTGTATGTAAAGATACGAGTGAGAGTGAGTCATTCCTTTTGTGGATAGTTGATGTTCATGTATCCTGGTGGCTAGTTTTCTACCCGTTTGTCCAATGTAGTGTTTGTTACAGTTCTTGCAAGGTATTTTGTAAATTACATTAATTTTGCTTGTTGTCTGTATACAGTCTTTCAAGTTCTTCTAGCTCTGAGTAAGTCTACATCCAGAATCTCAATCTGAGCTTCAAATCTTCTCAAAACTTGCTAACACTTAAATTTCTCTCCATCTAAATCCTTAACACTATGGCCAGTTCCACTGTTTGGAAAGTTTAAAAACTCCTGCCATAACCACCCTATTAATCTTACAGATCACTGAAATCTCCTTACAAATTTTTTTATTAATTTTCTGCTGACTATTGGAGGGGTGGGGGTGTGGGGGGCAGGGTAGAAATCGACTAAGCAAGTCCTTGTTCTTAGTCATTGTGGATGCCCACAGTGGCTAGATGTGCATAGAGTTCATTTCTGAAACGGGGATGATGATAGAAAAACCGTGAGCATCTTTCACGATACACAGAATCCCAGGAGTGTTAGTCACAGACAATGGCACATCGTTTACCAGCAGGGAGTTTGAGTATTTCCTAAAGTCGAATGATATTTGACATATAAGGACAGTTTAATATCATTCATCATCAAATGGTCTGGCCAAAAGAGCAGTGCAAAATTTGAAGGCAGTCTTTAAAGAAGCAGCCTACAGCCTCCGTAGTTACCAAACTGTCCCGGTTCCTACTTGATTATCAGACCACACCTCATGCAACTACAGGGAGAGCTCCAGCAGAGTTACTAGTGGAGAGAAGCCTGCGCACCAGGTTAAACCTGATCTTCTGAGTTCTTGGGGTGGTGGGGGGTGGGGGTGGGGGGGGGGGGGGTGGGAAAGAGTGAAATAGCATCAGGAACTCCAGTGCCGGACACAAGACTCCACTAAGTGAGGAGACAGTTTCCTTTTAGAGATAAAATTTGGTGTTGGACCCAAGCCTTGCATGGGTAAGAGGCATGATCAACACAAGGTATGATCCAGTGGCGTTTAAAGTTCAGGTAGGTGCGACGGTCCTGAACAAACACATGGACCATGAGAAAGCTACAAACCTGCAAATGAGGGGGGGGGGGGGAAACAAAAACATATCCAGCCACTTGACTGCCTTTCCAGTTATTCCAGAAGTGTGTGTTGAAGATATCTCAGAATCTGAGATGGACACAGTGGATGTCACTATCTTAACACTTGAAGCAGAGAATTAATTTCTTCTGAGACACTCCAGGTGCAAAAGGCGAGCTACTGTGTGTTACACACTGGCCTTATCAGATGCTGGGTTGGTGGAACTTGACCCAGTGCTAACTCGCCCCATACAAAAAAAAAGGACCCGTCCTACGTCCTCAGACTCAGACATGGAGGAATGCAGTGATTGGAACGAAGTCAGCCATCGATATCATATTGTTAACCTGGTTGAATCAGGGAGCCCTGGCTGATATATCGCAGGAGTGCGATTGCTTGCCCCTCTTCCGCGGTTACATTAGAGCCCGGGTGTCTCTGGAGAAGGAGCACGCGGTGTCCACCAACACCCCTGGAGTTGTTCAGGGAGAGGTGGGTACCACAGGGAGTGGAGTGCATTATTTCCCCCTCCAACTCTATTTTGATTTAATCCCTGCCCTCCCCTTCACTGTTTGATCACACAGCATTATCCTTTGATGTGAAGGGCACTGCTCATCACCGGCCACTCGGGTAAGAGAGAAAAAATAAACAAACAGGAATGTCAGACTTCCTGTTAACTCAGAGCTGGACCAGTGTGTGTGAAACACTGCCCTCTTGATTGCTTCAGAAGGGGAAACTAATTCTGGGACCATCTGGCCCACAGCCAGTATGGGGGGGGGGGGTGGGGGGGGAGAAAGAGGAGGAGGGAGGAGGAGTGGGGGGGAGAGAAGGGAGGAGGGGGGGAGAGAAGGGAGGGGGGGGGAGAAAAGGGAGGGGGGGGGAGAAAAGGGAGGAGGGGGGAGAAAAGGGAGGAGGGGGGAGAAAAGGGAGGAGGGGGAAAAAAGGGAGGAGGGGGAAAAAAGGGAGGAGGGGGGAGAAAAGGGAGGAGGGGGGGAGAAAAGGGAGGAGGGGGGGAGAAAAGGGAGGGGGGGAGAAGAGTGGAGGAGGCGGGGGGAGAGTGGAGGAGGTTCAGCTGCTCCAACCCTGGCTGCAACCCCGACCCCCTTCAGGCACCTGACTAAACGCCTGAGGGTCAAGGCCGGTCCCCACCCCAACAAGACATCGAGGCCTGCAGTAAGGCCATGGCAAGTGTGATCGGCCCACTGGCCATCGTCCCTGCGGCCAGGATATACGGGAAGGCTGTCTTTTTCCTCAAGACCGAGCAGGTGGTCCACCTGGCCGTGGAGAGTGGGCTCACTGTGGGTGGGACACATTTGCCAGTCGACCCTCTGGAGGTTACGGCCCAGAGAGTCGTGACCTCCAATGCTCTTCCCTTCATTGCTAGTGAGCTCCTTCTTCCCCTCTCTTCAACACCTTGGGGGAGATCTGCTCGGGTGTCCAACCGCTCCTGCTTGGTCTCAAGGATCCTGCCCTCCAGCACATATACTCCTTCCGACACCAGGTGTTCATTTGCCTGGCCCAGGAGGAGGTCAGCAAGGGCTCTTTTACCCTCCTCCACAAGGGCACAGCCTACCACATCTTCTGGACATCAGATGGTGCCACCTGTGCCACAAGGTGGGGCACATAAAAAAAACTGCCCCACCAAGGCGGCCACCCAGCCCAGACGAATGGCTGAGGGTGGCACCCACCACACCCACTCTCCCTCCTCCAAAGTCAACACCACAAGCCCTGGCAGCAGGGGCTAAGCCAGAGGCTTCCAATGCCTCAGCCTCTGGCAAGGAGGGGGGATAAGCGTCCGGCTGGACAGAAGGTGGTATGAGACCCAATATGCCAGGCCTGCCCACATGGAGATCACTCTATCACCTTCCCCACAACGGACCCACAACCTACCCCACCCCAGCATGACAATGCCCTTGCAGCTGTGCCAGCATCACCCCAGCACGGGAACCCTGACCCCCAAATCCGTACCTGATCCCAGACCTGCTGCACCCACTGACCCCACACTCAACCCCCACCCCGCTACAGAACCCCTGGGGCTTCAACGCCTGCTCCTGCTGCTACAACACCTGGCCCAGGAGTCCCTGAGCCCAAGTCCCACCATACCCTGGCACTAACCTGGAGGGAAACCATCACTACCTTCCCTCATGCAGCAGCTATGTCTCTAGGCTTCGCTGAGGGAACTGGGCCCCTCCATCACCTGATAAGCCAGGGGCAGGGCAGGAAGTGACACAACTGGCTGTCCTTACCCTGGCCACACCCCCTGCCTCCCCCAGCCAATAGTATTCTGGGAAAAGCTGGTGGGGGGGACCTCAGGCCCCATGACCACCAAGGCATGTGGGGAGGGGAAGGCCTATAAATCCCCTTCTCCCCTCTCTTTGGGGAAGAGGTGCTAGTCTTTGGGGGGAGGGAAGATAGTCTAGCAGTGTGCTGCTCCTCTCCAGGGGATGAGCCTATGGTGTCTCTTGCCTGTTCTGTACCATGGCCTGGCCTGCCCAGCCCAAACCCCAGGGGCTATAGCAGGATCTGCTGCTGTAATTCCAATGGCCCCTGGGGAGGACTTTAAAAACCCCACGGGCTGTGGTGCAGGTGACAACAGTGAACTGTCTGCTGGGTTGTTGAGCAGTGGAGGGGAAGAAGGTGTTATCCTCACTCCTCCTTCCCAGACTGTGTTTTCCTGGGGGCCTTGGCTATGGGGACGACGTTTTTCCCCGAGGAGCTGGGTGCCCTGATGTTGGGAGAGGAGTGGGGTCCTGAGCCTCTGCTGCCTGACAACCTGAACTCAGGGCATTCTGGGAAGGGGTGTGCTGAGGAAGGTACTGCCAGTGAACCTGGTGGTGGGGTTGCTGGGGGCTTGTGGCCAGTTGGCAGTGTCGGACTAGCCCCCACTCTCGGTGGGAGAGGAGTCCGTGACTGAGGACAACTTCCCAGAAGAGGGTTCGGGATTGGTGGTGGACGTTGGGGATGATGTGGAGTCTATCTCCAGTGACGTCTTTGAGTCCCAGGTGCTCCCCACCGATCTCTCCCTCATCCTCTCAAGGAACTCCGGGAGTTTGTTGAGGGAACTCGGAGTCGCCCAACTGGTGCTGAAGCTCCTTTTGAGAGAGTGTACTGGTCGGCCCCAGCTGCTCGCCAGGCACCTGGGCTCGATGCCAATGAGCGGTAGCGAGTCAGGAACTTCCTGGGGGCACTCCTGATGAGGGTGAGGGACTTCTGTGCCCCTCCCTCATCCTCCCAGTAAATGTATATAGTTTGTAACTGTACTGGTGGTGGTTGCACAATGCTTCTGACATGAAGACAACTATAGCCAGCCTCAACATCAACGGCAGCAGGGAGTCACAGTGCAGATTCCAGACCCCCTCAGTCCTTCAGGATGGGAGGTATGCGGTGTGCTTCCTGCAAGAAACCCGCACTACCCCGGGAGACGAAGCCACCTGGCTCCTGGAGTGGCGAGGGGGGGGGGGGGGTCTACATGAGTCACCTCACCCGCAGATCTGGTGGGGTGGCTATCTTGTTGGCCCTACATTTTCAGCCGGAGATCTTGGGGTTTACGAAGCCAGTGCCAGGCCTTTTGCTTCACCTGATGGTTCGGCTGGGGGGCACGGTGCTTCACTTGGTGAACGTCTATGCTCCCCTGGCCGGGCCGAGGCAAGCGAGCCTCTTCGGAGAAGGGTCCACTCATCTCTCCTCCATCAACAAGAGCCTTTGGTCGTCCTTGGAGGAGATTTTAACTGCGTCCTCGAGGACAGGGACCACGGCGGTGCCCACACTGGTTGGGCGTCAGGGAGGAGGTTGGGGGGCTTGGTCAAGTCCTTCGACCTGGTGGACATCTGGCGGAATCTCCATCTTGACTCCATCGCCTTTACCTTCGCCGGAGTGTCCAGAATCGACCGGCTGTACATTTTGCGGGTGTACGCCTCCTGTTTCCCGATGGCCTCCATACGGCAGGTGTCGTGCACGGACCATCATCTGGTGTGGGCGGAACGCCTTCCGTTCGGCACCAGGCTCGACTCCGTGTACTGGCACTTTAACAACCCGCTGCTAGAGGACGAGCGGTTCCAGGACTCGTTCCGTTGTTTCTGGGCCAGCTAGAGATGGAGGCGGGGAAGCTTCCCCTCCCTGAGGCTATGGTGGGACGTGGGCAAGGCTCACGTCTGCGTCTTCTGTCAGGGATACGCGAGGGGGTCGACAAAGAGGCGGAAATCCAGGATCGGGGAGTTGGAGAGGGAGATGCTCCACCTGGAGTCACGCCTCGGTCAGCCCGACGCGGACCCGGCCCTGCGCGGGGTGTACGAAGAGAAGAAGGCCGCGCTCCGGGAGCTGCAGCTTGTCAGGGCTTGGGGTGCGTACGTGAGGTCGCGGCTCCAGCTCCTCCAGGACCTGGACCGCGGCTCCCCCTTCATCTACTTGCTGGAAAAAAGGCATGGCACCCATCAGCAGCTCCTTGTGCTGCTGGCTGATGACGGGTCCCTCGTCTCAGATCCGGAGGGAATCAGGGCCCATGTCCGATCCTATTACACGGCCCTGTTCTCTCCGGATCCGTCCAGCGAGGATGCTCGCAGAGCTCTGTGGGAGGAACTGCCGCAGCTCGGCCCGGAGGAAGCCGGAAGGTTCGACGCTCCCGTCACATTAGAGGAGCTGACCGGCTCACGAGGGGCAAATCCCCGGGGCTGGATGGGCTGACTGTGGAGTTCTCCAGGGCATTCTGGGACGTCCTGGGGAGCGACTACGCACAAGTCCTGGGGGAGTGTCTAAATGCCAGAGAGCTGCCCCTTTCTTGGCGCAAGACGATCACTTGTCCTGCTGCCCAAGAACGGGGACTTTCGTTCTTTGAAGAACTGGCGTCCGGTCTCCCTCCTCAGCACGGACTACAAAATCTTTGCCAGGGTGTTGTCTTCTCACCTGGCTTCCGTGCTGGCCCACATGATTCACCGGACCAGTCCTACACGGTCCCGGGCCGGAGGATACATGACATCATCCACCTGGGCCGGGACCTGATCCATTTCTGTCGACGGGCTGGTCTGCCGAGCGCCTTCCTGTCTCTCGACCAGGAGAAGGCATTCGACAGGGTCGATCACAAATACCTGCTCGGGACTCTGCGGGCATTCGGGTTCGGGATGCAGTTCATCGCCCAGATCCGACTATTGTACACTGGTTAAAGTGTCTGGTTAAAGTTAACGGGTCCCTGAAGGCGCCCCTTCGCTTCGGGCGAGGAGTGCGTCAAGGCTGCCCCCTGTCCGGCCAGCTGTATTCCCTGTGCCTGGAGCCTTTCCTGCGTCTCTTGCGGAGGAGGTTGTCGGGGCTGGTTCTGCATGGCGCGGGCACGGGGGTGGTCCTCTCGGCCTACACTGATGTGCTTCTCCCTCTCACTGACCTGGGGCGGATGTGCGAGTGCCAGGCCGTGTACTCGGCAGCGTCTTCCGCCAGGATCAACTGGGCCAAATGTTCCGGACTACTGGTCGGTCCGTGGGTGGACTCCCTGCCGGAGGAGTTTCGGGGGTTCAGCTGGAGTACCACCCATCTCCTCTACCTGGGGGTCTACCTCAGCCCGACCGAGGAATCCTGGCCGGCCAACTGGCAGGAGCTGGAGGCCAAAGTCTCTGCTCACCTAGGCCACTGGACAGGACTGCTCTGAGTGCTATCCGGAGTCAAGTGCCGGTCATAAACCAGCTGGTGGCTGCCATGATATGGTACCGGCTGGTCACTTTGGTCCCTCCTCCTGGCTTTGTCACTGACATCCAGAGAATGTTGGTCGACTTCTTCTGGGACAAAAAAGATGCACTGGGTCGCTGCGCAGATTCTGACTCTCCCTATTGAGCAGGGCGGTCAGTCGCACCCAGGTCGCAACGTTCCACCTTCAGACCTTGCAGCGATACCTTTTACGTCGAGCCTCCTCCCTAGGTGGTGTGCCCTGGCGATGTATTTTTTCTGCCAGGTGCGTAACTTCAACGACGACACGCAGCTCCTGTTCGTCGACCGTGACAGTTTGGAGGTCGCCCTCAAGGTGTTGCCTGTCTTTTACCAGGACCTGATCACTGTCTGGAACATGGTCGAATCGCGCCGCGCCTACCCTCCGGCAGGAGTAGTGGCTGTCGTCGGGGAGCCATTGCTCAGGAATCCGCACTTCCGTACTCGCGGGTTGGAGTGGCTATCAGCGGGGAGGGCTGTGGTGGCAAGGGAGACTAGGGTCGGGAACGTGCTGGGAGCCTAGGCTGGATGCTGCCACAGGACATAACGAGCAGGGCAGTGTTAGACGTCCGGTACATGGCCACTACCATCCGGTGCCTTAAAACAGCGGTGCTCGGACCCGACACAGTGCACCAGGAGGAGGATGCTCAGGTGCGTGGAGGAATCCTATCCATGCTCACCCCTGCCCGGATGGAATTTCACATTGGCCCCACGGTCCCATACTTCCTGCGGGAGCCTGTGCCCCACAACCTGAGCCGCCTCCAGAATTTTAACTTTGTCTCTTTTTTAAGGACAAAGGCAGGCCCTGTATCAACTGCTGTAGCACACCGTCCACCTCTTCTCCCTCATCCACCGCCCGGACACACCTTGGCATGGCCGTTTGCCACCGAACGGTGGGGATCCCCAGTGGAGGGCTCTCGATGCGGGAGTCCTCCTCCTTTCTCTCGGGGGTCTAGGGTGGAGGGTTCTGCACACAGTTGTACCCTTGTTCTGTGGTGCTGTGGAGTCTGTGGACCATGTGTATATTGGTGTGGGCACTTGCACTCCCTCTTTTTGATTTTCTTTAAAAACCTCTCCTCTGCTTTCTGATGCACTTCAGTCCCACGCTCCTGATCTTCGGGCACCCGATACAGAGGAGGGAGGGCAGGTTTGAAGACCTCCTCATGGGTCTGCTCCTGGGCCTGGCCAAAGTGGCCATAAACAGGTCCAGGCAGCAGGCCGTGGAGGGAGTTGTTAGGGCCGACTGCCTGCCCCTCTTCTGCAGTTATTTTAGAACCCAGGTGTCTCTGGAAAAGGAGCACGCGGTGTCCACCAACACCCTGGGGTTGTTCAGGGAGAGGTGGGCACCGCAGGGAGTGGAGTGCATTATTGTGATTTAATCCCTGCTCTCCCCTTCACTGTTTGATCACACAACATTGCCCTTTGTGAAGGGCACTGCTTGTCACTGGTCACTTGGGTGTTTCTTTCTTCCTGGTGGTGGAAAATTGAATAAAGATTTGTGCACCTTGTGTCTTTCACTATCTCACACCCGCACACACACAAAAAAGGAAGAAAACAAAAGGAAAAAAAACACATTTTAAAAAAAAACAGTGTCAGATTTCCTGTTAACTCAGAGCTGGATCAGTCTCAGGACTCTCCATATGTAAATAAAGGGGGACTTGGTGATGGGATACTGGCCTTGTGCAGTTATTTCAGAAACGAGAAATAGGACCAGGCCAATTAGCCTTTTGAGACTATGCGCCACTTTTCAGTTGGACCGATCTAAATCTCAACTTTATACACTCACAGTGATTCTTTCTGGAAACACACAGCATATCAAACAGCATTTCTGGGGAAATTAACTAGAAGCTTTTATTTTATGTTCCAAATTAAATACTTTGTGTCAGAACCGGTGAAATGAATGGTTTTTAAGCAGGTCTGGGTTCAGGGTGATAGAGCATATGAAGGTTAAAGAGGCCTAAAATATCTAACACTGCTGAAATCTAGTACCTGAGACATTTTTGATAACTCTTATCAAACGTGTAAAAGGGCATAAAGCAACTTATTGCAGGACTGGTGATTTCCTGAACGGAATCAAACATGTCCTATGCTTCACAGATTTATACTGACTTGCTTTTGGCAGTTGATATTAGGTTTATTGGTCTGATTACTGACTTGAGTAATTTCCCCATAATTGATAATACACTGACATATCTGTGGGTAGCTGGTTCCTCCTGCTGCACCCCCCCCCCCCCCCCCCCCCCCCCACCATTGTAAGTAATGAAGTGGCATTGGTAAATAATTGAATCTATTGATCTTTTAAAAATTCCGACATGTCTTTTTCCCATGTCTTTTTCAAAAAAAAACTCTGGCAGAAAGCATCAGATTATAGAAGTTTTTGTCCTTTGGACCCCTGTTAATATCCCTGTGTAAACCGATTAAGCTCACTTCCCTGATTTGTTTTTATGATATGGAGATGCCGGTGTTGGACTGGGGTGTACAAAGTTAAAAATCACACAACACCAGGTTATAGTCCAACAGATTTAATTGGAAGCACACTAGCTTTTGGAGTGACATTCCTTCATCACCTGATGAAGAATTGTTGCTCCGAAAGCTAGTGTGCTTCCAATTAAATCTGTTGGACTATAACCTGGTACCGTGTGATTTGTTTTTAGGTTGTCTGGTACTATGGATGTTGTTGTCGTTGTCTTCTGTTGTGAAAACAGGTGCAAAGTGCTTGATTAACGAGGCTGCCATTTTCTCCTTCCCCAACCCACTTTCATCTGCATCCATTTTTACTGGGACATGGAAACACCGCCCTCTGACTCCAAGCGAGAACATCACCATGACAACTTGAGACCTCCTCTCCCTAGTATCTGTTATGATACGATCACAACATTTTTCTGAAGCCTAACATTGTCTTTCCTGATGATGTATTGGAAGAAATATGCTGGTGTGCAGTTTTTGTGTGTCTGTCTTTGCATGTAAATGTTGAAGAAATTCTTTATGCTCTTACTTAGAGGCAAATAACTTTTAAATCCTTCATTGTGGCCATATTTCTTTGCCCTTCTTCCTTCACTGTCTGGGTGAGTTCAAGCCCCGTTCTGGAGATAGGAGCTTATATCCTATACTTTCTCTTTAGTGTGATATTTAGAAATGTGGCATTCTTTGCATGAGATGTAAAGTCAAGATCCTGTTAGCTTTCACAGTTCAAATTAAAATACTTCTCAGGATGATAAACCAAAGCTCTGGTCATGTATCTCTGTTGGTGGCGTTTGCTGCGTGCAAATTGGTCGCTGCAATTCCTACATCACAACAGTGAATACTTGGCAAATAATAACACAGGCATGTGTCTGTTACACACTTTAACATGTTGTCAGGTTGTAAAAGTTGTTCCTTGTTGAAAGTTTTTTTTCTTTTTTAAGGCCACGGGCCCTGACCAGAAACTCTCCTTTACTATTGTAACCTTGCTCTTGTCTCTCTCTTCAGTTTCACTCTCTACGTTTTGTTTCCGCAGAAACTTGTCCCAAACTCAATGCTCCAAATAACGGAAAGAAGTTTGGAAGCAGATATTTAGTTGGCCATGAGGTACACTTTGCCTGCGATCCTGGTTTTGTCTTAGTGGGATCAAACACCAGGGTGTGCCTCAAAGATAAGACGTGGAGTGGACAACTCCCTTTCTGCAAAAGTAAGTCTGCAGCACTAAATAAATATTTAAAGAATAAATACTTGTAATGCAAGCCAGAAACATTGCGTGCCACTACTGGTTTAAAGCACTCACTGCTGGTGTGTCCGCAATATAATTATACATTGTTTCTGCTGAAGAACTCCAACCCAGAGGCTCACAGCAGACTAATTCCTTTATAATGGTAGAAGAACTTATTTTGACATTAGTTCAAAGGCATTTGTTGAGCTGACATAACCCATTTTATTACATAGACTTGCAAGCACCAACCACTTTGATAATTAATAATAACTGTAACTTCTTAAGTGTTCAATCTTCTTGGATTACATTGTGAAGGTGATATTTTGGTAAACTTGTGCGTTCCATTACAGTATCTCACTTCACGAACCCTCTAATTACAGTAATCACCTTTATAGAATTGAATAACAAGTTGTACTGGAGCAGAACCAAATCCACTAATGTTCATGATTGAACTGCTCTCTCTTACCCAGGTCAGCAGATGTGAATAAGTTACTTCATTTTATTCGCTGTGTATGTGTACAGGAGTTAACAAAGGGGCAAGTGTGTACAATGGTGGAGAGTGAGCACAATTTTCTTCAGCCAGTGTGCATATATGCAGGAGTCAACAGTGAAATATACAAGTGTTGTTTCATAAAGGAAAGACATAGTCACTTGGACCCACTTTGTAGACTGGTGATAATGAATAATACAAATCCCTGAATTAATACTGAGACAAATGTGTGATGTTTAAGAATAGAGAGGATTGTATTGATGTCTATTAAACTGACATGAGGAAAGTGAGTGGAGGTTTGATCAGGATGTTAAAAATACTAAAATAGGCAAGTTAACCAGAGACAGTTTTGACAAATGGATAGAAGATACCAAGTTTTAGCTGAAGACAGCTGGTGGTTTCAAGAAACGGTATTCTCCATCATGTGGAAGAGCATTGCACAACTAGTGCCTTTTAAAAAAAGTTATTCACGTGATGTGGGCATCACTAGCTAGACCCATCATTTATTGCCCAGAGGGCAGTTAAGAGGCAAGCACACTGCTGTGGGTCTGGAATCACATGTAGGCAAGACCAGGTAAGGATGGCAGATTTCTTCCATAAAGGCCACTTGTGAACCCGATTTTCTGACAATGGTCATCCTTAGCCTCCTACTTCCAGATATTTATTGAATTCAGATTCCACCATCTGTCCCAGTGGGATTCAAACCCAGGTCCCCAGAACATTACTGGGTCTCTGCATTAACAGTCCAGTGATAATACCACTAGGCCATCACCTCCTCAATCGCTGATTATAATTTGTCAAAAAAAGCAGGTGCTGGATAATTACGTGTAGTTTTGTTGAAGGATGCAAGAGATGAGAGAGAAAAATAAGATCAGTTTGGAAAACATGGGCCACGTAAAATTAGCTCCAAGGTATGCCTGAACACACAGAGAGCAAAATGATGACAGTAGAGTCCTCCAATTCTCACTAATATAATACTGTGACAATATCCGGAGAGGTACAGACAAAAGGCCATTTAGTCCATCCAGCCTAGCCCACACAATTGCGGTGCCTTGAGCATCACAATAATAGCGTCTGCCGTTCCAGATAACATCTGACCTTCTGACAAAGACAAAATACCAGATGCACCTCAGAATGGTTGTACAAATAATGTGAGAAATTCCTCTCCCAACCTTCTTTAGGTGATCAAAACTAGCCAAAGCAATCAGTCTGGCCCTGCCAGCAGGGGATGAGCTTTTCAATTCGATCCCACTCCTCAGTTGAGGGAATTCAATATATTAGCCTTCATTGCAATACTCACAATGCACAGGAGTGGTGGGTAGTTTTGCCCTTGTAATCTCCAAATTGCAGCTGGAAAAATTCAATCATGGGGTGACCAATCCCAGAAAGGTCATCCTCCAGACTAGGACGGAAGGTAACTATATCCTGCCACCATTCTGTTCTCAGGCCCGTTTGCTCCTGCGTTTGCTCAGGAGAGAGACATGATCTCTGCCTGAAGGAGTAAGTGTGGGCAGGAGATTGAAGACTGGGCCTTGCTGCTGTGGGAATGGGGGAGCGGAGAGATGCTTTGAAGCCATCACTCCACAGGGCCCGGCAAGGTGAGGGATGAGGGAGGCTGCAAGGAAACTGGGCGAGATGGAGAGGACACAAAGTAATTGAGGTGAACAGGGATGCTGCAAGGGGACTGGGTGGAGGGCCAAAGGAGGGCTGAGGGCGTGTGAAAGAATTAGGGCATGGTGATATGGAGAAATGGGAGGCCACAAAAGGATTGGTGGAGTTATGATGCGAGGATAAAAAGAGAGAGAGAGAGAGGAGGGCTTTAATAACTTTGTGGGTGAGAAGGAGGACGCTATAATGTTGGAGAAAGGGGAAAAGATGCCTGCAAAGAAGAGAGAACAATTTCAAACCTGTCAACAAAAGACATGCAGCTAGCTAGGACCTAAGAAGGCTGGAAATCACTGATGTAATGAACTATATGTGAATCAAACTGTTGTCTCTAGTTTAAGATTGAATTTATTTGAGGGCTACTCCAAAGGGAAGATTGTAGCTGATGGCATTGTAATGAACACTGTCCATTGTTGCATTTTTACATCTGGTATGCAGTAAAGGTGCCTGGTTAACACTCCAGCTTTGGCAGGAGTAGGTTAATGGCTTTTTGTGTGCAGAAGCACTTCATCAGTTACTATTGGGGAAGAAAGGTCAATTTATACTTGTCTTGTACCAATTTAAATACTGTAGTATCAAGGAAATTGATGCTTTTATTGACTTTTGTAACTTTAAATTCTGATAGGTTTATAATTATTGAGATTGCTGATGAATTCTCTGCTTCTGTGTAAGTCGAAATGTCCTTTATTTAAAAATAAATATACAGGAGATAATGTTACACTGTAACCCCATTACCTGTTAAAGGATTATGTGTGAATGAAAAAGTAGCCCCTAAAACCAAGTAATAGCCCTCAAGGGGATCCCTTACTATACAGATGTTGATGGCGAGGAGGGGTATATTTTTGCCCTGTTCAGAGAATGAACAGACCATCTGTTCCATGATTCTCTGAGGTATGTATTATCACTTCCTGCTTTATAATATACATCAGGCCTTGTATTGCCACGGTCAATGTCAAAGTGGTATGAATTGCTTTTGTTCACCTTGTGGTGAAGTTGGGGATGCTCCTACCTCAACCATGGGTTAAGATCCTAATCCAGAGCAAAGAATCCGCAACATTGGGTGAATCCCACTGTTGTAGTGTACTTTGTAAATGATCCCACACCGATCTGTCAAGAAGCTCAGAGAAGTTCTTTCTGATGTCCTGATCAATATTCATGTCTCAGACAGTATCACTAAACAAGATAATCTGGTAATTCTTCCATTGCTACTTGTGGGATCTTGCTGTGCACAAATCTGTTGCTTTCCCCTAAACTACAATAGCTAGAGATGCTACTCTTTCAAAACGCATCATGTATGTCCTAAGGGTGTGAAACTGAAGCATTTGTTTTGCACAAATTGCTGAGGTTTTAAAGACTGTGTTAAATGTATTCACCCCTGCCTGGGACTCTGTTGTGCACTGTCAAACCTAACAGAAAATTGCCGTTGGCACTTTCTTCAGAGCTGACTATGTTTCCTTGCCTGTGATATAGTTCTCAATTGTGTGTGTGTGTGTGTGTGTGTGTGTGTGTGTGTGTGTGTGTGTGTGTGTGTGTGTGTGTGTGTGTGTAATGGAAGGAGTGAGAATGGGCCACAGATCATTAGCAGCTCACGCCTTTGGCTGTACCACTCTCTTCTCTTGATCCCTGATGTTGTCTTGAGTCTCCACAGGCTTTTCTGTTCAAGATATCGCATCTACTCCTTAGACCATCCAGAGCTGCACCCCTCCACTGACTCCATGCAGTTGTGGTAGGATACCTGTCTGTGCTGGTGAATGGGTTCTGATGAGGGCTACACTTCACATCGTCCCAGTCTTAGTTGCCTATCATTTTCTGTTCTTGCTGATGTATGTTATGTGCATCAAGTACTTCCACAGCTACCTCTGTATTCCTCTCAAATCCTACAGCCCCTCCCAGATCTCAGGGTTCTTCCAGTTCTGGCCTTTTCTGTATCTCCAATTTTCTTTGCTCCTCCATTGTCAATTTATTCCTTCTTTTGACCTTTAATTATAGAATTCCCCTCTTAAAACCCCCTCACCTTTACCTCCTTTGTTAAACCTATCTTAACGTCTGCCCTAGTATCTCCTTCTGGGGCTGAGTGTGAAGGTTTCTTCTAGGAAGTGCCGCTGAGGGACCATTTCCTTCCGTAAAGGTGCTGTTTTAAGTGTAAATTGTTTGCCAGTTGCAGAGTACAATGCCACCTTCAAATCTAATACTGCCCATTGCTTACAATCTCTTCCTTCAGATATAAACGAGTGTGCCAGTAATCCCTGTGTCAATGGTGGAACCTGCGTGGATGATGTAAACCGATATGCCTGTCTCTGTCGAGCAGGCTGGGCTGGTTATAATTGCCACCTTACCTTAAACTCACGTAAGTCTTGCAAGATTGTAAAACCCCAGGACAGTGCTGATCCTAGAGGCTTGTGGGAAGAGAGCTGAGTGTATCACCCAGGCTGCTATCGAGTGTTGTACAGAGGCAGTGTGGTGTTGAATATGGGTCTGAAAGGGTTAATAGTGAGGAGAGCCGTAAAAAAACACTGGCTGTGATTGTATCAGATAAGGGTAGAACAGTTTAGGTCTCTTTCTCTCTTTCTTTCTCTCTTTCTTTCTCTCTCTCTTTCTTTCTCTCTCTCTTTCTCTCTCTCTTTCTCTTTCTTTCTTTCTCTCTCTCTCTCTCTTTCTCTCTCTCTCTCTTTTCCTCTCTCTCTCTTTCTCTCTCTCTCTCTCTCTCTTTCTCTCTCTCTTGATCCTAATATCTCCTCATAGCCTTTAACTATGTTGTTGTATCAAAATAACTTGCAACTAGTTGCTAATATGTAATAAACCATATCTTGCTAACTACAAGTTTGACCAAGGATACGGTCTTCCACCATTACACGGACTGCGTGACCACCAGACAAATAATTTGGTTTCCTACACTAGAATTTGGTAATCTTCATAAGCAGGAGCTCATACAATGTGGTGAGCTGGCATGTCCATACAACACGGTGAGCAGCAGTGTGAGATCTTCAGGGAAGTCTTCCTGTCATCTGCTGATACAGCTCAGTCAGCAGTAGGGAGGAGCTGAAGATTTAACATCCCTACAGAAGAAATCCTTGTGGTAGTCCTCACCAATGGAGAATACTCTGATGATTGGTATTGTGAACGTTTGTGGACTTGCACTTGAAGAGTTGTGGATGCCCATTTTTATTTTAGAGGTTAATGAAAGCACATTGGAACTTTTTATTTAATGAGACCTTTCTTAATAGTGGCACATCTTGTGATAATTTTTTTACTGGTGAGTCCCCTGTCTGGATTGAAGACCATTTCAGGTTGCGGTGCTTTTTAGACATTTGTTTTAGACATTGTTTGGAGCAGTAGGTGACCAACCTGTTGAAGAAGTAGAGCATCCCAGATTGACTGCCTCGGTTGTCCTCTTGAGCAGTGTCTAGAGGAATCCTCAATGCTGTTTCCTAGAAGGTTGCAGTTGTGAAGATCCCAGAGAGAAATACTTATGTTTAGTGTCACTTAGGACATCAGCCTTCTGCACACTTCGCACCTTAACCATTGTGCATTCAAGAACGAATCATTATTAGCCAAACATTCTTTTTCCCCCAAAGTGAATCTCTGCAGAAAGGGACAGAGAGTCATTTTTTTTCCTCCCTTTTCCTGGTGTGGTTACTTAAAAAGAGATATAAAAGGGTAGATATTTATACTTGCATGTTTTAAACTATGTGCAAATTAGCTTTTACACCTTTGTTAAATAAGCCTAATATTTTTCCAATGAATCTTTTCTTTGTTTATTAAAGAAACTGATAGACGTTGTTATTTTTAAAACCCAATGTAGACTTTTTTAAAAATCCAAATTATCATTGGAGTAACTGGATAAACCTCTAACTATATGTTTTGGTCAATGGATTTGTGGACTAAAGAGAGATAGAGGGTGCTTCTCTAGACTCTATCATAATAATGGTCAAAGCAATGTAGAGCTGGAGTGAAGTGCTGCAACAAGAGAGTTGGCTCTCTGCTTTGAGGGAAAGAGGAATTTATAACTCCAAAGCAAACACAGGTAAAGGTGTGAAATATATCTGTGGGAGCAGTCTGGAGTCTAAGTTCAAACATGCACTGAATACACATTGGAGGCTCAGAATAAAGATAGTACATCCTGCTGGGCCAGAGGAAACTTTAAAATGGCTCAGTAATCCATGGATATGTGTTGAAATTAATAAATAAATTACCGTGGCTCAGCTCAAACGAGTGAGAAGGCAGAGGAACAGTCGATCGCTGAAGAGCCTGTCAGGAAACAGGTAGAAAGTTTCAAAGGGCTAATGGAAAACTTAAACACAACTGGTTTCACTTTTATGTTGGTGTAAGAAATTTGTTTTGTATTGTCAACTTGTGACTGTACTGAGTTGTCATCTATGTTTTCCAACACTATCAACACTGAAGAGCCCTGAGACTGCAAAAGACAGTAAGAATTGTCAGGAAAAACATGCAGAGGTAACCAAGGAGCCATGTAACAAATGTGAACCGATTATATACAGTTGTTTGATAATGCAGAACTTGCTGGAACAAAGCATTTCTGTTGAAACTTTTTGTCTTGCACTCAAGGCAATTTGCAAGAATACCAATGACAAAAGAAAAAAAAACACATTTATACACTGAGTGGAAAATGCTAATTAGTTGGCAAATGGTCTCTTATTTTTAAAGATGATAGACACAACCTGCCTGTTTTATGTAATATAAAATTAAGAATTGTGGATGCTGGAAATCTGAGACGGAAAAAGAAATTGCTGGCAATACTCAACAGGTTTGGCAGCATCTAACATCCATGTTTGCTCCCCATACATGCTGCCAGACCTGCTGAGTTTCTCCAGCAATTTCTCTACCACCATATTCCTTCTATTTGTAAAGCATTGGACTCAGTGTATCTGGCATACTTGTATGTAAATATTTTCTCATCGACCTGTTCAGTGATGTTATTACATACCTCTAGAGCAGGTGGGACTTGAACTCAGGCCTCCTGGCTCAGAGATAGGGACACTACCACTACACTACAAGAACCCTTAAAAGTCTGTGCATTAAAGCTGATGAAACAGGTGGCAGACATTGTCTGGTTCGTTTCACTGGGTGAAATCATAATAAAACTGCCTTGTTGAAAACTTTAAACGAAACTCTGAAGATAATTCTCAATCATCATTAACATGGCAATACCTCTACCACTTGCAATCCATGATGATGTGTTGAAACCTCCATCAATATATTCATCCTTAATGGGAGAGGAATGGAGATATTGAGAAGGTACCAAAGGAGATCTGTTACAAAATGATTGTGACTTGGGAGAAGCCGAATGGAAATTTGGACAGAGGTATGGTCAATGCAGCACAGAGCAGGCTATCTCTGTGCTAATATGATTCATATGAAGTGCATTCTGGCCAGTGAATGTAAACCTGTGAGTAAGGATTTGAGGATCATCCTTGTTTCCCTATGAAGTTGTTGTACAGTGGGGTTTAGGGTCTGGCTTTGCCTCTCCTTTCCCCTGTAAGTTGGTGTTCCCTGTATACGGTTGTTCATGTTAACTGTTTGTTTGCAACTTGTACTGTTCCATAAAATTAAAAATAAATAAATAAATGAGTATGCCAGTCAGGAAAACATCAGCCCCATCAACATTGATCAACGTTTATGTTCAACATCTTACTAAAAACCTGTGCAAATTTGAGCTCAAAGGTGCCGATTGCGAGTGTTCGACCAGGACTCAATTTACCATTTCAGGTTCCATCATACCATTTGAAGCTGTTTGTCCCTGAATGACTTAGTCAAATTTATGTATGTTTCAACTAAAATCACCGAAAGCAGATTGTTTGGCTATCATCACATTGATGTTTGTTGGATCTTGCTGTGTGCAAAATAGCTGTCGTGTTTCTTACACTTCAGTGTGGCAATCTTGCAAAAAGGTATTTTGAACACAGAAAGATGTTTTGGGCCACCTTGAGATTGTGAAAGGTGCTATTCAAATGCAAATCTTTTTCTCAACCTTTCTGTCTTCTCACTTGAAATTTCTTCCTTTTCTCCCAAGCCTGCAGTGATATAATTTCCCAGGAGAGGCGAGTGAAGTTTGTACTTTATGACCTGTCTGCTGCCGTTAACGATTTGAGCTGATGAAGGTGCACAAAAGCTTTAACTTGGTTTGAAATCAGTGGAGCATTTTAAATGGGCTAGGTACTCAGCTGCCTGTAAAATAGCTGACGTGACCTAATACATTTCAGAGGTATCTTTGTGTTTGACAGGCATGGTGATGACATATAGTTGGCACAGTTTGCCGTATGCAGGTGGTTGCCCTATATAAATGTGGATGGTGTAAACGATGGGAACTGTAACTTGATGTGGGGCAGCGCTGAAAGAGAAGTGACTTGTACTATGCTCTGAGGTGATCGAAGACTTTGCTCTCATGCCTACTGGCATGCAATACTCACGAGGGAATTGATGTGAAACAGTGAGCTTAAACCAGGCTAAATCTACCACATGGTGTTAAGTTTGGGTAGGAACTGTTGGCTCTGACTGCTATTAGCAGCATGCACTGTGGGGATCTGGGAATGTTGCCAGGCTTATTTCACCTCAGGAATGCAAGTCCCGTCTAATTCTCACTCTCCTAATCACTTGGACTGATCCTGAGGTATCTCCAGTGACAATGGGACCCCTGTTTCCTTCAAAAACTCAGAACAAGCTCGCTGCTCAAGGGGCAGAGATCGACTAACAGCAACAAAGGAGGGAATGCAACAAGTGAATAGCACAGCGGACAGATGAATAGCTATGGCTTCTTGTCTCCCTGCCTCATTCTCTTATTGGTCGGTCATCCACATAGAAGAGGTACTCGGTGTTGGGTGCATTATGAGTCTGGGCCCAGCCCATTTCTGAAGATGTTTGGCTTTTTTTTGGAGGCAGCTCTGTGGAAAACCAAAAGCAGGTTACAAAATGAAGGCCAGTCAGTCAGCAGCTTGCATACATATCGCATCTTTCGGTTCCTCATACTCCAAAGCGCTTTACAGCTGGTTTATTGAGCATATTCATTGCTGTAACAGAGGAAAGCTGGCAGGAAATCTGAGCATAGCGGGTTCCCATAACGAGCAATAAAACAGTGATCAGGTTGGCATAGTGGCTCAGTGATTAGCACGGCCCTCTCACAGTGCCAGAGACTTGGGTTTAATTCCACCCTCGGGCGACTGTTTGTACATTCCCACCGTGTCTGCGTGGGTTTCCTCTGGGTGCTCCAGTTTCCTGCCACAGTCTGAAAATGTGTAGCTTAGGTGAATTGGCCATGCTAAATTGCCCATGGTGTCCAGGGATGTGCAAGCTAGGTGGATTTGCAGGTGGGATGGATTTGCAGTTGGAGTGGATTAGCCATGGATAATGCAGAGTTACAGGGTAGGTAGGGGGTTGGGTCTGGATCGGATGCTCTTCAGAGAGGTAGTGTGAACTTGATGGGCTGAATGGCCTGCTATCACATGTAGGGATTCTATGATCTAGGTCAACTGTTGCTTAAAGGATAATTATCAGCCAGGACACTGCTGTTTTGTGTGCGCGGGGGCATTTATTTATATATTTCCTTGTGGGATATGGGCATCTATTACCTTGACTGGCCTTGTGATGGCAGCAAACTGCCTTCCTGAACCACCCATAGTCCTCTGAGGAAAGGTGTTCACCTAAACTGTGTAATTGGGAAAGTCTGCAGATGGATATAGACAGGTTTAATGAGTGGGCCACATTTTCGCAGATGGAATGAAATGTTGGTAAACATTTTGGCAGGGAGGGAGCTAAGTCTCCACATGCCAGAGCCATGATAGCAGTCAAAACCTGGACAGACTTCCCTGCCTTTCACTCCAGTCTGTGCATGCCCTCTCCAAATCTGTCCTGGCTGATTCCAGCAGCACATCACCAACATGGTGCCCAGCATAGGCCTGGTGTCCAGCTGTTCTTAGTGTGTCAGAGACCCCAGCTGTCATTTTCTCCAAAAGCAGCTACCTATAATGTGCTGTCAGATTGTGACCCCTGAGCCTAATCTACAATGCAACTTGTTTGATAGACACCCATGTTCACTCCCTCTGCCATCAACGCTCAGTAGCAGCAGTGTGTACCATCTACAAGATGCACTGAGGAAGTTCACCAAAGATCCTCTGACAGCACCTTCCAAACCCACAACCACTTCCACCTAGAAGGACAAGGGCAGCAGATAGATGAGAACACCACCACCTTCAAGCCCCTCTCCAAACCATTCACCATCCTGACTTGGAAATATATCCTTCATTGTCGCTGGGTCAAAATCCTGAAATTCTCTCCCAAAGGGCATTGTGGGTCAACCCACATCAGGTGGACTGTGGCGGTTCAAGAAGGCAGCTCACCACCCTTTCTCAAGAGCAACCAGACGATAAATGCTGGCCAGTCATTGATGCCCACATCCCACAAATGAATAAAATAATATTGCTGTTCCTTCATGGTCACTGAGTGAAAATCCTGGAATATCCTCCCCAGTGGCATTGATGGTCTAACTACAACATGTGGACTGCAGTGGTTCAAGAAGGCAGCTCATCACCACCATCTCAAGGGAAACTAGAGACGGGCAATAAATGCAGGCTCACTGAGTGACGTCCACTGGATTCTAAAAATCCTTACTGCCAACAAAGGATTTTTGCCCTTTACGTGCAATTTTGGTCTCAGTATTTAAGGGAGAATTTGGAGGTAGTACAAGAAACATTCACTGAATTGATCTCTAGGAAAAGGCGTGGTCCAATATGAGAGGCTGAATACATTGGGTCTATATTCTTTGGCTTTTGGAAGAATGAGAGGCGACCTCACGAAGATGATTCTGAAGAGGGCTTAAGAGGGTAGAGGCTGAGAGAGCGCTAGTGCTTTAGAAATGAAAAACATGGGGGCACAGTGTCAGAATAAGAGGCTGATTATTCAGGACAGAGATGAGGAGAAATTGCTTCACTCAAAGGATTGTGGACATTTGGAATTCTTTAAGGTTATGGAGTCTGTACTTTGAATACACTTTAAGGCTGGGTTAGATTGAAATTTTGTTTCTAAGGGAATCAAGAGATATAGGGCACAGGCAGGAAAGTGAAGCCCAACATTAAATGGTGTCTGCATGGTCTAAGCTTGACTATGCTCTAATTTCTTGTATACTCGTATTTTCCCAGATATTTAAAATTAGTTTAAATTTGGGGCGGCATGGCGGCTCAGTGGTTAGCACTGCTGCCTCACAACACCAGGGTCCCAGGTTCAATTCCAGCTTTGGGCGACTGTCTGTATGGAGTTTGCACATTCTCTCCGTGTCCTGCGTGAGTTTCCTCTGGGTGCTCTGGTTTCCTCCCAGAGTCACCAAGATGTGTAGGTCAGGTAAATTGCCCATAGTGTTCGGTGCATTAGTCAGAGGGAAATCGGTCTGGGTGGGTTATTCTTCAGAGGGTCAGTGTGGGCTGGTTGGGCTGAAGGGCTACAGTTTCCACACTGTAGGGAATCTAATTCAATCTAGTTGCCTGGTTACTAATGCCCCAGACACTGGAACCAATTGCTCACTATGTCCTCTAGCAAGGTCCCTCATTCTTTTGAAAATGTATTTTTCAATCTGTCTTTGACCTTTTCCTTTCTGCCATTTTAGTCTCTCCAAATAATTGAAACAATTGCTCCCTATGTACTCTAGCGCGGTTCCTCATTATTTTGAAAATTTAGTTTGCAATCTGTCTTTAAACCTCTCTTTTCCACAAAGAAAAGAATGTACTTATTTTAGTCTCTCCAAATAACTGAGAAATGTTTTCCATTTTGGTAACTCTCCTCGCTTTGCCATCCTTTCCAAAGAATAGGACATGGATTTACACAGTTAATGGTAGGCTGCTGGGAGTGCTGTTGAACAGAAGGACTTAGGGGCTCAGGTACATAGCTTCTTGAAAGTGGCAGCACAAGTAAAGATGAAGAAGGTGTTTGGCATGCTAGCCTTCATTAGTCAGAACATTGACTAAAGCAGTTGGGATGTCATGTTGAACCTTTATGAGGTCCTGTTAATCCCACTTGTACAATTCTGGTCTCCATGCTACAGGAGAAAAGTCATTACTGACTGTGATGCTACATTGTCAAGGAACAGGGTTCAGATCAGTGTAAAACAATTGGTCTCCCTGCTGTAGGAAAGATGCTGTTAAACCTCTTGAAAGGGTTCAGGAAAGATGTACAAGAATGTTGCCAGGGTTGGAGGGTTTGCATTGTAGAGAGAAGCTGAAAAGTCTGGGGCTTTTTTTCCCTGGAGTATCGAGGCTGAGTGGTGACCTTGCAGAGGTTTATAAAATCGTGAGGGGGCGTAAATAAAGTGAAAAGCCCAGGTCTTTCTCCAAGGGTAGGAGAATCGAACACTAGAGGGCATAGGTTTAAGGCACGAGGGGAAAGATTTAAAAGGGAACTAAGGGGCAACTTTTCATGCGGAGGATGGTGTGCGTATGGAACAAACTGCCCAAGGAAGTGGTGGGGGCTGGTACAATTACAACATTTAAAAGAAATTTTGACAGGTACATAAATAGGAGAAGTTCAGAGGGATATGGGCCAAATGCATGCAAATAGGACTAGTTCAGTTTGGGATATCTGGTCAGCATGGATGAGTTGGACCGAAGGGCTTGTTTTCATGCTGTATCACTTGAGGACATAATCCTCCAGCTAAGGCCTAGTTGGTAATTTGTGAAGGTTTGGCATCAGTTTCATGCTTTTGTTTACTTTATCGCCACTTGTTTCTTGCACATGGCAGAGTGGACTACATCACAGAGTGACTCGTCCTTCAGTCACCAGCCACATTGCACAGAAGTCCAGGGCTCTCAACATTGCAGCTGCGAGTCAGGTTTCCGTCTCAGTGGGAAGGATGTTAGACAGTGTCGAGGTAAGGTGGGCTTCACTGTGAATGTGAATCTCTGCATGCAGCCCATTTCCGCAATATCCTTCTTCAAATCCGAAACTGACTACTATTATCCTTGATTACCCTCGCTTGAATTGATTTAACCTTCAATGTGATAAAACAAAACAAGCAAGTTACTCAATAATTCAGCAATCATTTAATATCATGGCACCCAAGGAGGTGTTGGGATCAGTGAGCAAGTACTTCACCAGTGCAATAGGTTTAAAGGGGAGGTGGAGAACTTTAAGGAGGGATTTTCAGAACTCCAGACACTGTTAAGCTGAGGGAAACTGAAAATGAGCAGGTGCCATTGGTGGGGTGGGTGTTGTTTGGTGTGGTGTTGTAGGGGGGAGTTGTTGGAAGGATAACGGAGGTTACAGGGATGGCAGGGGCTGAGAACACCAAAGAACTTAAAGATAAAAAATTGAGAGGTTTAAAGTAGAGGCATTATTGGACTGGGGTCCAGACATCAGGAGGTGATAAGGGAGTGGGACTTGGTATGAATCTGCTCTCCATTCTGTGAAAGGCAGAGCAGACTCAAGGGGCCAAATGCTCTACTCCGAATCCCATCCGAATCTTTGTCAAGGTGATTGATTATTACTGAATTATATTGATAAATTGATGCCAACTATTCAATATTTTATTGATAAAATGGGAAATGATCATTTGGGCCTAAGATTTGAATCCTCACTTAAAGATTAGACTTACAGTGTGGAAACAGGCCCTTTGGCCCAACAAGCCCACACCGACCCGCCGAAGCGCAACCCACCCATACCCCTACATTTACCCCTTACCTAACACTACGGGCAATTTAGCTTGACCAATTCACCTGACCCGCACATCTTTGTGACTGTGGGAGGAAACCGGAGCACCCGGAGGAAACCCACGCAGACACGGGGAGAACGTGCAAACTCCACACAGTCAGTCGCTTGAGTCGGGAATTGAACCCGGGTCTACAGGCGCTGTGAGGCAGCAGTGCTAACCACTGTGCCACCGTGCCGCCCAAATCTCTGCCACTTGTTCTCCTCAGAAGCTGAAATAGGCTATTCAGCCCCTTGAACCTACACCACCATTCAATTACGTTTGGCTGGGTGGCTTAACTCCATTTACTCATCTTTGTTCCCTGATATCCCAAGAAAAGTCTATCAATCTCCTGAAAACTCACCTGACCCAAGCAAACGCCATTTGGGGAAAAGTATCCAAATTTCTGTCCTTTGGTCAGAAGAGGTAAAATACATTACCTTCTTATGGGATCTTTCTCTTTCTCTCATTCTCTCTTTATCTGTCTTTGTTTCTCTTATTCTTTCTCTCTCTCTTTATGATCTACCTTTACATGTAGCTTTACCCCTTTTATCTTTCAATCTATCTGTATTTCTTTCACTTTTAATTTCTTTTTTCTCTCACCTCTATATCTTTATATCTATGTCCTATCTTTATCTCTTTACCCTTCTCTTTCTCTTTCAACTTATCTCTTTCTCTTTTTATTTATTTTATCTCCTTTATTGATTGGAGCATTGAGTACAGGAGTTGGGAGGTCATGTTGCAGCTGTACAGGACATTGGTAAGGCCAGTTTTGGAATATTAAGTGCAATTCTGGTCTCCTTCCTATCGGAAAGATGTTGTGAAACTTGAAAGGGTTCAGAAAAGATCTTCCAGGATGTTGCCAGGGTTGGAGGGTTTGAGCTGTAGGGAGAGGCTGAATAAGCTGGGGCTGTTTTTCCTGGAGCATCGGAGGCTGAGGGGTGACCTTATAGATGTTTATAAAATCATGAGGGCATGGATAGGACAAATAGACAAAATCTTTTCCCCGGAGTGGGGAGTCCAGAACTAGAGGGAATAGGTTTAGGGTGAGAGGGGAAAGATTTATAAAGGACCTAAGGGATAACTTTTTCACGCAGAGGGTGGTACATGTATGGAGTGAGCTGCCAGAAGAAGTGGTAGAGGCTGGTACAATTACAGCATTCAAAAGGCATCTGGATGAATATATGAATAGGAAGGGTTTGGAGGGATATGGTCCAAATGCTGGCAAATGGGACTAGATTAATTTAGGATATCTGGTCGGCATGGACGAGTTGGACCGAAGGGTCTGTTTCCATGCTGTACATTTCTATGACTCTCTCTTGCTCTCTCTCTTCCCCATCTCCCTGTCCTCCAAAAATGTTCTGATTTGTTTCCTGAACCCAGTCCCCATTTTGTGATCTTCCCATTGCAATGGTCTAAATCAGAATATTCTAGAGCAGTGACCTGTTGCAAACGCTCCCAAAAATGTAACAAATGCTTCGCTGCCTGATGTTCTGCACTGCGAATCCCACCAATTTTGTAGTGGTCCATTGATAGCACTTGTTCTCCAAATGCTTACCTATCACTGTGTATGTCTCTCCTTCAGATGTGGATGAGTGTGAGTTGTTTCAGACAGGCCGACTGGCTCGGCTCTGTGCACATTCTTGTGTGAACATGCCAGGTTCATATTATTGCACATGTCCCTCCGGATATAACTTGCAGGACGATTCACGGACCTGTGAAGGTAAGCAAACCTTGTCCACATACCCAGCTATCTGTTATTATTTATATAACCCACTATTTTGCTTGAGGTACCTCAATGCTTCCTACCTCAACCCAAATGTAACTAACTGCTCCTCATGCATTATCTCCTTCATTATTGCTTCTACAGATATTAATGAGTGCATGAGCAATCAGCACAACTGTACCAGGGAGGAGATTTGTATAAATATACACGGGGGATTCCACTGTGTCCGCCCCGAGTGTCCAAAGTCTCGCCACAATGCCAGCTATGTAAAAACATCACAATTGTAAGTTCTGGCGCTTTTAAAGGATATCTCTTTTAGGGGTAAAGTGGGACTGGCATCTGAGTATTGTCTTTCAGTGGCTGGACATGAGGACATAAAGTGAGGATACCTTTGAGCAAACCCATGTGTCTGCAACATACGGGAGGAGAGACACGTTCACCAGTGGAGGCAGAATATCTGAACCACTCGAGCCCCAGTCTGGTGCTACAAGAGGGTGGGAGGAGGGAGAAGAAAGAGAGATGAGCCAAGAGCCTTATTCTATCCGCAGTTATCAAGCAAACACCTCTGTATTTATCTCCAGTGTGCAGGATATTATAGTATAAGCTGAAGCATGATGTAGTCAGGATCCAATCATTCACTGACAGTTTAATATAAAGTCTTGTATTTTCAAACTATCAGCTACAGATACCAGTATCACCACAGATACTATAAGTATTGAGCACGATGGCTCAGTGGTTAGCATTGCTGCCTCACAGCACCAGAGATCCGGGTTCAATTCCCGCCTCGGGTAACTGCTAATGTGGAGTTTGCACATTCTCCCCATGTCTGTGTGAGTTTCCTCCGGGTGCTTCGGTTTCCTCCCACAGTCCAAACATGTGCTGGTTAGGTGAATCTGCCATGCTAAATTGCCCATAGTGTTAGGTGCATTTGTCAGGGGTAATTGTGGGGGAATGGATCTGGGTGGGTTGCTCTTCGGAGGATTGGTGTGGACCTGTTGGGCCGAAGGGCCTGTTTCCACACTGTAGGGAATCTAATCTAATTTGGGCTATTACTGCTTACTCTTTCAGTAACTCCTGTAATGGGCCAGACCAGAACCCCTCAAAACATGTTAAGAAGGTAGTCCACTAGACCCTCATTTTAGCGATAGATGTGAAGTGCCAGTTCCAGATGTGATTCGTGTGGTCAAACTACTCAATGTTAAGCAAAACAATGTGAGAGTTAAAATTCCATCAAAAGAAAGAGGAATTTGGAATAACGTAACTATTGGAAAACTTAGCTGAATAGCAGATACAGTACCTATTTCTAATTAACTGTTCCAATATAATAACATCCCATAAGCACACCCATCAGCAAAAAGGCAAATTCAAAACAGGTTCTTACATGCAGTTTTCCAGTCCAGGAGAAAGGAACATCAAGAGAAAATTGTAAGTGTGGCAACCAAGAGACATTCACTGAAGCTTCCACTTGAGACCCCAAAAGCTTTTGAAGTTACTGAAACACAACCTCAAAACCCAGAAATCTGGCTCTGTGAGAGCTGGCCACGCCCATTCAGGCTGCTTCCATTGAGACAACTTTATAAAAAAACTAAAGGTCTCATAAATTGTTTACTTTTTTAGAGACCTCTGCCTTACATCCTCTTCAAAACAAAAACGCCAGGACACAATAGCCTTTTAAAGTGACAGCATAATCGCTCTCCCATATCCCTTTGCAGGAAATTTCAAAGTTTGCGCACGGTACAAGCTGAGAAGCATCACACACTGTGAGGTGGACTGTGCGGAATTTCAGATGGACACTGACAGTGGCAAATGAGGCACAATGCTGATGAGTGAAGTGACATATTTTGGTAGAAAAAATATGGAGAGATGATATAAAATAAAGATACTAATGTAAAGAGTGTGTAGGAGCAGAGAGACCTGGGTAAATATATATTATAAAGTCAGTAAAGGTTGCAGGACACTTGGACAATGTAGTGAGTAAAGCACACTGTGTCTTGGATGTTATTAATAGGGGTTTAGCGTTCAGGAGCAACCTGTAAGGATACATCAGATACTCATCAGTTGCAGTATTGGTCAATAATTGGTCACCACATTTTGGGAAGGCTGTGAGCATTCCAAAGATGAGAATTATTAGTTATGCAGATAAATAGGAAAAGTTGGGATCATTTTCCACAGACTGGAGAAACCTAAGAAGAGATTTGATTGAAGTTTTCAAAATCATGAGAGGTCTAGACAGAGTAGAGAAGTAGAAATTCTCCCTGATGATCAGGATAAGAGGTCACAGATTTAGTAGTTTGCTAAAACAATAAATGCAATGAGAAACAACTTTGTCACGCAACAAATGGTTTAGGTCTGGACTGTCTGGAAGTGTGGTAAAGGGTAGCTTAAATCAAGAGGATATTTAATAACTATTTCTCTAGAAATAATGAGCAATGTTAAGTGGAAAGGTTGGAAGAACAGCTCTAGGTCATGGTGTTCATTCTGAGAGGTGCCATGATGGGCCGAAGGGCCTCCTGCACCATAACAATTTGGTGATTCTGAATCTTCTTTAAAACAGTTGCTTTTTGCCTAATCCTCTACAAAGTTCCCAACCTTTCTATTTTGTAGCACAGGCCCCTGCAGAAGTACATTGGAAAGTGCTGTTACTTGCAGCCCAGCTTGCTGCTGTATACATGGAGAATATATACCTGAAATGTTAAAGTCTTTCTTTGTTCCTGATCCTTACATTTTTTTTTTCATTTTCATTCCAGTAAATGTGAGAGAAACCCCTGCCTAGTGGAAAACAAGTTGTGTGCAAACGCTGCATACTCCATTACTTTTCACTACCTGACCTTAACCTCCAACCTACGAACCCCAAGGGCCCTGTTCCGGATGACCAGCAGCCGATTTGTAGGCGATACCATGCGCTTCAGTATTGTAGGGGGCAATGGGCAGAACCATTTCTCCATCCAACGCTCAGACAGGCAAACAGGGGAATTGGTGCTGGTGCAGCCTATCCAGGGCCCTGCCACCTTGGAGGTTGAAATGGAGATGACGGAACTCTCTGGAAAAACAGTCCTGACGAAGCACGTCTCCAAGGTCATCATCTTTGTCTCACGATACAACTTCTAGACAACTTCAGCTTCTGTTCACTCTTCCTGTTTTTTTTTCGAAACGTGCAAAGATAAACTGTGTGTGTAACCAATAGAGAGTTAAAGTGCTTTTAAAAAATACTAGGATACCAAGCTACACAACTATACCAAATGTGCTATTGTCTTCTTAGGAGGAAGGGAAAAGAGTTTGGAGAACTGGATATTAGTAGAGGGGAGAGAGACAGTTATAATGAGATTTTAATACAGATAGAACCAAACATGTATTAAGGATCCTGCATGTGTGATAGGGCAATACCTTCACCTCATAAAGACGTCCTTCTCTTTGATTAACATTAGACTGATACTATAATATTGTTAAAGTGGGTGTGCTGTGGTTGATCCAGTTACAGCCAGCAGTGCAATATGCTAAGGAGACAAAGAATACATAATGAAAGGAAGTGATGCAATGTCACAAATTTTGCTCCCTCTCGCAGCCCCATGGCAAGATGAAGCCACAGCAACATGTTTCTTGAATATTGTTAATGCTTTCCCTCCCTCAGCAAACTCTGAGTATTCTTTAGCAGATCAGTGAGACCAAAAAGATTAAATGGTGGCAATTAGTGAAAGACAAAGTGTCATAGTCTCCGCCATTGCTGGAAGGTTTTGAGCAGGTCATTGAATCCAACTAATAGAAGTATGGCTGAATTAGTGCTGAAGGTTTACCTGATATCACTCTGCATTGGGTCTCACTGCAAAATCAAATATTGGTGATCTCAGTCCACTACTGAATGCAATGAATGGCTGTGCAGATGGTAACTTAGCCAGGCAATGAATTGACCAAGAGAAAACTATATATGAGGAAGAAATTAAAAGGATTGCCTACTTCAATCTGTAAAAGCTATAATTGAGCAAACTGAATGTAATAAGCGTACTCCATGACAATGGAAAATATCAATATTTTTATCAATGATCTCGGCAGAATTCTAGAGTACTGCAGCCTAACTAATCAGAGAGAAAACGTTTGTTGGAGTCTTCGATCTAGCATTGGATTATCTCTTGCAGTTGAGGGCTGCCTTTACATTAACAAAGGTAATTTAGCCGAGTAGGCAAGCTGAGCGCAGAAAACAAAATTAATCAGTGATTTGGGATGTCATAGAGTCCCAATAGTTTGGAAACAGGCCATTCAGGCCACCGAGTCCATACAACTCTCTGAAAAGCATCCCACCCCATCCCTCTAACCCTGCATTTTCCGTGGCTAATCCACCTAACCTACACATCTCTGGACACTATGGACAATTTCCCATGGCCAATCCAGCGAACTTGCACACCTTCGGATTGTGAGAGGAAACCAGAGCACCTGAAGGAAACCCATGCAGACACAGGAAGAACTTGCAAACTCCACACAGACAGTCACCTGAGGGTGGAATTAAACGCTGCCAGAGCAAACTGTATCCGAAAAATGATTGACTCAGTTATATATGAAAATGTAAAGCAGAGAGGTGGCTATACAAAAGCAGAAGAGGCAGGAATAGTGACCATGATCCACCAAAGATTCTTGTATGACAAGTCTCTTCTTGGCTGTGTGTCACAGCAAGAAGCTTGTGCCAAATAAAACAAAGGAGAATCCTTCATAAGATGACAAGATCCAAGAAATAAAGGATGCTAATGAGAAGGAAATGCCAATCCTCCTATAAATGTTGGAACCAGACATGGGAGTGCTGCTATCCTAGTGGAGGGAAACAAGATATGTTCTAAGTTAAACAGATGCAGTAGGTTTAGTTCATATTGATGGGGAAACATGTTAGGAGAAATGCTTCCTTGAGCCATCAAGAATAAAACTCCATGGGCTGGGAGGTATAGAACTCAGAGTAATAGGACAATTGAATGCAACCCTTTAATGTTGTGAGGGAAATTTACATGTGATATAAGGTTTCACATATCAGAAAGCTCATGTGATCCTAAACCAGAGTTGTCAACTCTAAAGCAGGAAAGTTTCTACTTCCTTGCATCTGATTTGCAGGATCTTGGTAAGCCAAGAAAATCAGCCTAAAATCTTTGGAGTTAGATTTCCATAGCGGATAGGAAAGCTGGAAGCAGTAGTCCACATCATGTCTTAAAATTAAACCCTTGTCCTCAATAAATTCCACATCCACTCTTGCGAAAGGGAAAGAAGTAAATTGACTCTGTTAAAGCAAGGTGTTATTTTACCTGTGACTGAGTTAACAAGCTAGATGAAAGATATTCGGTTAAGCACGTGAATAGGGAAGGTTTGGAGGGATAAGGGACAAAAAGGCAAGTAGGACTAGTTTAGTTTGGAAACATGGTCAGCATGGACTGGTTGGACCAAAGGGTCTGTTTCTATGCTGGATGATTCTATGACTCCACAGTGCTTGAAAATGGTAACCCAGTACCAAAACCTGACGGACCTATCAGAATCTGTATACATCCTACAGAATGTTGCTTTGCTCAGTGAAATGCAAAGTTCATCCTTTGTCAGTGTTGTCAGCAAAGTTGGGAAAGATTTCAATTTTTGCAAAAGTAGATACAATTTTCGTAACTACCTTTTGATACAGAGTGGAGGCAACTCACAAACCTTCATGACAATGTTTGGAAGGTTTTATTCCAGCAGATCACTTTTTGGCATCACATTGGTACTAGAAGTTGTCCAGAGGACACAAATGACTGAACATGAATGCATTTAGATGGATGGTGACCTGATCCTTGGAACCACTCAAATAGAATAACATACTAGACTTAGTACTGCAACACTATAACAAGCAGGACTTGCACTCAATAAGATTAAAATCCCTTAGCTGATTGTCAAGTAATTGGGCCAAACGCAGGATGCATCTGGTGTCAGACATCATCCATAGAGACAAAGACAATTGAGTTGCTAGCATCTCAGATTGTAATTGAATTTGAGATATTAGTGGGTGATGCAAAAACAAATTTGAAAGTTCTTGCCCAATCTCATGGACATCATTGCGAGGATGTCTTTTGAGATGGGGATGTTTATAGCCTATATTTTTTGTTGCAGTTACAGTCTCTCTACAGGACTGTAAGCTTTACTTTTTCAAATAAAGATTGATGGAAAGCATAGACCAATTTAATTTGCAAAGAGTAACAAGGGTTGAACAGAAATATACAGTGACATTAGGTGTTATATGGGCTATGAAATGTTTGAAAATTATGTTCCACATCTTCACAATACAGACAGAACATAGGAACAAGAGTAGGCCACTCAGCCTTTTGAGTCTGTTCTGCCATTCAATGAGATCATGGCTGATCTATGGCCTAACTCCATAAGCACTGTAGTTGCCTTTGGCCCATAACCATTAAAACCATTGCTTAACAAAACAAAATCTATCTCAGATTTTAAATTAACAACTCATCCAACATCCACTTGTAGAAGTAAGTTCAAGCATCTCCCCTCCTTCATTTATATGCAGCCACAAACTTTTATAGGTGCTCTTAAATTCTAAGGAGTTGACTAAAGTGCCTCCAAGTATAAGCATAAGATTGAGGATGGTGCCATTTGATGCAAAGATGGTGTATGTTTCAGGAAAGCAGTAGATTACAGCAGATACTTTGTCCTATATCCCTCTGGCAAGATCTGAACATGGAGCTGTTTTTGTTGAAGAAATGGAAATCTGTAGATCAATTTTTAAAAAAGCACACCGCTCCTCAAGCAAGAATTCAGCGATTGAATGAAAACAGAGATGTACAGAAATTTGAAGAATGTGCTTCTGTCAGTCAGTGCTGTGTCAAATGATGACCAGCACGCATATTGTGGGCAGCACAGAGGCACAGTGGTTAGCACTGCTGCCTCACAGCGCCAGAGACCTGGGTTCAATTCCTGCCTCAGGTGACTATCTGTGTGGAGTTTGCACATTCTCCCTGTGTCTGCGTGGGTTTCCTCCCACAGTCCAAAAATGTGCAGGTTAGGTGAATTGGCCATGCTAAATTGCCTGGAGGGATAAATGTAGGGGAATGGGTCTGGGTGGGTGCGCTTCGGCGGGTCGGTGTGGACTTGTTGGGCTGAAGGGCCTGTTTCTACACTGTAGGTAATCTAATTTAATCTAATTACACAACCCCATTCTCAGACAGCACTGTGATCAGAGAGAACGTCTCAGTAAAGTAGGTGATTAATACATTTATGATGAAAAATTGGCCATTCTGAGAGTGCTGAGACACAATATAGAAACATAGCAACATAACAGAGGGAGTTGACCATTCCATCCCTCGAACCTACCCCACCATTCTGGATCATGGCTGATTATCTATCACAGCACCATTTTCCCATGCTGTCCATATATCCCTTGATGTCATTAAGTATTGATTGTATGCAATGGTTGCTGCAATAACAACTGGGTCTGTTTGGTGGAAGGACTCCCAGGAACATTGGAAATAATTATATTAGGGTTTTATCAGTGCTACTAATCACCAAAAGATACAAGAACCATTGGTGTCATCTTCAGTTCCATCAAGAGCATGGGAACATCTTGGGATGGATCTCTTTCAAGACAGAGATAAGATGTTCTTGATTGTAATAAACCACAACTTCAGATGGATAGAAGTCAAGCAGTGAATATCTTCTCAACCTTTCCCCTTGTCTGAGGTGTGGTGACCCTCAGAGTAAACCATCACTATTGCCCTTTCGTTAATGAGAGAGCAGCGTTATGATCCGGTAGCACTATGGTGACTTTACCATAAGTGTTTGTAACAGATCTTTATAACACGTAAACAAACTTTTTAATCCCAGATAATGCTCCACAATGAGTTCACAACATCATGCTGATTCATCTGCACTATTAGCCAGCCAAAGCTGAAATAGAAATGTACAGTGAAATCATTGCTGATCACCAATGACGCAACCTAATATAAGATACTTGAGATACTGTTCTACACCAATCCAGAATCACCTAGCTCTACATGGGGAGAAAACTTAGAACTGCATTCTCGACACATATAACCTGATGACTTAGATAAGGCGAAGAAAGAAAAGAGATTGAGCATCATTCCAGTCAGATATAATAATTGTCACAGTGTGCCCAACCTGCTAGACCTCCAAGCAAGAGAGCCAGTGTGAATTTGACACTATGCTTGCAATGGACAAGAGGTGCAAGAGACACTACATCCACGATCTTCCCCCATTCAAGCACAATAGAGCAGGCATGCTTTACTTTCTGAACAGGAGCAATCTTCCACAGTCTAAGCAATGGTCAAGAAAGACAAATGAACTAGAGATGCTGCATTAATTGAGATATCCAGATGACAGCCTGCTTTCTGAAGTGGAGTTACCTCTCAATTCTGCTTCTGCCGAAATGAACTGGCACATTCACACGTAAGAAATGAACTCCGACTTGCCTCCAAAGGAGTTAAAAATGTGTTCAGGTAGACCTAGCGAAATGCGTTCAGGTATACCTAGTGAAATATGTTCAGGTAAACCTAGCGAAATGCATTCAGGCAAACCTAGCAAAATGTGTTCAGATAAACCAGTGAAGTGTGCTGAGCTAGACCTAGTGAAACGTGTTCAGGTAAACCTAATGAAGCCTGTTCAGGTAAACCTAGTGAAACATATTCAGGTAAACCTAGCGAAACATGTTCAGGTGGACTTTGCGAAACATATCCAGGTAAACCTAGTGAAACGTGTTCAGGTAAACCTAGTGAAACATGTTAAGATAAACCTAGCGAAACATATTCAGGTAAACCTAGTGAAGCGTGTTAAGATAAACCTAGCGAAACATACTCAGGTAAACCTAGTGAAATGTGTTCAGGTAAACCTAGTGAAACATGTTCACAAACCCATGTCAGTATAGTGTACTGTTTCACATTCAGAATCGGGCTAATGGAACGTTAGCGGTTACTTTAAAGGGGTTGGAGTAGGGAAGTCTTACTGCAAGTGTACAAGGTGCTGATGAGATGTCATCTGGAGTCCTGTCATTTGAGGCAGTTCAGAGAAGGAACGCTAAGATGATCCCTGGTCTGAGGGATTGACTTATGAGCAAAGACCAAACAGAGTGGGACTCTACTCATTGGGGTTGAGAAGAATGAGAGGTAATCTCATTGAAACATATAGAATTCTTACAGGGCTTGACAAGGTAAATGTTGAATGGACGTTTCCCCTCATGGGAGAGATTAAGACCAGAGAGCAAAATCTCAGAAGAAAAGGAGTGCCAGTTTAAGACTGAGATGAGGAGGAATTTCTTCTCAGTGAGGTTTGTGAGTCTTTGGATCTTCTCGCCACAGAGAGCTGTGTGGTGGAGTCCTTAAATTTGTCTAAGGCTGGTAGATACTTGATCAGTGAGGGAATCAAGGGTTACGGGGAAAATGCAGGAAAGTGGACATGAGGAATATTGGATCAGCAATGATCTCATTGAATGGTGGACAAGGCTAGAGGGGCTGAACAGACAGCTCCTTTTCCTATTTCCTGTGGTCTGACATAAAGGAGAGAGGAGGGAAAGGGGTATGGGGATAATGTCTCTGCAATAATATTCCAGAGGCACCATGGCAACTCGAGGAACTTAAGTTAACCAGTCTGGAATTAAAAGCTAGCCTCAGTGATGGTGACTTTGAAACCATTGTTAATTATTCAGTTCACCCTCTGAAATTGCCCCTAGTTCAGCTCAAGGGATGTCAGCGAATGTTGGTGATGTCATTGATACCTACATACCATGAAAGAATAAATTAAATAAGTCTCTCTAGTGTAAACACACTGAACAGAGTTAGGTAATTCTTGGGAGCAGGACATTCAGTTTGTCTCAAAGATGTAGTTGGTTAAAATAGGAAATGGAGATTGTTTTGAAGGTTGACAATGCCTGAAACTTTATCCAATGTCTATGTTTGGTCCTTTTCTTGTATGAACTATTTCATTTGTCATCATTAATTGAGCAAGCAATGTGATTTAGGTACTGACATCCTCAGTTCATATGGGATCAGAAGATATAAAGAAATTTATGAAGAAATTAAAGATTTTTAAATTAGATATTTTTATACACAATGTATTTCTTACTTCAGTTTTGAACTTTAGCTTTTTTTTGGGACATGATTTGTCTTGATGGATTATACTCAGTGACTGTAAACGATATTGTTTAAACCATTAAAGTATCTAATCATCAAACACAGAGTCAAAGTGAATCTGTTCTGGGGCGTGTAATCCACGACAGTGCAATTTGTAGACTTCCTTCTTCATTGGATATCAGACATGGCTCAGTGGCAGCACTCACCCTCAGTCTGAACGCCCAGCTCCACCCAATTATTTATCCATCAACCAATAGTAGATTGTTTTTGGAATATAATTGCAGTTTTGTGAAAATTATTTTCTCAAATCTCATGAAATAAACTTGAACAATAGTAAATACATTCACTTAAAGTTTTGAGAAGATTTGTAGCTCAGGTTGAGGTTCTGGATGTAGGTTTGCTCATTGAGCTGGGAGGTTCATTTCCAAATGTTTTGTCACCCTACATGGTAAAATCTTCAGTGGGTATCAGGTGAAGCAGTGGACATGATTCCTGCTTTCTATTTATATCTTTGGGTCGGTGATGTTATTTCCTGTGGTGATGTCATATCCTGTGGTGATGTAACTTCCTGTTCTTCTTCTCAGGTGGTGGTAGATGGGGTCTAACTAAAGGTGTTTGTTGATAGAGTTCCAGTTGGGATGCCATGCTTCTAGGAATTCTCCTGCATGTCTCTGTTTGGCTTGTCCTAAGATGGATGTGTTGTCCCAGTCGAAGTGGTGTCCTTCCTTATCTTTGTGTAAGGATACTAGTGAGAGGAGATCATGTCGTTTTGTGACTAGTTGGTGTTCATGCAGCAAAACTAATGTAATTTACAAAATACCGTGGAAGAACGGTAATAAACACTACATTGGACAAACAGGCAGAAAGCTAGCCACCAGGATACATGAACACCAACTAGCCACAAAACGACATGATTCTCTCTCACTAGTATCCTTACTTATAGGTAAGGAAGGACACCACTTTGACTGGGACAACACATCCATCTTAGGACAAGCCAAACAGAAACATGCAGGAGAATTCCTAGAAGCATGGCATTCCAACCGGAACTCTATCAACAGACACATCGAGTTAGACCCCATCTACCACCCCCTGAGAAAAAGAACATCACCACAGAAAATGACATCACCAACCCAAAGAAACTCAAACATATGAATAGAAAGCAGGAACCATGTACACTGCTTCGCCCGAGGCCCACTGAAGATGTTACCTAGTAGAGTGACGAAACGTCTGGAAATGAACCTCCCAGCTCAGTGAGCAAACCTACCTCCATGTTCACTTAAAATGAAAATAGTTCCTCGTTGTTAAATTATGAACTATGCAACTTCAACTAGTATTTCTACCTTTCTGAACTTCTTACTGCTACTATACATGTTTACTTATCTCGCTTCAACCACCATAGTCAACATTTGTTTAATGCACCCTTAGACATGCAGTTTCTTCTTCCCTCATCTCTCCAACACACACAAATTGCATTTGAGGATCACTACTAATGCGGAGCAAATGTCCCAAGGTGTAAGGAAAATGGAACCATAGAAAGAACATTAACAGGGGTGATCAAATGCTTAATGGAAGAGATGGCTATGGAAGGAAGAGAGGGAATTAGACAGATCACAAGTTTGAGGGTGGAATTTCATATACCATACGAATTTTTCCTGATTGCGGACTTCAGTACCACTTTGAGATTTATTTGCTTATTGATCACGGCTAACTCTTTAACATGAATCACTATCTATTCCTTTTTGTGAGATCTTGCTTTGCCAATCTTGACTGCAATGTTTCCTACATAACAACAAATGTTGTATTTCATTGGCTTTAAATAACATTGGGATACTCAAAAGGTGTGAGATATTGGAAGCTTTACTTTCTTCTGTCTGATCATCGCACAGGACAGTGCACTCCCCCACCGAATTGCAAATGAAACTTATACACTAACATATTAAGACATCTACAAGAGGATCGAAGACTTGGTTTAAAAGCTGAATTAATCCTATGCTGCTATAAACTGAAGATATATCTCATGAAATTGGTGATTATTTAACTTGGCCTCACTGAGAAAATGCATATCTTTATCTTTGCCTCCATACCTCACTTGCAAACACAACAACTTGTCTCCTGTATATTACTGTAGTATTATGATTTGACAGAAATATTATAAAATGAAGAAAATATGTTATGCCTGCGCTTGCTGACTCCTTAACTTAGCCTCTCAAAACTGAATTCCATTTGTCAATAGAAGTGTTCGAACACTGAGATCAGAAGAAACACATGGAAAATAATTTCTGATAGCTGTTAGTGGGATCTTGGTTGTGCATGTGCTCTACTTTTAAGTCATCAACTGTATGTGCTGGAGCATGACATCTGGATGTAAATGGTAATGTTATGAGGAGAGGTTGCATTTTAACTTGTAGGGTGATCTGATCAATGTGCTTAAATGCTAAAAGGATTAAGCAGGATAGGAAGTGACTATTTCCTAAGAAAGGACACAGTTTCAGAATTACAGCTAGAAATTTAAGGGCTGATAGAAAGCATTTATTTATGGAAAATGCAGAAGATTCTTCCAAACTACTCCGCCCCCCCCCCCTCACACACACCAAATGGACTGTGGACACTGGGATGCAGTTTGAACTTTCAAAACTCAGGTGGATTTTCATTGGCTAAGGGTGTCAATGAGTGAAAAGTAGGTCATTAGCACTAAATACAGATCAACCGTAATCTATTTGAGGAACTGAAAGGTCACCTATTTTCATATGATGCTTGAGCAATGTAGTGAGATTTGATATGAATACAGGCACTTTATTTAGTGAATGACTCATCTTAAAATGCACCAGACATCTTGAAATGCACCAGTGAGGAGGTAATGTAAGAATATTTTAGTCCAGGGGGAAGGGTATCAATGCCTAAACTTTAAATGACAGGTTTTCAGATGAATCTTTGATTTCCTTTCACACTGTTTTGAATTTACAGTTCCTTTCCAATTGAAATGTAGCTGAGCTGTTTGTCAAATACATTAGCAACCTCAATCTGATACTTCTTTTTATGGAGCTTTGAATATCACCCAGCCTTTTAGAAGACAAGAAACCAGTCTTTAACTCATTAATGAACTAATGGTTCTTTAATACTTGCTTATCTTCTCATAACTGGCATGAGAGCACAATATCAGGTGACACATATTTGTAAAAGACCAGCTTGTCTACCAAGTCTGCCGTGCAACCCCAATTGCCAGAATGGCATAACTGTGAATGTCTCTCGCTGGGTTCCTGTTCTTGCATAGCTTTAACATAGTTAATGTTCTTGCATTGTCCGCTGTTGTTCCTAATCTGTTCATTTCGCGCCTCTACCAACAGACTCAACATTCAGCCTTGCAATTATTTTGTAGATGTCATCTGCAAACTGACACTGCTGTAAAATAGAGTTCTTTGAAGCTATTTAAGTGGCTAAGATATGTTAAGGTAAGATCCACTATTGTTTCCAGGACCATATATCATCCACTATGAGATGGTATCCATTATTCTACATAGAATCCATCTGGACCTTTTGCTTAGATGTTCATCTGTAAATCACTCCCAAGTATATATTATTCTATATATAAACCATCTGAACACCTTGATTGGGTTGCAGTCTGTATTTCATTGCTAGGTATCCATAATTCTATATGTAAGCCATCTGAAATCTTTCCAGTTTGTAACTCACTCCAGGGATTGATTATTCTGTTTCTCCACCTACTAAAAACCTCCATTATGTTCCAATTTGTAACTCACTCCTGGGTATCTGTTATTCTATCTATAAACATCTGAATCCCTCTATTAGGTTCCAATTTGTAACTCATTCCCAGGTATCTGATATTCTATACATAAACCATCTGAACCCGTCAATTAGATTCCCATGTGTAAATCACTCTCCTTTTGATTATTCACTGCCCCCGTGTCCAACTTGGATAGATCTAACTGAATAAACCACCGCAGCATACATGTTAGAAAAATATTTTTCAGCTAAATCGCTGTTGGAACTCTAATTATTGTGCCAAGTTTTAAATATTCAACAGGAACTGCAGAGGTATCTGGATATTTCATTAAGAGCCTTAAGTGAGTGGACAGGAACAAACAAAAGCAATCATTTGATATTTTGAACGGAAATAATTTCAAAACCAACACAAGCAAAAGAAAGGAAGTTATGCTGTATTCCTGAAGTATTTGCCCTTAATTCCAGGCCTGTTTCTTGTTTTCCGCAGTGTAAAATTTACTGCTTAATTCAGCAGGGAACAGAGGTAGCTCTGAGTGAGTCTAGCATTTGTGAATACCGCAAAACTATGAAAGTGGACACATATAAGTGTGCCTTTGAGAAGAGCTGGCATAGGATAGTGTGATAAAAAAACTGCAAAAATGTTACTTATGTTCTCCTGTATAATCAATCATGTTAAAGACCTTACCTCAGATCTCCTCTGTCCTACCTTTTCCCCTTAAATTAACAGGATAATTGTGGCTGAGATTTTATTTTACCTGCCATCTAACTTCATGCGGTCACCCTGAAATTAGGGATAAGGTGAGACCATTCGGTCCTTTTAGCTGGTCCCATGGTTCAGTCAGATTGTGATTGCTCTGTGTCTTAATTGTCTTTACCTGCCATGGCTCAGTAATCCCGAATAACTAACAAAAATCAAACAAGCACCAATGTCTCTGAGCCTAAACCACTATTTCCCAGAGTTTCACGATATCCTGTGTGAATTGGAATAAGGGTCATGGGGACCTCATTGATAATGGTGTTGTTAACCTGGGCCAGTCAGGGAGTCCTGGCTGACTGATATCATCAGGAGAAAAATAAAAATAAAAGAAAAAACAATAAATAAACAGGAGGGGAAAAAAATCATCAGGAGATTCAGAGGGCTCTCTATGTGGGAATCCTCCCCCTTTCTCTCGGGGATCTGGGGTGGAGGGTGCTGCACGCAGCAGTCCCCTGCAAACACAGATTGCGGTGGTTCATGGACTCCCAGCCCAACTGCTTGTTCTGTGGTGCTGTGGAATCCATGGACCATGTATATATTGGGTGTGGGCGTTTGCACTCCCTTTTTGATTTTCTTAAAAACCTCCTCCTCTGCTTTTGGTTGCATTTCAGTCCCACGCTCCTGATCTTCGGGCACCCGGTACGGAGGAGGGAGGGCAGGTCTGAAGACCTCCACGTGGGTCTGCTCCTGGGCCTGGCCAAACCTGCCATAAACAGGTCCAGGCAGCGGGCGGTGGAGGGGGTCGTTAGGGCTGACTGCCTGCCCATCTTCTGCGGTTACGTTAGAGCCCGGGTGTCTCTGGAGAAAGAGCATGTGGTGTCCACCAACACTCTGGAGTTGTTCAGGGAGAGGTGGGCACTCAGGGAGTGGAGTGCATTATTTCCCCCTCCAACTCTATTTTAATTTAATCCCTGCCCTCCCTTCACTGTTTGATCACACAGCATTGCCCTTTGATGCGAAGGGTACTGCTTGTCACTGACCATTTGGGTGTTTTCTTTCTTCCTGGTGGTGGAAATTGAATAAAGATTTGTGCACCTTGTGTCTTTCACTGTGTCCCACACCTGCACACACACACCATGGGCACTGGGGGAAAATATAAGCACTACCGCAGTTAGGTGGTAGTGTGGGGGTTATTAAAATAAAAGTAAGCAGGAGTATCAGAAGGAAAAAGAAATTAACAGAAGATTCAGAACTCTTCCTCATTCTAGGGACTGGCTCTGAGCTGGCTGGTCAAAGCCTATGTACTGTGCACTCGTAAATAAAGGGTGACTTGGTGACAGGATACTGGCCTCTGTGCAGTTATTTAACCCGACATCACCACTGAAAGGCTTAACTCCAAAGATGATGTGGTTCTTGGTTTTCCAACTAGATTTCACTTCAACCTATCAAAGGTTTTTTGCCGGTCAATCACATTGACCCTCTCAGATCGAAAGTCAATGTGTAACCCATTCTCACACACCCTTTTAGCCTTGTGTTTTCTTTAGGATTTGGGACCACTCACATTCACCATTTCTTTTTATCCTCCTGCCCCTATTGCTGGTGTGGTTCCTCATCATGGATAGGCTGATCCACCCAATTGGCTCACTCTTCACTTGTGAAACCTGGAATGTGCAGCCTGAGTCTGTCCTGCCCTTGTCCCCTTGTGCTGTCCAAGTGGGTCAATTTACACTGGGTTCCACTGAATTTGAGTGAAATTTCATCCTTTCCCATCTTCTGAGGTAAACATGAGACACTGATAACAACATTACCCTTGGCCGTTGTGGAAGGGTGATACCCCCAAATATTTGCAGAAGCCTTCAGTCTGACCCTAAGCTATATATTTATTTCTATTTCACTTTAACAAAATTAACAGGATAATTGTGGCTGAGATTTTATTTTACCTGCCTTCTAACTTCACGCGGTCATCTCCTTTGCTGGGTTGAGCACAGCCCAGGTTATCGCCAAGGAAGATCTGAACCATGGATTCTGAAATGAAAGTGGAACAAAATTTACATTTATTTAGCACCTATTACCACCCTAGGACGTCACAAAGCCCTTTACAGCCAGCCAAGTCATTTTAGAAGCGGTTTACAATGCCAAAGGCAATTTGACAAGCAAGTTTCTACAGTCCCCAATGAGATGACCTACTGGACACTAGGAACACAGCTCAGGTCTTCTTGAAACATTACTGGGGAAATTTTACATCCACCTTCGAGCGGTTGTTGGGGTCTCAGAAAGCTGTCACCTCCAAATAAAGCAATGCTCCCTGAACACTGTATGGGTGGAGACTTGAACCCTATGACCCTTGGATTCCATAAGCAAGAACACTAACCACTGAGCCGTTAGTGGCACCCAAGCAAGCACTCACTGCAGAAATCTAAGTCAACACTGACTACTACTGAGCATGAATCAATCACTTATATGGCGGGTGGGAAGCAACATAGCTGGAAGTCATGCAGAAACACTGACCAGTTTTCAATGAATTGATCTTATTTTAGCCTCATTGACATTCAAAATGTTTTCTTTGGACTTAAACCTGCAGTAATGGTGCCAGAGAATGAAATATGCACATAGACTCTGATCATTTTCTTTAAAAAGAAGCTGCCAACATTTATAAACTTCGATGAATCCCACAAGGATTGCAGGAAAGGTGGACCGGAACTTCAACAAAAGGAGACTAAATGTGATTCTTGGGGTCGTGACTTGGAAGTGTGCTGCCACTGCTAAAAGGGAATAGGAAAATCTGATGAAATTGCAACGAGGCTTTTGCTAATGTATCCAATGTAGGTGCCCACCTAGGGAGTGCTGTATTGCAGACAAGATCACAAAGCCTGAATCATAGAGATATATGGTATGGAAACAGACCCTTCTATCCAACATGTCCATGCTGACCAAATAACCAATGAATCTAGTCCCATTTGTCAACATTTGGCCCACATCCCTTTAATCCCTTACTATTCATATATCCATCCAGATGTCTTTTAAATGTTGTAGTGTACCAGCCTCCACCACTTCCTCTGGTGGCTCATTCCATACATGCACCACACTCTACATGAACAAATTGCTCCTTAAATCCATTTTAAATCTTTCCCCTCTCACCTTAAAACTATGGCCTCTAGTTTTGGACTCCCCTACCCTGCGGAAAAGACCTTAGCTGATCACCCTGTCCTTGCCCCTCATGATTTTCTAAACTTCTATCAAGTCACCCCTCTGTCTCCAACACTTCAGGAGAAACAGCCTAAGCCTATTCAGCCTTTAGCTCAAACCCTCCAATCTTGGAAATGTCCTTGAAAATCTTTTCTGAACTCTTTCAACTTTTCTATAGCAGGAAGACCTGTGATTTTATACTGGTCTGAGCTCTGTTCCTTGATGAAGTCTCTAGAATTGAATGCAGTATTCCAAAAGTGGCATCACCTTCTTTTGGATAAGAAGCTAAATCTGAGATCCTCTTGAGTGGATGCAAAAGATTCCACAGCAGCATTTCCATTGTCCTAGCTAATATTTACCCCCTCAGCTAGAATCACTAAGACAGATCAAGCACTCACTTCTCACATTGCTGTATGTGGGATCTTGCTGTTCAAGAAAAATGTACCTTTAAAGTCAATGCCAGCTTAGCCCTCACACAGTGCAGGGAGCTCCTGAGCCTCACCATCAAGTGTTAGTGGAAGTAACCAAAAGCTCGGACAAAGGGATAGGTTTTTAAGGAGCATTGTGAAGAATGAGAGATGAAGAGGACGAGGGAGAGCTCTGAACCCAGACTGCCAAAGGCACCTGCAGTGTTTAGTTTGATCCCACTTACAGCACTGCCAGTTCTGGGCAGCACATATCAACAAAGGTTATGTTAGCCTTGGAGGCCAGATTAACCAGAATTGTCTACTGGATTGTATGATGACAGATGACATAAACCTGGCTTGTTTCCCCCTTGAATATAGCAATTTAAGGGGTGAACTAACTGAAGTGGTTTAATTTAATTTGATTTTATTTATTATTGTCACATGTATCTAGGTACAGTGAAAAGTTTTGTTTTGTATGTAGTACAGGTGCATCATACCACACAAAGTGCATTGGGGTAATAGAACAGAGCAAGGAATACAATGTTATGGCTGCAGAGAAGGTGCACAAAGAGTGAGATCAATATTAACTTTAAAGTTTGAGAGATCTATTCAGAAGTCGAATAACGGGGGCAGAAGCTGTTCTTGAGTCTGTTGGTAGATGTCTTTAAGCTTTTGGATCTTCTGCCCAATGGAAGAGGTTGGAAGAGATTATAACTGGGCTGGGATGATGTTGGCTGCCTTACCAAGGCAGTGGGAAGTATAGGTGGAGTCAATGGGTGGAAGGTTGGTTTGCGTGATGGACTGGGCTGTGTTCACAACTCTTATTGAAGAATTTGACAGGGTGACTCTGATTGGGAACATCAGCTCCTGTCACTAGCTGTCCCAAAATATCCCATTCTCCTGGGGTAAAGATTTTGTTATACAGGTCCTGAAGGTCCTCTAAGCATAAAATGTGAAGTCAAAGTCTTTGGGAGGATTGGGGAGTTGACTCTTCAGTACATTGGATTGAGTTGACTTACACAAGCTCCTGTCACTGGTTGTCTCAACTGAAAAGTGGCCCATTTTCTTGGTGTAAACATTTTTCTCCCTGACAAACAAGAGGGTCCTAATCAGCAAGAGAAAAGGGATCCCTGGTTGGATTGAAAGGCAAAGCAGAGGAATCTTAGACTTCAACCTTAAAGGATTAAAGTATTAGGGATGTAAAGAATAAGCATTGGGTTGGCACTCTAATGTTTCTAGGACGAATCCAAACTGCAGCAGAACAAGTACATATATACTCTGGCTTGAATCTGTGGATCTAGAATTAGAAGTGGCTACACAGCAGTCAAACTGGCAAAAGTCACTCCCCCAGCGCTGTGATGTAACCAGAAATGGCGATGTTGGGTAGTAGAGGCAGGTAGTGGGGACTTTAACAAGCATCCTTTGTTCAGGACCCCATTGTCCCAGGAGAGTCAGTCAGAGAGATTTGACAAAAGACACATTCCTGCATAGTCAGAAACACTACCACTGAAGGAGTTCATCCACCATGGTGACCAGAAAACATGGTTGGAAGCAGAGGAAAAATATCAACCAAGAAACTAAGGCAAATGGGTGGCACAGTGGCTCAGTGGTTAGCACTGTTGCCTCACAGCGTCAGGGAACTGGGTTCAATTCCTACCTCAGGCGACTGCCTGTGTGGAGTTTGCACATTCTCCCCATGTCTGCATGGGTTTCCTCCCACGGTCTAAAGATATGCAGGTTAGGTGAGTTGGCCATCCTAAATTGCCCATAGTGTTCAGGGTGTGTAGGTTAGGTGCATTCGGCAGGGGTAAATGTAGGGAAATGGATCTGGGTGGGTTACTCTTCGGAGGATCAGTGTGGATTTGTTGAGCTTGTTTCCATACTGTAGGTAATCTAATCTACTCACCAAGCAGGGTCAATTAGGAATGCAATCATCATATTCCAGCAGTAGGGGTCAGGCATTTCTTCTCTGTACATTTTTAACAGAACAGAACCTGCCCAAATAGCAGCACTGTTGGAATAGGATGGACCTTGTCACGACTCAATGCATTAAACACTACGCTGCAGAAGGAACATTGCAAACTGATAAGGGAGAGCAGTGTGCACTAAATGTTGTGCTACAGAGTGAGATGCATACTGAACATTGCAATATTTAAAGAGAGCTGTGTACACTCAACATTGTTACAGACAGACAGTTGTGCATAATCAACATGATATTACAAAAGGAAAAGGGTGCTGCTGAGGAGGAAATGTGTATTGAACAGTGTATGGGAGAACGATGTGCACTTCACATTGTGTTACAGAGAAAGACAGATAATGTGTACTGAACAGGGAGTTACACAGAGAGAGCTGTATGTAATGAACAGTGTAGGCGATAGAGAGCTGTGCATTCTGCACGTTGGCATGCACATGCTAAGTCACCTCACTGTATGTGCTGCTATTTAGGCAAGTTCTGTTCTATTAATGTACAGAGAAAAAATGCCTGACCCCTACTGCTGGAATATGATGATTGCATCCCTATTTGTCTCTGTTTGGTCATTTGCCTTAGTTTCTCGACTGATTTTTTTCCCTCTGCCTCCAGAGGTTGCCACCATCCTCTTTAAGTATGAAACTACAGGGTCTGCTTGGACTCATGTGATAAAGGAAAACTACTTCCTGCTCTTTCCAGGTGAGTTTCTTGGGGTTAACAATATACCATCTTTTTGATATTAGTAACTAATGACAGGTTGTATTTATTTGATAGACAATTGTAGAGAGACTTTGAGGAGGTCACAATGTTCAGCCCTTACTTCTTCCAGATCCTAAGTCGTAGTTCCCTCATGTCCGTGCAGTATCATCATAGTGAGTGGTGTTTAAGATTCCCCTCTGTATTAATGCTTTGCAACTTGAGTACAGTGCCTCATCCCCTCCAACATTTTTCTCATTATTTATATTATACATTTGTGTATATCTTAACATTTATGGTTAGACCATCTTCCCTCAGCTCGCTGACATTTCAAATTCAGTCAATCTGGGGGGTTTCAGTGTTCTCCCGGAATGCATTCTGTTTGGCCTTGGAGGGCTAGCCGTTTGCTGGTTGGAAGACCATTCCTGGCGAATCTCTTCCTGACATCTATGGTTTATAAATCTCTTGAATTATTGAGTTTCCTGTTGGATTTGGCCCAGCTGATCAGTGGTTAAGGATTAATCCATAATGGGCTAAGGTTGCTGCAGTTCCCTCATGGGACCTCCTCAACAGTGCAAATAATATACAATCTCTGCTGGTCTGCAGCTCCTTGGATGACTGTACTTTTTCTGTTCAGATCCCTGATCCATATCTGTTGCTGTTGTCCTAAATGTGACAACCATTCAACATGGTAGTGCTTGTTTTAGTATATGCCCTGTTGTGCACCCATTGGACTGCTCCTTGTTTTATATATATCCTGAATATCCTAGAAGCATAAATGTGGAGTCAACCTCTTTTGTAGAATGGGGAGCTGACCCTTCAGCTTGCTGCCTATCTGTACATCGGAGTACGTTGGATCTATAATTTAGCTGTGCCATTGGGAGTTGCTATTTTTCTTCCAGAGTGACTTACCAGTCCTGACCTCACATTTGGCTTCCACATTCAACTGTAAGTATCTCAGCGAGTTTGAAACATCTTCAAATCCAGCAAATTGGCAGAAGCACTTATTAGGAGACTGCAACATGTTATCCAAAATACCCACCTCAGAAATGCAATATATTTCAAATATTGTGAACTATCGGATAACCATATATGTAGTCATGGTGTGCAATTTCTGAACCTCTAACCATTGGCGAAATAATCAACAATGAGGTAAGACTTTCCATCAGGACCAAATAGATCTGTGGTCACATGTTCCCATGGTCTGGTTGGGAATGCTTTGGGAATCAGTGACTCTCATTGCTCTGGTCTATGGATGGTCTTACAGTCGGTGATGAGATCCTCAATGTCATTGGTGATCTCAGGCGTCTACACGACTGACCAGGTTCTGGCTCTGTTGACCACCAACTGAGTCCCTGTGTACTTTCTCTTGGGCAACTTCCTGGAGTGAAGCTGGAATGACAAGTTGCTCATCATACACTAGCGTGTCATCCACATTTGTAAGTATGCTGAAAATGTGTTGCTGGTTAAAGCACAGCAGGTTAGGCAGCATCCAAGGAATAGGAAATTCGACGTTTCGGGCATAAGCCCTTCATCAGGAATCTAATGAAGGGCTTATGCCCGAAACGTCGAATTTCCTATCCTTGGATGCTGCCTAACCTGCTGTGCTTTAACCAGCAACACATTTTCAGCTGTGATCTCCAGCATCTGCAGACCTCATTTTTTACCCGAACATTTGTAAGTATTGTTGCTTCACAAAATATATTTCATGGCCAGTTAGCTGGATCTTTAGTCTAGCTAACCTTCAACATAATATCACAAACCACAAGCCAAATATGACTGTGGCTTGTGGGCCACCTTGTCACTGGGCACTGAGCGCGTGAGTTGATTTTGTGGAACTATCATCGCTATCATGCCTGGTAGAGCAGTTAACTATTGCTCTGGAGGATGCACTTGTCTTGATCTGCAGTCTTCCCTAAAAATATCAGATTTATAGATGAACTTCAAGAGATGAGATATAATCTCCCAAGCTCAAGTAACTAAGAGAGCCGCCTTCTCAATCACAGTCTATCATTTTTCTCCAATAATAAGAACTGTTCTAATAGATCAGTTTGCATCACTCATCCAGTTGCCAGTGGAAGACCAGTGTTTCTAAGCCTGTAGCTAAATTATCTGCTAATATGGCGATAGGAAAGGATAGATTATAGTATGCTGACACACCTATAGATATGTCCTTGATTTTCTAAAATGCATTCTCTTCAAGAAATTCCCAAAACCATTCTTGAATCTTCCTGAGGACTTGTCTCAATGGTTATGTAATAGTTGCCAAGTGAGTCAAAAACTTGGCTATGATTTCACCATTCTGAAGATGCTTTGAAGATCTTGGGTTGACTTTGTGACAGGAGACTCCTTAATGGCTTGAATCTTCTGTGGATTCAATACTATTCCATCACTGCTGTCAATGTATCCCAAAAACTGAACAGATTCCTTATTAAGCTCAAGCCCTTGTGTTTGGAAGCACTGTGAAACAGTATGCACCCTGATCATGCTTATCAACTGTATCCAGATTGTATATAACTCCATGAAGATCTTATGATATATTGGACATTGTCTGTTTCTGTGGCCAACCTGATCCCAATAGTACTCTATTGAAACTAAACCTCTTCACTAGATTTATGAATGTAGCAAGAATCTTGACTGCTCATTCAATGGTATCTGCTAGAATCCACTACGCACATTGAGTTTTCTTGAAAATTTTAATTTTGGTTAGTTTAGCTAAGCCTTGTCAATTGTCAACTCAGGTGGAATTTTAAGTCGTAAAGAACATAAAAGTGGATAAATCTCCAGGACCTGATCAAATGTATCCCAGATGTTATGGGAAGCTACGGAAGAAATTGTAGAGATATTTGTAACATCTCCAGTCACAGATAAGGTACTGGAGGATGGCTAATGTTGTGTCTCTATTTAAGAAAGACAGTAAGGAGAAGCCTGAGAACTCTAGATCAGTGTGTCAGACATCAATAGTGGATAAGTTGTTGGAGGGGATTTTGAGAGGTAGGATTTACATGCATTTGGAGAAGCACGAACTGATTAGAGATAGTCAGCATAGCTTTATGTGTGGGAAATTGTCTCATGAACTTGATGGAGTTTTTTGAGGATGTAACCAAAAAGATTGATGAGGACAGACCGGTAGGTGTTGTCCACATGGACTTCAGTAAAGCCTTTGACAAGATTGTACTAGATAGACTGATTAGTAAAGTTAGATTATATGGGATTCAGGGAGAGCTTATCAGTTGGATACAAAACTGACTTGGTGGTAGGAGACAAAGGGTGAAGGTGGAGGGTTGGTTTTCAGACTGGAGGCCTGTGACCAGCGGTGTTCCGCAGGGATTGGTGCTGGGTCCACTGTTGTTTGTCGTTAATATAAATGATTTGGATGAGAATTTAGGAGGAGTGGTTAGTAAATTTGCAGATGACATCAAAATTGTTGGTATGGTTGACAGGAAAGAAGATTATCTAAGATTACAAAGGGATCTTGATCAATTGGGTAATGGGCTGAGGAGTGGCAAATGGAGTTAATTTGGATCTATGCCAAAGTATTGCATTTTGGTGAAGCAAACAAGGGCAGGACTTATACAATTAACGATAGGTCCTTGGGAAATGTTGTTGAACAAAGGGACCTTGGGGCTCAGGTATATAGTTCATTGAAAGCTGCATCACATGTAGACGGGGTGGTTAAGAAGGCTTGAAGCACACCTGCCCTCATTGCTCAGAACACTGAGTATATGAGTTTGGAAGTCATGTTGAGGTTGTGCAAGGAAGTTGATGAGGCCATTTTTGGAATACTGTGTATAGATCTGGTCACCCTGCTATAGGAAGGATTTTATTAAATTTTAGAGGGTTCAGAAAACATTTATCAGGATGTTGCTGGGATTGGAGGGTTTGGGTTATAAGGAGGGTCTGGATAGGGTGGTACTTTTTTCACTGGACATTAAGAGGTGACCTTGTAGAGGTTAATAAAACCCTGAGGTGCATAGATAAGGCGAATAGCAAAGGTCTTTTCCTTAGGGTGATGGAGTTCAAAACTAGGAAATACATTTGATTTGATTTATCACTGTCATGTGTGCTAAAGTACAGTGAAAAATACTGTTTTACAGGCAGATCACAAGTGCATCAGAGTAACAGAACAGAGTGCAGGGTATAATGTTACAGCAACCGAGAAGGTGCAGAGAGAGAGAGTATCAACAATCACATTAAAGAGGTCCATTCAGAAGTCTGATAACAGCGAGGAAGACCTCTTTTTAAGGTTAGAGGAGAAAGATTTAAAACCTACCTGAGGGGCAACTTTTTTTTACAAACAGGTTGGTTCATATGAACTGCCTGAGGAAAAGGTAGATGCAGGTACAGCTACAACATTCCAAAGGCTTTTCAGCAGGTACATGAATAGAAAAGGTTTAGAAACTTATGCATCAAATGCAGGCAAATGGAACTAGTTTAGTTTGGTAAACATGGTTTGGCATGGATGAATTGGACTTAGGGGTCTGTTTCCATGCTGTATGACTCTATGATTCTATGGCACTATGATTTCTGTCACCACTGCTTTGTTAACTATGCAAGGTCAACACAGTTCATACTGTGCCATCAGGCTTGGGTTCAGTAACCATGCCCAAGCACGGTTCAGTTGGTTACATGAGTGGAGAAATAACATCTATTTTCTTGGTTTTTGCTGGTCCACAATTTGCTTCATTAAGGGGTGGAGAATCCTGTTTGTCTACAGACATAATGATTTTGCACCTTTCTTTTCATTATCGGTCTACTCAGTATTCATCTTCTCTAACCCTTAAATAATTTAGGCTACTCAAAGGAGCTTCCTTAGCTTTATCAATTTAACTTGCTCCACCTTTTGAATGAGATTGAGATCAAAACGTATCTTCCTACTCAACAGTATGAATTCTTGACTGTGGGTTGTGCCTGTGCTATTCTCTATTATATACTGGAACAAGGGATTGAACAGTTGTCGGCTGTAGACAGTGCTTTCTTAACAGTACCTCACTGTCTGATAAAATAGTGGCACTTGCCCTGGTGTCCAACTTGAAACTTGTGAGATGGCAAGACATAAATATCAGTTTGCCAAATATAAGGTCTGGATAACTTATTGCTCCTAGGATTACTTTGATATTTTTCTACTGTTGTAAACTGTCCTAGACCTTTTCATGCAGGTAGCAATTCGATTTCTTGCTTTTCTGAAGCTGTATATTTACTGTCCACTTTCTGAATGTGACGATCGGGTGACAGATAAAGTTTTTCCTGTTTAATAGCTGGACACAGGTTCTGCCTCTGTGATTTCTTTGCTTTGCAGTAATGACAAAGAATTTTAGTGTGTAGTACCTATCTAATCACTGAGTCGCTTTCTCATGTTGTTTTTTGTAGTTTAAGAGTTGAATAGACTCCCTCACTCTGTATTCCTAATAAATGGTACCCTGCTTCATCATGATTTTACAGAATGTGTCTTGCTTCTCATGGTTTACTGAAGTGATTCTAACCTTATCATAACTCCTGTGGAGAATCTCCATCCTTTCTCATGGCCTGACTAAAATCTCTCTTTATTTCTCCGTCAGAGTTTTAGCTTTTAATTTGATCAATATTATTACTTTAATTACTATCTTTCCAATGTCTCTGAGTCTGCAACCTCAAAGTAGTCATTCTTTTGTTACCACTTACTTTCGTTTTCACAGCCTTGTCTCATGGTGTCCACTTGCTTTGGTGGCAATTCTCAATATGATTTGGTCATTTTGGCCATACAGAGATGAACTTGGTACTTCATGACAACTCATTTCACAGATAAACAAATCCTAATACTGAAAACGTTACATCAGGATATCATGTCCATGCTACACTGGGAACACATTGTATTGAATTCACAAGAAAACTGGGATGTCAATCTGGATACTGGCCAGTCACAAATCAGGATGCTCATGCATGTGAGGCATTTCCATGCAATGCCAATGGAGAATCATCGTCCGCACAGCTTAGCATGGAAGGCAGGGGTGAATAACTTGGCCCAGCCACCAATCAACTAACCATTTTCATAAACGGGATATTCTTCTTCAAAGACCAGAGAACGTAAGGGATACACAATGAGAGAACCAGCCCAACTATTCACTGGGTAGAGTGGGAGTTAGCAGTCTAAATCCAAATACTTAGATACCAACAAAGTTTTCTAGTTTTCCAATCAACCTAGCCTATGTGAAGTCATTACTGATTGTAGTGATGCATTGTCAAAGACAGAGCTCAGACCAAAGAAGAATTTAAGGAGAATGAGGAACACCATATGAATGCTAGCAACCAGCCCAAGATATCAATTTATCAAATAAGTACAACAACAAAAAAACTGCTAGCCATTAATATCACATGTCTGGAAAAGGCAAGATGACACTCGTTCAAAGTAAAATCCAACACAGAAGCTAGTGCCAACATGTTACCATGATACATTTTGAAAGACAAGTACCTCATCAAGTGAAGATCCAGCTTGGATACCAGTCATTGTCTCATAGCTTTTAATGATCACTAGTCCTAAACATTGGTAGAATCACACATTGCTGTGGCAAACTAAAAGCTCATGTTGGCTTCCCAAAATCTTCTACCAATGGTCCAGCAGTGACAGGTCTAGTGATTTGCACAAATCTCAGTATGGGCACAATTCATGAGATTCCAAACACACTCACTCTGATGAAGCAGAGCACATTGCTTGCAATTGATTCAGTTGCCTTTGAAATCATCCTCCAAGCTTCCAATCACCTTATACTATCAATATAATGTGCGTGGTTAATATTGTGGAAAACTTGAATATCTTTTGAAATTTACCTTTTGCTTGGTTAAACCTCATAGATGTATTTGTGTACCTGCTTAGGACATTCCGTGCTGCCAGCAGTGTTGTACCATTTTGTTGATCTGCAGAATGCAGTGCTTACAGCTATGCTATGAGGAGCAGTTAACTGTGGTTTGTTTTCTTATTAAATTGATATTGCAGGCATTTGTGTACTTTTAAAAGGTTTTCTGCCTTCTGTCTGGTCAATGTCTATCTACAGATGCGCTGATTTTCTGAATCCTTAGCAACTAATGAAAGGTTGCATTGGTAGGCAAGGTTACAGAGACTTTGTGGTTAAGCGGATGTTAGACCATGAGAAAGTGAGGACTGCAGATGCTGGAGATCAGCGTCGAAAAGTGTGGTGCTGGAAAAGCACAGCCGGTCAGGCAGCATCTAAGGAGCAGGAGAATCGACGTTTTGGGCATAAGCCCTTCATCAGGAATTCCTGGTCCTGGTGCTTTTCCAGCATGACACTTTTCAACTCAGATGTTAAACCATACCTGTTTGAGATCCCTATTTGTTCTGTCCATGTCACCTTCATAGTGGATGGTACTCCTCATTATTAACCCCATCCAACACATATACAACATTGAATAGTATGTTACAAAGAGTTACATGTATTGAGCATTGTTTTGTGGAGGTTTGTACCATACAATGTGATGCTAAGGAAAAACTGTGTGTGCTAAATAATGTAGGGAGCTGTATTTATTCAACACTGTTGGACTGAGAGAACTGTGTGTTCAACAATGTGTTACATAGGCCGAGCTGAGTATAGTGAAACGTTCTGTACAGTGAGATATGAGGAGTCACAAATCTGTTGACAAATTGGAGATTTTGGGCACATTTATTTGCATGGTGCGAATGATTGGAAAACAGAAAGTTGGAAGGAAAGAAAGTAAAGCTACTGTTTTTAGGAAAGGGTGGCATGGAGCACGTTTTATTTGGGCTGTTTTTGACAGAACCTCCAGCAGCAGATGGCGATGTTGACGGAGGGTACTGAGCAGAGAAGGTGGAGCAGTGGTATCAGGAATCAGAACCCTCAGCAGGTAACTGGTGACAGTGTGAGAAGGCACAAATCAGGGCATGCTCGGGCAGTCCTGTAAAGCAACGACCAGCAGCAGATGAGGGAAAGCACCAAGCAGGTAACTGGACCTGTGGAATGAACTTGCTCTGGAGGAAAGAGTATATTTGGAGTAAGAAAGCAGAAGAAGGATCAAAGAATTTCCTCAGCCACAAACATAACTCCTTATAAATACAGTGTTTAACCTTAATTTATCTTCACACTTGTTCATGCTAGTGGAATTAAACAAAAAAAAACTCTGCTTCATGACGTTCAAGCCTTTTGTATGTCTAAATCTGATGTAGTTGGCAGGACTCCACGGTGGATGGGTTTAAAGATGGCTGGTTGAGATTGAGTACATGGTGGAGGAGTTAAACCTGTCAAATTCCATGAGGGGCAGCAGAATTCTGCTTTGCTATTGTTAGAAGCTCACGCATCGGCAGAGGAACCTTCAGGTTACACTCATGACAGGCTTCGCGTAGCTTCCCTTGATGCTGTGGATGAAGGAAGTGGTACTCATGGTTTGATATTGTATTTGCTGATGAGAGGGTTGCTGGACAAACACATGCTGAAGATCTGATGACCCAGAGGTCGAAGGCTGTATTAAGGGCATATCCAGAAGTCCTGATGTGAATGAATGGGTGGTAGTCATGAGTCTGTGAGGAAAAGCCCATTCAAAAATACTAGGCAGAGGTACAGATGTTCAAAGAAATCTGCAATGGATCTTTGAGGTTCTGACAAGGATCTCTGGGGGTCAGCAATAGCCTGGCACAGCCACAGCACAGCAAGCCAAAGGGGAGGACATGGTTTTCATAACCCTAGAATTTTTCAAATACATTATCCTCCTGGATCCCACCTTCAATCAACAGACAGACAGCTGAAGGATTGGCTAGTGGAAGCAGTGAGGGAGATGGATCTCTAAATGGAATTGAGGAGGCTTAATAGTGACCAAACTCAATTGTCTTTCTTTGACATGCAGTATCACATCATACAGATCATACAATGGGTTTGACTCCTACAACCAGGAAAGAGGCTAAATGCAGATCCTGCCCTTGCTCTCCTATCTCCATGGTAAGTCTCAGGTTCGGAAACATTCTGATTAGTGCAGAGGTTTCCAGATAACAACGTATTCAACTGCTTTCAAGTTTAGAGCAAGAGAGACTCAATGAACCTCTGAAGTTGCAGTAAATTTGAATTCAGATGTGGTACAGATCAGGTAAAAGTAGTGCCAATGCCTACGCCCCTTGTCAAAAGACTGACCACAAGAGGGAATTTAACCCTGCCCAGTGGAGGAACTATGGCTGGCACCATGCCCATGCTCCAAGTCAAAGGCAACATTCTGATCCTGATTCCTTATGACATTTCTATTAATATTCACCAATAATCATATGAGTGAGATCCAGACAAGGTCCAGATAGCTACAGCCAGGTGTGGTTTCTCCTTTTGTTATCTAATTTGAGAAAGGATTAGACATACAGTTTCTGGCATGGACATTAGTAGACTACACCATTACTGGGATGGTGATTACCTGCCAACGTAATGCTAGCTGATGAGAGAGTCCAAACAGGAATCTAAACTATTGAGGATGTGGAGGATGATCAGGGAGAAGTAGGGAGTCCTTCATACCCTGGTTCATGACAAAAACAGAGATGTGAAGCAACTCACCCTTCCCAACAGCCTCAAGGTTCAAGTATTGACAATGGCTTGTGATCAAGCAGGACTCCACATGATGCAAGAAATGTCTGCCCCAACCTGATATCAGTGTTCCTGGCACAAGATAGCTGCTGGTATTGATTGAGTACAGTTAAAATAGTGAGGCACATACTTTGGACAAAGAAAAGAAATGATTTCACCCCAGCAGGGTATCCAAGAGACTGCAAGAGGACCTTGCAATGGATATCACGTCCTTGAACCTAGTAGGAATGGAACTGAGCATGTTTCTTACTCCTGGACGTCTTCACCGACTTCACACAAATCATTTTCATCTGTGACCAAAATAACTCAACTATAGCCACAATATTAGTCCATGATTGGATTTGCCATTTTGGTGTCCCATATCGGATTCGTATTGGTCATGGAGCAAATTTGAGAGCAAGCTGCTACAGGAGCTTTACAGGATACTTGGCAATGACCAAGAGCCACAATGACCATCCAAAGTATAATGGACAACGCGGATGATTCAGCCAGACTCTGCATGATTCCTGCACACCTTGCCTCCTGAGAGTAATGAAAGTGGCATCTATACCTTCTGGAGCTGGTTTATTCTTCTAATAATACCCGAGGTTCTACTCTGGACTATTCTCCGCACTATCTCATCTTTGGATGAAGTTAAAAAAAATCACACAACACCAGGTTACAGTCCAACAGGTTCATTTAGAAGCTCCTTCATCATTGTGAGCTCTGACCAACCTTGATGTCAATGTGGGTGATCTACATGGATCACCTCAGATAAACGGCTGAGAAGTTCTTGTTGAGCAAGTGGTGGCTTTTACCCCAATCCTTAGCATTTGTTCAGATTGCTGCTGCAAGAAGAGAATGATGTCATAAGTGCGGGCCTGAACATGCTTACCATGATAAGAACATAAGAACTAGGAGCAGGAGTAGGCCATCTGACCCCTCGAGCCTGCTCTGCCATTCCATAAGATCATGACTGTTTGTTTCGTGGACTCAGCTCCACTTATCCACTCTCTCATCATAACCCTAAATTCCTTTACTACGCAAAAATCTGTCTGCTTTTGCCTTTAAAACACAATGATGGCACAAATTACCTGCTAAACACAGAAATGGGCATTGTGTCCTTGGTGGAGTTGCCAGGAAGGCAGGACTCAAGCCGGGAAATATGCAATGAAACCTCCAGCAGCAGGTGGCGATGGTGAGGGTGGGCACGGAGTAGTGCAGCTGGAGCCATAGTATCAGGATCTCCAGCAGCAGGTGGCGATGGTGAGGGTGGGCACGGAGTAGTGCAGCTGGAGCCATAGTACCAGGATCTCCAGCAGCAGGCGGCGATGGTGAGGGTGGGCACGGAGTAGTGCAGCTGGAACCATAGTACCAGGATCTCCAGCAGCAGGTGGTGATGGTGAGGGTGGGCACGGAGTAGTGCAGCTGGAGCCAGGATCTCCAGCAGCAGGTGGTGATGGTACTGGGTAGAGTGAAAAGGTACCTTTCAGAACAGAAGGCCTCATAGGAAGAAGGATGAGAGAGTCAAGTTATTTCCTCAGCCCTGTGTAAACCACAGGCTTAATTCCATGCAAGTACTCTAGCTTCGTTGTTTAACCTTAATTTCCCTCCATGTTTGTAATGGTTTGATTCAGTGAAGTATCGGATTCCTGCTTCATGATTTTTGGGTCATCCATGTTCTTTGAAACTGGATTCATCACTGACTGCAGATGTTTAATAACTTTGGTCCAAATCTTCCAATGTGGGTTGGAATGCAAATCAGAATCCCTATTACAGACCCAGATCAGACAAAAGGTTCCAGTTACTTACCTCCGATTTATCAGGCCCATCGGCAGATTAAGGATTCTGCAGAACTTAGTAAGCACAGGGATTTTCACCAGGAGCAGTGTGGAAGAGAGAAGTTAACAGTGTAAGGTGAGTGACTGAGGGGGTCGGGTCGGTAGGAGGTTGGCTGGGTGTGTATGGTGTCAGGCTGTTGAGCGAGAGGGCAGAGTGGTATTTGGTGGGAAGTCAAATCAGATAGGAGTGGGAGTTATCTGGAGAATTGGAGGGTTGTGGGGGTTAGACATTGTGGTGCTGGCTGAGCTTGGAATGCAATTGGATTTGGAGCTATTAGGGGGTGATGGGAGGTAGTTACGTCAAGCTGTGGGAGTAATAATGAGGTCGGGCTGGGGTTAGGTGGGGCCACAGAGTACTCAGGTCATTTCACGGATCAATAAGGGGGCAGTCTTGAGGACAGAAGGGTAGTCAAGTCAGATCAAGGGCAAATCACGACTCAAGAGGATAGCTGGGGAGTTAGAGATTTGTTGGGTTCTGTGTGGTGGAGGTAGTTGTGGTGGGTTGAGGGTACTTTGGGTAGAGTGGACAGTGGTGCTGGTGCATCAGGAGAACTGAAAGGCCAGACACAACTGGTAGTTAGAGAGTCAGGAGAGTAGTTGGATCATGTCAGAGGATTGTCAGATCAGATTGAGGTGAATTTGAAGATTTTAAGGTTGGGGGAGTCACATGATTTGGAAAGCTTTCCAACAAGGAGTTGGGCAGTGGGTTAAACGGTGAGAGGGGAAATATATAAAAAAGACGTATGGGGAAACTTTTTCACACAGAGGTTGGTAGGTGTATGGAATGAGCTGCAAGAGCAAGTGGTGGAGGCTGGTACAATTGCAACATTTAAGAGGCATTTGGATGGGTATATGAAGAAGAAGAGTTTGGAGGGATATGGGCCGGGTGCTGGCAGGTGGGACTAGATTTGGTTGGGATATCTGGTCGGCATGGACGGGTTGGACCGCAGGGTTTGTTTCCATGCTGTACATCTCCATGACTCTATGTAGTCACCCAGGTGTTGGACATGGTGTAACGTGGTCTGGCTAGCTATCAAGGCAAGCGAGTTGGAAATCTCAAAAGTCTCCATCAAAGGTAAAGGATAATTGCTAGTTGCAAATGTAAACTTTCAAGACAATTTGCATGTGATTGCTGCATCAGCATTTCTGAGGGGGTCCCAATGAGTGCTTTTGGTGTAGAAATTTCAGAATGTGTGGAGACCAGGAAATCCGGGCCATGTCTTTTTTTAAGAGGAGGGAAATATGAATTGGGACCATTTGGTCTTAACTTTGTGTCTGGTGCAGGTTCTCAGTCTGCCTTGCTAATGTTACACTGCCATCTGCAGTCTGTCTGCTTCCTCTGGTGTGCAGTGTTAGAGTGGGAGTGTTGCTGAATGAAAGAGAGCTAACCAATGAGACAAGAGACAAATACTCTGCCCTCTCCGGTGCACGGCCCTTTTCAAAGGAAAGCAAAGAATTGTCCCAGTTGTCCATATTTATCCCTCAACCCGCAACACTAAAACAGTTTATCCAATCATCACGTTGATGCCTGTTTGTGAATGTGTGGATTAGCTGCTGTGCTTCTTACATTACAATAATGGTTCCACCTAAAAAGTACCTCGCTGGCTATAAAGTGCTTTGGGAGGTTGCGAAAAGTGTATGTGTAAATGCAAGATTTTCTTTTCTTGCTATCCCCGGACTTTCTGCTATTTTCTATCATAAGTAGGAATGTGGCTTATCAGAATTTTTAACAGAATGATTTCTGTTTTAAAGCAGCAGACTGGGCTGCTTTCTTATCTTTCTGGAAAACACTGGGGCTGACAGCAGAAGTCTCTCTTGCATTCTCTGGCCTGTAGGGCCCTGGGACTGTCTACAGCCTGTTGCTGAGAGCTGAAGGGCAACCAACATCCCGTATGTGTGCCAGAGATTGGCAAGGATCTGAAAAGTGTGTTGCTGGAAAAGCACAGCAGGTCAGGAAGCATCCAAGGAGCAGGAGAATCGACGTTTTGGGCATTCCTGAAGAAGGGCTTATGCCGAAACGTTGATTCTCCTGCTCCTTGGATGCTGCCTGACCTGCTGCGCTTATCCAGCAACACGCTTTTCAGCTCTGATCTCCAGCATCTGCAGTCCTCACTTTCTCCTAGAGATTGGCAAGGATGCCTGGTATCAAGTCCCATTTGCTCCAGAGGTGTACAATGATATCTCTCTGAACAGGTTAATTAGAAGGGCAGTAATGGGTACACGGGATTTTCTTTGAAGTGGAATGGAACTTGTTTTAGTTGACTGTCGAATACCACATTTGAGAAAGGTATTGAGGTTTTTTGAGAAGTCTGCCATTTGAGGGTTGTTGGAGACACTGGTAATGGCCCACAGTTTATATCAGGAGACCATTCCTGAGTAAGAATGGAGTCAAACATGCACTAATAACACTACATCACCCAGCACTGAATGAGAGAAGTGAATGGATTATGACAAGGCCTTTGGAGAGTTACTTGTGTTCTGATCCCAGCTGAAGTAATTACAGGACAATTCCAATCCCAGACTGAAATCTGTCTTGAGAGATTGTGTTTCTTTTGTTTTGGTTTTGATGAGGTGGTCTTGCACGGAAACATAAGCGTGGAATATTGCATGCTTGATTTTAACAATAAAACAGATGTTTATTAAACAAATAAAATGAAGATAAAGCAGAATTAAAGACCACGAGACCCTATAGGAGCAGAAATTAGGCCATTCAGTCCATCGAGTCTGCTCTGCCTTTCAATCATGGCTGCTATGTTTCTTAATCCCATTCTCCTGCTATCTCCCCGTAACCCTCGATCTCCTTGACAATCAAGAACCTATCCATCTTGGTGTTAAACATACTCAATGACCTGGCCTCCATGGCCTTCTTTCTGTGGTGAATTCCATGGATTCTCCACTCTCTAGCTGAAGAAGTTTCTCGTTATGTCTGTTCTAAAGGGTCTTACTGTCAGGCTGTGCCCTTGGGTCTGAGTCTCTCTTATCAATGGAAACATCTTCCCAACATCCACACTGTGCAGACCATTCAGTATTCTGTAAGTTTCAATTAGATCAGCCCTCATCCTTCTAAACTCCATCAAATATAGACCCAGAGTCCTTAACGTATATTAACCTTTTCATTCCTGGGACCATTCCCGTGAATCTCCTCAGAACCAGTACATCCTTCCTGAGATATGGGGCCCAAAACTGCACACTACACTCCATATGTGGTTTGACCAGAGCCTTATAGAGCCTCAGAGATATCCCTGCTTTTATTTTCAAGTTCTCACAAAATAAATGCCATTATTGCATTTGCCTTCCTAACTACTGACTCAACCTGCAAGTTTACCTTGAGGGAATCCTGGACTAGAACTCCGAAGACCCTTTGCACTTCAGCCTTCTGAATTCTCTCCCCATTTAGAAAATAGTTCATGCCTCTATTCTTCCTACCAAAGTGCATGACCTGACACTTTCCCACATTGTACTCCATCTGTCACTTCTTTGCCCACTCTCCTAATCTGTCCAAATCCTTCTTTAGCCTCCCACCTCCACAATGCTACCTGTCCCTCTATCTAACTTTGTATCATCTGCAAACGTGGCCAGAATGTCCTCAGTTCCTTCATCTGGATCATCAATGAATAAAGTGACGAGTTGTGGTCCCAACACTGACCATTTTACCCCCACTCTCATCTTTCTGCCAGACAGCCATGCTTCTGTCCATGCTAGCACCTTGCCTCTAAAACGATAGGCCCTTATTTTACTCAGCAGCCTCTATGCGGAACCTTGTCAAAGGCCTTCTAGAAGTCAAGGTAGATAATATCCATTGGCTCTCCTTGGTCTAACCTGCTTGTTACTTTCTCAAAGAATTCTGGCAGATTTATCAGACATGACCTCCAGAGACTGTGTGGCAGCTATTGGATGTACCTGGGTTTGCTGTCATCTTCGATGCTGGCATCTAATAGTCAGCAATGGGATCCTCCAAACATGAGTTCCATTTCTGATGATTGGATCGTTTGCGGGGAATGTTGGAAGTAGAGCAGCATTCCAATGATGATGCTCCTGATTTTTCACATCAATCTCAATGAAACATATTATTTCCTCACATTGTGTATCAAGGAGGCTAATGTCATATCTTGATAAGGAGCTCTGTAAACATATGCAGGTGTATGTTGCAGAGCCAGTGAGCAAGTGTTAGATTGTGGGAATTAAATACAGACACTTCCACACTGTGAGAATGTGGTAGCTCCCAAAGTGATGTCATCCAGTGTAAGGTAGAAGTTTACAGATCTGACATGAATGGGGCCCATTTAGTGTAAAGTATGTAGTGGTTATGATTGCTTGAGACCATAATTTGTAATGTTCATGATGACAAAGGAATGCTCTATCAATAAAATCCAATTTGCTGACAGGTGGATGTAATTACAGTATCAATGGATGCAAGGTTCATACAACTGGCCTTGGCAGAGCCTCACATGAGAACAGATGAGAAAAAAACAATAATATACTCTGCCCACCCTGCTTGTAGTGGCAGCCATTTTGTCTTTAACTGATAAGTCTTCATTTTTGTCCTCTCCCCACCAATACATGGGTACAGTGTAAGTCAAAATGTAAAACCAACTGCTTATCCATTCAAAAGACTAAAGATGGTGAATGGAAGATACCCGTTGAGCGTCAAGGTTTTACATTTGCTTTAGAATGGTAGAATAACATTTTTTGAGGGATTAATCTGCTGAGCTGTAGAATGGCAGATTGAAGGACAAATGGATTGGTGACAGCCTGGCTGGTCTCTGATTTTTTTCTAATTAAAAGGCAGAAGTAAACCATTTGTTTGGAGCACTGTTGGCGATTTGGAGCTAATTGTTCCTCTAGAGATATAGTAGATCAGGTTGTTGCTACAGATGATTGAAATGTCATACAATCCAATCAAAACTTAGAGCATCATTTTAAATTGAAAAGAAAGTTCCAATATGCATATTTGCAGAAACATTGTCCTTGGCCTTTTCGTCTGAAGGTGTTGACTCCTGGGGGATGATAATTAGGGCGGCATGGTGGCTCAGAGTTTGACTACGGCTTCACGGCACTAGGGACCCAGGTTCAATTCCAGCCTCGGGTGACTATCTGTGTGGAGTTTGCACGTTCTCCCAGTGTTTGTGTGGGTTTGCTCCAGTTTCATCCCACAATTGAAAGGTGTGCAGGTCAGGTGAATTGACCATGCTAAATTGCCCATAGTGTTAGGGGCATTAGTCAGAGGGAGGTGGGTTGCTCTTTGGAGGGTTGATGTGGACCTGTTGGGCCAAAGGGCCTGTTTCCACGCTGTGGGGAATCTAACCTAATCATAATTTCACTGGGTGCAGCAGAGGTTTAGGCAGTGGCTAATTCTTCTTGAATGCTTGAGCTAAAATTTCATTGTGAAGACTGTCACAGACCAGTTCAATCTTGTCCTCATTGGTCACCCTTTCACACTTCACACTTCCCACTTCATACCTTTGTATGAATAGGTGCAACAATTTCCATACAACAAGATTAGAAGTCATACCAAACCAGGTTATGGTCCAATAGGTTTATATGGAGTCACAAATTTCAGAGCGCAGCTCCTTTGTCACTTCACCTGACAAAGAGGTGGCACTCCGAAAGCCTGTGATTTCAAATGAACCTTTTGGACCAGAACTTGCCGTCGTGTGACTTCTGACCTTGTCCACCCCAGCCCAACATGGGCACCACCACGTCATAGCTTCTGGAGATCAAGTCAGTCATGGCCAATTATTCTACCTGAGCACAGCCAATTCTAGGACATTTCTGGGACACTAGGTGGCTGTACATACCTGCTAGACTATGGTGTGGAGACAATGCACAACAGATGTTAATCAATGATAGTGGATGATTAGGCTTCTCCACTGAGCTCAACCGACCTTGGGGCATCCATGAGGAGGAAGCCATGCTGTTCCAATAGATTTGATGCATAGTAAATAGGGAATCACCTCATATATTGCCATTTTCAGCATTTTATTTATAACAATAAAAAACTCAAAGTGATACAGCAATTGCTCAGGTTTTGGTGCTTTCCACTGCATTACCAACCATTCAGAAAGCTTTGAAGTGCCAAATCTTTACAGTCTTTCCATCTGGCACTAAACTATTTTTTTCTGCTGGAACCCTGGAAGAGCTATTGTACATATTTTACATGCATAGTTTGTGCTAGCGATTTTGTGCTTCCAAATGGAGTGATAAGCCCATGGGGAGATAATGTTATGAATAAATGATACATTTCCCAGTGGTGGTTCCAAAGACAGGAGTAGAGACAGAGAGCATGCCTTCAAATGAATGGCTTAGTTAGGGTTTTTTTTGGTTTGCCCTGACATTTGCTTGAGGTTTCCTTTTAAAACAAGTCATCTCAGCAAGTAATTAGGAAAGCTAATAGAATATTATCATGTATCATGTGGGGAATTGAATACAAAAGGTTACGTCCTCCATTATTACATGATTGGACTACATCTGGAGTCCTGTCGACAGGAATGGTCACCCTATTTGGATTGTATTGCATTGGAAGTGGTTCAAACAAAGTTTACTGGACTAATATCTGGAATGGGTGAGTGATCGTATCAGGCAAGGCTGGACAGCCAAGCTTTTATCCACTGGAGCTTAGAAGTTTAAGCGGCAACTTGATTGAAGCAGATAAGATCCTGAGGGGACTTGGGAAGGAGGATGTGAAGAGGATGGTTTCCTCTTGTGGGAAAATTCAAGAACAAGTGGCCACTGTTTGAAAATAAATGTCTGCCTCTATTAAGTAGAGACGAGGCAACATGTCTTCACACCGAGGGTTGTGAGACTTTGCAACTGTCTTTCTGAAAAGGCAGTGGAAGTATAAGTTTGCATACTCTGAAGATGTAGGTGGATAGAGTCTTGGAAAGCAAAGGGCTGACATGTTATAAGGTATAAGGCAGGAATGTGGATTTGAGGCTATGAATAGGTTGGCCATGTTCTTATTCAGTAGAGCAGCAGGCCAGAGGGGCTGAATGGCCTACTCCTGCTCCTTGTTTGTATGAATGTGGGTTTGTATGCTTTTGTGAGATTGTTCACAATGGAAACCATTAACACCCTTGTGAGAATCTCTCTGTTTCCACTCTTGGGTGAAGAAGGGCTGTGTATTCCTTCTGCTTTTTCCATCAGCATTGGACTCATTTGTTTGTCTGCCTTCATTTCCACAAAACCCTTTAAAAATATCTACCACAATCAGTCATTTTTCAAGAAAATGTCAAGAGACCTCTACATCCAGAGCATTTTGGGAAAAAGAGTTCCATTTTTCAACACATATTTGGGGAAAAACAACCAACAGTTAAGAAGATGTGGTCTACAAACAGAGCATAATTTTAACTCTGTACAAATTGATGCGCTTTTTGATTGATTTTGATTCTTGACCTTAGTTTTAGTGGTTGTAATTACTTTGATATTTTTTTCCCTCACTGTCATTTCTGAGACAAGAGACTAAACTTCTTCCAGGTCTCTCCAGATGTTAATCCAAGCCTATAAGGGGGAATATTTCCACCTTTTCCTATGACATCTGGAATTCACTGGAGTAAAAGGGTGGCATATGCCCCATTGGTTAGCACCGCTGCCAGATAGCACCAAGGACCCGGTTTCGATTCCACTCTTGGGTGACTGTCTGTGTTGAGTTTGCACGTTCTCCCCGTGTCTGCGTGGGTGTCGTCCAGATGCTCTAGTTTTCTCCCAAAGATGTGTAGGTTAGGTGGATTAACCATGGGAATCCAGGGTTACAGGGATAGGGTAAGGAGGGTGCGTCTGGGTGGTGTACTCTTTGGAGGATCAGTGTGGGCTCAATGGGCCAAATGGCCTATTTCTACGCTGTAGGATTCTATGAAAATTGATGATATAGTTTTATATTGCTATTAGCATTCTAATATACATTGCTACCAAACCACTTTCTCAGCCATTTAATTCACTCCCATCTGGACCTGTTCTGAACTCTGATGCTGTAGGCTCTCAAACCTGACTTTGTTTACTACTTCAGACAGCAACACCTTGCAGTTTTATAGAACCTTTTCACAGACAAAAGAATTCATGTGAGTGCTTCAGTCAGGATGGGACATGGGCAGATGCCTACGTGCACAGTTACTGAAAAATTAGGAATTAATTACAAAAAATTGGACTGAGGAACTGCAACATTAAGATAAAAGTAACACCAATTGCACGAATTAAACTTTTCTTAAACTTGAGGTTGGATTTTCTTTGGACTTCCTCTCTGCTACCAAATAATCCACTCCTTTCCAAGGCTATGGTTATCTCCGAACTCCATCTCAATGTTACAGCAGTTTGCTGCTTTTGACCAAAAACCCAGCACTTTTCACATCTGTAGTTTATTTTGCTACTGATATTAAGATCTAAGGTTCTTAAAGTATATACATGTAAAGAAAACACTTACTTTGTATTCCACTGACTGGAATTTTGTTCTGTTAAAATTTGATGAAGTATTTTGATGATGGAGTTTGTTTTTAAACTGAGTCTGTAACTATAATATGTGTCCATTGCCCATGTTAAAGGGCATGGATCAGTATGGAGAGATGGATTACCTACATTGACAAGTGTAAAGCATATAGCTCTCTCATGGTCATAATGTAGGATGAGTGTTATCAATGTAAGAGGTGCTAAAAACTATCCCTAAAAGATACTGGGCTGCAACAAGGACCATAGGACAAACCTTTAACATAATTTTAATTGGAATTGCTAACTATATATTCAACTGTACAACCGTTCTCTGCCCATGGAATGAGACAACGAGCAAGATGAAGCAAAAAATGCAATTTTTTCCATTTTCGTTATAAATATGTACATGCTTCAATTTATAACATTTTTACATGTTTTTCTACATATATATGCACGTGAAGATTTTGCTGCAATATAATTTTCAATAACACAACCAGTTATAAAATTTTCTTCTGAGGCTGTCAGTGAGACTCAAAGCAGTTAGTTCCCTCAGTTTTGGAAGGTGCTGTAGCAGCACTGCACAAGAATCAGACATTAAGAAGCTGCATCAACATATCGTTATGTTATCAATCTTCTAAAATGACTGACTTCTCCAAGTGCAATAGTGATTAATTTAATGTTATTGACTGCTGTGCAAATGTTGGATAGAATGGTAGAATCACCTCCTTTTAAACATTAGAGATAAATTCAGGGAAATGGTCAAAAAGTATTGCGAGTTTAATGTCAGCATTTACCATAGAGATTAATGACATTAGATCAAAAATATATAAAGGTATTGAAGACAGCAGGGAGACCATTGGGAGAGCACATCACCGGGCGGCACGGTGGCACAGTGGTTAGCATTGCTGCCTCACAGCGCCTGTAGACCCGGGTTCAATTCCCGACTCAGGCTACTGACTGTGTGGAGTTTGCACGTTCTCCCCGTGTCTGTGTGGGTTTCCTCCGGGTGCTCCGGTTTCCTCCCACAGTCCAAAGATGTGCGGGTCAGGTGAATTGGCCAAGCTAAAATTGCCCGTAGTGTTAGGTAAGGGGTAAATGTAGGGGTATGGGTGGGTTGCGCTTCGGCGGGTCGGTGTGGACTTGTTGGGCCGAAGGGCCTGTTTCCACACTGTAAGTCTAATCTAAAAAAAAAATAAGGGGTCTTCTATTTAAGATGGAAATATGGAGACTTTTTTTTCCTCACAGGTTTGAGAGTCTTCTCCACAGAATGGTGGAGAGAGTGTCATTGAATTCTGTTGATGTAGAAGTAGATAGATTCTTGACTAGCAAGGGAGTCACAGATGACCAGGCATAGGTAGGAATACAGAGTTGCATCCACAGGTCAGCCAACCACAATCTTATTGAAAGATGAAGCCGGTTCAAATAGTGACATGGTCTCCTTCTGCTCCTAACTCAGATGGGAATGTACTTGACCTTTGAAAAGAACTGTTCTAAAAAATGTTCAAAACATTACCTCTGTTTTTCTCTCTCCACAGGTGTTACCAGACCTGCTGAGTTGCTCCAGAATTCTGTGTTTGTTTGATTTTGACATTCACTGCACAATGGACTCATGATAAAAGTCACAGAACGCTGAGTGGGTGGACAAGAGGAGCAGAACGGAAAACAAAATGGCTACAACAGCGACTAAGGGATGGAAGGTAGTTACTCAGTCTGGGGGGGAAGATGAGAATCGACGTTCCATGGGAATTGGTACTGGAACGACAATTGCTCACCATTTACACAAATGGAATTAGAAGTATAATTTCTAAATTTGCAAATTGTGAAATTTGTGTGGACAGTGGTAGTGGTGTACAGATGATACTTAGGGCAATTGTGGCAAAATACAAGCAAACATTAATAAATGTGTATGAGCATGTAAATGAATTATAATACAGAAAACTGAGAACTAACGCACTTCATAAGGGCTACTCCTATGTTATACATTAAATAAAATTAAATTACATAGAATTAATGTTCTACCTCATTTGAATTAAAAGTGATTGTGCAAATAATTTTAATTAGAATAGAAATTTAACAAGAGACTGAAAAACTCCCCATGGTGATAAGAAAGATCTTCCATTAATTTTTCATATTCAGAAACTTAAAATGTTTCAGATCTTTGAAGAAACAAAGCCCTTTGGCAGAGTGGTCATATCTAAGTATGCAAAATACACCCACAATTGGTGCACAGCAAGGTCATAAGGTAAATGCCCAGTTAATTTGCTTTAGTGGTGGTTAATTGAGGAACTAACATATTGGTGAGAACACCTGCTTTTCAAAGGCCAAGTTCATCAATTAAGATCCTAGAATGTCATGAAACACTTAAAGTAACATAGCATAAAATATAGCATTGAGACTATGAAATCTTGGCTGTAATGTTGCTAATCGCAATGAAATTGCAACTCTTATGAGTAAACCTGAACTGAAGGCTGATTCATGCAATGGGTTTGTGTGATTTCTCTCCTCACCTCTGCAGCCAGTCAACATTAAATAAATGTCCCTTTTCACTCTGAGCTGCATGCCTGTGCTGCTCCTTTATGGTCAACAGAAGGTACATTAAATGCCATCTACTCTGTTTCTCTGAGATGCTTCAGAACTGACAAAGAAACGACACCAATGACAGGCAGTTAAGTTGAAGTCTGAAGCTGCCAGCAATCTACCTGTGGGAGATACTATCAACTGTGAATAAGAGACAGGGAAGGAAATGACCTAAACAGCTAGCAGCATGCAATTCATATATCCCTAGCTAACATGTATTGCTCAACTGTGCTGAGCACTGACTGAATAGAACTGTATGCATGAGCATCTCATCAGTTCTTCACCTTTTGATGCAGATGGTGATAAACTACTTTATGGTTTCGCTGACAGCCAAAAAATTAATTTCTGTTCCACCATGCCTGGGACTTGACCCACTGTTCTTAAAAAACAAAAAGATTTTTCAATGACATCTGCAGTAACTCAAATTCATTCTGCACAGAGGAAAGATTACAATGTTCAAAGATGATCGTTTTGTCTAGTTTTACAGCACGACCCTTCACAGTGGCTCCTTCATGTGGCGACTCCCTGGAGTGCAGGTACAGGCTCCTTCATTCTCTGCAGCAGGCAGCTCTGGATGTCCGTCAGGAGGACTGCATGAGACCAGTAAGACGCTTAGCAGTCAATGACTTACCCTAGAAAACAGAAGAGCCATTTTTGAACATAATTAACAAATGTCATATTTATTCCTGGTGGGCACACCTGATAACTAATGATGGTTTTCACATATTCAATGTGGGCACTGAAAATTTCATATTGTCCTTATTTCAAAAAACACCCAGCAGTACAATTACAGATTTCCTCTTTGAAGTGCATTATCTTTGTTATATTCTTTACACAAATACTGGTGCTATTATATTTAGATATCTGTCCTTTGTATTTCTGGGCTGTGGATGTCTATGTACTATTGGTCACTTAACTCTAAGTAAGGCTCTTTCACCTCTGATGTACTATAACAGTTTTTTATTTACATCTGTAAATCACAGGATAATAAATACACCTCTCTCATTACAAGCTGCTGCTAATCCAATATCATCTTTCGATCTTTCTGACAGCATCAGTTTCATCATTAGACTATGGTGCCTGGGGGAAGGTTACTTTTATAACTCTGTAATAAGAAAGCTTTGTATTATTTTTAAAACTTGGCCCATCTCTCTCTGTTTTTCACACAATGGATTATTTTGAAACGCCTGTGCTGTTGTGTAAATCAGGAACTGCACATACTGCAGCATTGAGCAAGTAACTGATACAAAGATTTAGTTGAATCACGTTAGTTAAGCAACAAGTGTTGGCCAGGAGTCCAGGAGAACACATTGTTCTTCAGTTACTGCCATGGGATTGTATATTTTCAAATCAAACATTGGATGTGGGTCTCAAAAATATCATCCATAAGAGTGATATTTCTGACTATTTGCACATTTATACACACTGAGATTTCAGACTGCAATACAGACTGCAATATGACCTGGAATGAGAGTTGGACTTACAACTTACCACAATTAGTGAAATGTCAGATGTGACCTGAGGGGCTAACTGCAGTATTAATGAGGACTGACTTAACCAGTTTCCCTATAATGTTACTAGCATCAAATCACAAACTTCACTTAAGGTTGGAGCATTACTTTAAGGCAGAATGAAGCAAGATAGGGGAAACCTGTCCAAAGCAATGGATAATAATGTATATGCCACCTACATTTTTCTCCATACATAGATTTAAAAAACAGAGTTCTTATTGTGCAGTTCCACAGAAAGCAGCTGTCTCAAAACGCCAACTGTATATAATCAGCATAACAGGTATGTGTTTGGTATAATGGGGTAGTCCAATCAGGTAACACTTCCCATTGGATTCTATCAGCTTGTTCTAGCTGTGGCAGGTTGTAATTTACTGGGAATAGTTAACCTGTCAACTGGGGACTGACTGACTGGGGGCGTATGAGCCTGCTATAACCTTCTGCAGTTAGTCTTATATATAGTACTGGGTTTGAATATCAATTAATTTTGCCAGAAAAGGATGCCTGACTTATGTCTCTAATGTCACTTGTGTTCAATTTACAACATTTCACGGCCTGCAAAAATACTCCTTTCCACAATGAAAATTCATTCAAAATACATTCTTGTTCCACTTCTCTTTTTTAAATCTCATTTTTGCACAAAACAAAATCACACAGATGCATCACTGACAATACATGGAGAATTTGTGAACCATCCACAAAGACATAGGGAGGGACATGGCTGATGGCACAGCGACCTGAAACAGCAATTCTGGTGTTTCATGACTGATGCAAGATGTGAATCCAGTGAATTTTGTTGCCATCTTTTACCCGCCAACCCTTTCTGTCTGCCTGCCCATTTCTACACAGGCACGGGCTTCTTAAAAAAAGGGATTCAGTGCTGGGGAAATAGTTGTGAAACAAACATATTGGTGCCACGCCGCAGTTCAGTTATGGACAACAGGCAGTGGAAATTCTCCTGAACAAATGTCAGTTGAGGAGTCTACTTCACCTGGGGGCCCCTTATGCACTAATCTAAACTCAGTCACCCATCTTCATTCATACAGTCTCACACCCACCTTCAGTCACTGACCCTCCCTCACTAATCGACCTTCCCTCACACAGGAGGAACATCAGATGAAGATACAGAGTGGGACTTACAGTCACAGTGTCGTACAGCACAGAAACAGATCCTTTGGCCTAACTTGGTCATGCCAAACAGATATCCTAAATTAATCTAGTCCTATGTGCCAGCATTTGGCCCTTATCCCTCTAACTCCTTCCTGTCCATGTACCCATCCACATCCCTTTTAAATGTTGTAATTGTAGCAGCTGCCACCACTTCCTCTAGCACCTTCATTCATTCACTCTTCCTTCCTTACTCTCTCGTTCAGACACCCTCCCTCACTCACTGACCCTCCTGCATTTTTTACCCTTCTTCAGGCATTGACCCTCCCTCACTCACCTTCACTCATTCAACCTCACTCTCACATTCAGTTACCCTCCCTCACTCACCTTCACTCATTCAACCTCACACACATTTAGTTACCCTACCTCTGATTCACTCAAATGTCCTACCTCCGTCCCTGACTGACTCCTCCATTTCAAAATGAGATAGATTTCATGTTGTTGGAAAAAGGGGGAAGGCCACGTAAATTAAAAAAAATGTTAGGCAGAGGTTCGAGTGCAGGAGATTAATTGCCAAAGTTTTCAGTGAACATAATGCAAAGGGAATGCTAACAGTATGAATGAAGAAACAAGGCATTTGTCCAATATCAGTATTAATCACAGAATAAAAGTCCTTTTACTGAAAGCAGGAACATTAGAACAAGATACAGATTGGGACTTACATTCACAGAGATGTACAGCACGGAAACAGACCCTTCAGTATAACTCGGTCATGCCAAACATATATCCTAAATTAATGTAGTACTATTTGCCAGCATTTGGCCCTTATCCCTCTAAACCCTTCCTATCCATGTACCAACCAGAAGCCTTTTAAATGTTATAATTGTACCAGCTGCCATCACTTTCTCTGGCAGCTCATTCCAAACACGCACCACCCTCTATGTGAAAACATTGCCCCTCAGGTCCCTTTTATATCTTTCCCATTCTCATATTAAACCTATACCCTCTAGTTTTGGACTCTTACACTCTACGAAAAAATCACGCTATCCATGCCCCTCATGATTTTATAAACCTCTAAGATCACCCCTCAGTCTCTTAATGCTCCAGAGAAAACAGCCCCAGGCTATTCAGCCTCAGCCTATAGCTGAAAACCTCCAACCTCAGTAACACCTTTGTCAATCTTTTCCGAACCCTTTTAGGTTTCACCATATCTTTCCTATAAGACTTGGAGAAAACAGAAGTCAAAATGGGGGATAGAGTCCATGGTCTGAAGTTGTTGAACTCAGTGTTGAGTCCTGAAGGCAGTAAAGTGTCTAAACAGAAAATGAGGAGGTCAGCAGCAACATTTCCTCACAGCTGTGCCTCTGCAGATTGACATCTAAAGCACTGCTTTCTGAATGCAATGTGAAGACCCAGAAAGAGGAGATGTGCAGAATGGAACAGCAGTCTTTAAAACCAGCAGGAATCCAAGAGTATGAGCAGTTTACAATTGACTAGTTAGAACACCATGAAGGTTGAAAGATGCGATGTGAATTATGTGGGAGACTAAAATGGTTGAAGTTGAAAGTAAAGGTTCAGAATGAGGAAGCTGCAGGTGTCCCTTGGAAAGAGTTACAGGTATATACACAATAGGGAGAGCATGTAACATTACACAATGTTCAGAGATCAAAGTCAACAACACACTTACAATTGAACATAAAATAAATCTCAATAATATTCTTGGGGGGGAAGGAGGGTTTTTGATCAGAAAAGAGATGGCGACTGTACAGGACATTGGTTAGGCCACTGTTGGAATATTGCGTGCAATTCTGGTTTCCTTCCTATAGGAAAGATATTGTGAAATGTGAAAGGGTTCTGAAAAGGTTCACAAGGATGTTGCCAGGGTTGGAGAATTTGAACTACAGGGAGAGGCTGAACAGGCTGGGGCTGTTTTCCCTGGAGCGTCGGAGGTTGAGGGGTGACCTTATGGAGGTTTATTAAGTTATGAGGGGCATGACTAGGATAAATAGGCAAAGTCTTTTTCCTGGGGTCAGGGAGTCCAGAACTAGAGGGCATAGGTTTAGGGTGAGAGAGGAAAGATATAAAAGAGACCTAAGGGGCAACGTTTTCACGCAGAGGGTGGTATGTGTATGGAATGAGCTGCCAGAGGATGTGGTGGAGGTTGGTACAATTGCAACATTTAAGAGGCATTTGGATGGGAATATGGATAGGAAGGGTTTGGAGGGATATGGGCCGGGTGCTGGCAGGTGGGACTAGGTTGGGTTGGGATATCTGGTCGGCATGGACGGGTTGGACCGAAGGGTCTGTTTCCATGCTGTACATCTCTATGACTCTATAACGTGTTGAATGCGGACAAATAAGTCACTTTGATCCTACTGTTTTGAAAAGAGAATTTACCAGATTTGAGTTCAGAAAGTGAAAGTAAAGGTGGAATTACACCTATAGCTGATGGAACAGGAATTGGGCTGTAGATACAATTGAAACATTCTTTGCAGAGATAAATGAAGGGTGTTTAAAAAATGCAGGTATTAAGTTATGTAAACACTGATATTCAAAACCTGCCAATCTCACTTGTCACAAGTACTTGGCTTATGTTTGAGTTCAGCTGTTATAGCTTTACAATATGATATATGTACAGCATGTATGTTACTGTGAACAAATTAAAGCAAGGACAATGACTACAGCAGCAAAATTGTAAAGGGCAGAAGGCTGGATATACTGAGTCGACAATATTTTCACAGGTTGTGGGCATAGATATGTTGGCTTTGAACACACACACACACACACACACACACACACACACACACACACACACACACACACACACACAGTCAGAGAGAAATTGACACAGCACTCATAGCACTCTCCTTCTCTCTCTCTTTCTCAGAAGCCCTTTGCATCAATGTTTCAAAGTTAAATGCCCACTGGAAAAATTCATCTCCACAAACAGAGTTCGGGAAGAGGAAGCCCGAATCTACAGCCTGTCTGCAGAAAAAAGAAAATTCAAACAGTTGTAAAGGATCCAGGAAGAAAGCCCAGTACCAATAGATTGGGAGGAAAGTGACATAGGCTGATGACCAGCATCTGGACAATTGGTGAATAATTCTTATTTCCAAATTCAACAGTTCCTTCGCCAAAGCTTTTTATGAGGTAACATTCCACAGAACTTTATTTTTTTTTCAAGCTGCAAGTGGTTGTTTGTATGTGTGTTTGCCTTATTTTTCAAGAGGGTTAATTGAGCAAATTTGTATATTTTAAGCCTTTTGTTTATATTTCATGCGATCTTTGCTTTAGTAATTTTATTCTCCCACAATAACACTAAATCATTTTTAGCGTAAAGAACCTGCCCGACTTGTTTCTGGCCCTGAGCAAGGTACAGTCTGATTGACAATATCACCTCCCTTTTAAATTCAAACTTTGTTACAGCCAATCAGGGAGTGGGAGAGAAAAGGAAGTAAGGCACCCCTCCAAGCTAAGTTCAAAGGGAGGTAGGTTAGAATGGACCAGAGACGTTAAGACGATTACTGTAAAGCAGGCAGTTCTCAATGAAAATGTCAAGAGTGGATATAGACCAGAGAGAGGGATACAGCTGGACTGTGAGTATTTGAGTTGGTTGAAAGGCTTTTTTGTGCAAGGGATGGCCAACTGCCCAAAGCAAGGAGTACAGAGGTGAAAACAATGGAAGGTAAGTTCAACATCATCCCAAGCGTGAATTTCATAGATGTGGGAGCTTAAAGAGATGGAAATTGCTACTTTGATGAACACATTATTTAGCATCAGAGAGTTATAGGCCAGTGAACACACTGCGAGAGAATGGGATGGAGTCAGTGGGAAAGGAAGAGGATCAAAAGGGGTGTTGATGCACATACTTTAGTAGAGCTTGTGTTCCTGAACACCCAAAAAGAAAAACCTTCCAGTTAAGGTGTTGGACAAGGTAAAGAATGCAATGGGGAACTGGGGAGCAGGACAGCTTTGGCATAGAATTAGTTATGTTGTTGGAGAGAGAGAGAGAGAGAGATTGCATGTTTACACATGTTGGCACAGGGCTCTGAGTGCAGACCTCAGGATGGCAGCCAGGACAGCTGGCAGAGGAATGTTGTACGTTTTGGTGATAACTGGGTGGATTCAAAACATGAGGAATGTAACTTCAATTAGAATCGATGCGGTGTTTTCATGGAGTTGGAGGCAGCTGTTGAGGAAGGCCATGTGGCTGTGAATGTCAGAACTGCCTGGCCCAGTTCCACACTGACTAGTATCCAAGCCAATAATCAGGTGTTTGTTTGCACAAAGGATACCCAGTTACATTGACTTTCACATCTTTTCCAGCTCAATGGAAGAAGGCAACTCTATGAACCCATCAGTGCACGCTTTATGTCAACAGTGCCATGAAACTCTTAAACTTACCACACTGCGAGTGAATTTTTCCAGCGAGGTTCTGCGACCCTGCTCATTTTCAGGCTTGAATGGGTGAAAAACGAAAACAAAGCAGAAAGAATCACAACCGGAAAACCATAATAACGTGCAGCAATGTGTGTGTGTGGAGGGGGGGGTGGAGGGAATAGTGATGCAAAAATAATCAGGGGAGGGGAGCTCATTCAGCCTGACATAGAAACAGGGACACCAACTGAAATGCTGAGGTGGATTTCTGGACAAAAGCCCTGACAGAAGCAACACCAAGCAGTAAGGTCTAAGATCAATAAAGAGTGCGTACCCTACCATAACAACAGAATATTGAATGAGTAAGATTAGCCTTCGTTTGTGTTCTCAATCACTAGCCAGTCATGTGCTAGAGGTTTGTGGGTGGACACACAGCTCGGACGCTGTGATGGCTGCTGTTGTTGAATAATTTTGTTTCACCTGCTCTCAGGACTCACCCATGAATAATACCCAACTGGTGACTGCACTACATGTCTATGACCCATGGGAATGTTACCCTCACTTAGGAATAGAACAAAAGTCACAAAACTAATCGGATTACAGCACTTTATTAAAATTTACTTTTTTTTTGTAATTCCTCATGGCCTAATTTGTGACGCAACTTGAAACGTTTCTCAATTTCTTTTTCCCCATTGGCTGAAGAATTCAATACTTAGCTCTACTCAGGAGATGGTTATTGTGGTCTTCAGTGGAAAGGCAAACAAGTCATGGGCTTTGACTTTCTTTGAGTTAAAGCCTCAGTCAGACAGCACCAGTGGGATAATTTCCCTACTGAATATAAATGACAACTCTGCTGATGAAAATTCTCTGAAAACTCATCAAGTCGTACAGCACAGAAACAGACTTTTCAGTCCAATCAGTCCAAGCCGAACATAATCCCACCTGCCTGCACTTGGAGAAAGTGAGGACTGCAGATGCTGGAGATCAGAGTCGAGACCATGGTGCTGGAAAAGCACAGCCAGTCAGGCAGCATCTGAGGAGCAGCAGAATCAATGTTTCGGGCAAGAGCCCTTCATCAGGACCAGCACCACACTCTCAACTTGGCCCACATCTCTCCAAACATTTCTTATTCATGTACTTGTCGAAATGTCTTTTAAACATTGTAACTGTACCAGCATCCACCACTTCCTCTGGAAGCTTATTCCACACACAAACCACTCTGCGTACAAAAAGAAAACTCCCCCATATCTTTTTAAGATCTTTCTTTCCTTTCACTTTAAAGGTATGCCTCCTATCTTGAAATCTCCCACGCTAGGGAAAAGATGCTTACCTTTCACCTTATCCATACCTCTCATGATTTTATAAACCTCTACAAACTCTATAAACCTCAACCTCCTACGTTCCAGTGAAAAAGGTCCAGTCTTTCCAGCCTCTTCTTATAACTCAAACCCTCCAATCTTGGCAACATTCTGTAAATCTCTTCTGAACCCTCTCCAGCTTCATAACAATCTTCTTATAAAAGGGTGACCAGAATTGGACATAGTATTGCAGAACAGGCATCACCAATGTCCTGTATAACCTTAACATGACTTCCCAACTCCTGTATTCAAAAGGTCTGAGCAGTGAAGGCCTTCTTAACCACAAACATCAGAGTTATGTACCTGAACGCCTAGGTCTCTGTTCTACAATACTCCTCAGGAGTGATTCCTGAAAGTTGGTTAGCTCCTTTCACAGTAATACAATTGGGTAATAGTGGCTTGGAGGGTCCAATCCACCTTCCTCAAGTTATCTTTTCCTTGTTCCCCTATGTCCTAACTTCTGTCAAAATGCAGTTCCACAAAGCTTTGAGGTCTCAGCCAGTCCCTCTTATTTATACTTGGACAATGGGTGCAGCTAGGCAATTTGATCATGAGGTGCAGCAACAGTACCTTTCAGCTAGAATGTGTCGTTGTCTTGATTTCCTAGACACAGGGGCTCCATAATTTATTGTGACCCCAGCCAGGAGAGGGATCAAATCAGACGTCTTTGACCCTTCATCACACACTAACCCAGCTTATTTTTCCAGTGAACTTAACATGCTTGGTTTCAAGTCCAGTCATTATCCCAAACATTGGAGGCTGCAAGGTTCTGGAAGAATACCTTTTTTCTAGCTTGTAGAAGCTCCTGATATGCATTGGAACGCAGAAAGCGAGCGTAGCTGTCACTTTTCATCAATTTGTAGATGTGCTCCTGAAAGGTAAGATTAATGTTATTGAAGCTGTTTCCATCTCACCATCGATCACATAGCCACTTTCCAAGCATTACTTGACAACATAAACCTATACATATTCAATGTGATTACTGTGAGGTCCAGGGGTCTTTTAGTCCTGGGGCTCATTGACATCCTGCCAAGAGCTGGCCACCTATAGCAGGAGGACAGAGGCCACAGCCTAGTTCAGGTCCACGTTAGGTGGTCAAGGCTTTGAACCAGGTAAAAGGTAAGAGGGCTGGGTAGGAGCATCACATTTGGTAGGTCATCAAAATACCACAAAGGTCCTAATACCATCAGGAAACGCTGATTACAATTCACCGGCTCCATTGAAAGCGACACGGATCAAGTGCCAGGAATTGAGGAGGAACACAGCCATAAGCCTTCGCACAACTATCTCAACAGAGTCTCTGCTGGATTGACGCTCTCCCCGTGTCACGCTTAAGAACAGAATTTAGAGCTATAGACTTTAAGCAGTTTTACTGTTTTAATTCAGTGCAACTATCTTGTATATTTTTGGCCAATGAACAATTTAATTTATAAATAACTCAGATACCTCATAAAAACACAACATAAAATAGTACAACACATGAACAGACCTCTTGGCTTGTTGATGTCTATACTGACCATGATCCTGTTCTAAACTAATTCCATCTGTCTGCACATGATCTGTATTCTTTCTATTCCTTGTTCATATCTAAATGGCTCTTAAACATTGCTACCATATTTATTTCTAACACCTGCCCAGGAAGATACAAACCTGTGTGCAAAAAAAAATCTTGCCTCACACATTAAATGTTCCCCCACACTGTAATCGTTGCTGCCTAGTAATTGACATTTCAACCCTGAGACTCTGATTATCCACTTTCTCTACGACTTTCAGAATGTTACATACTTCTGTCAAGTCACCCCTCAGCATCCAACGCTCTAGCAAAAACAATCAAAGTCAGTCCAACCTCTCCTTGTAGCTAGTGCACTCCAATCCAAGCAATGTCACAGTGACCTCTTCTGAACCCTCTCTGAAGCCTCTACCTTCTTCCTGTAATATGGTGACCAGAACTGCACACAATATTCTAAAGGTGGCCTGACACCAAAACCTTATACAATTGAGAAAAATTTGCCAACTTTTATACTTAGTGCCCTGACCAATTAGGGCAAGTATACAGCACACCTTCTTTACCACCTTATCCAGTTGAGTTGCCACTTTAGGAGAGCTATGGACTTGTACCTCAAGATCCCTCTGTATATCAATGCTCCTCCAGGTCCTGCCATTTACTGTATACTTTCCACCTGCATTTGGCCTCCCAAATCACATACTTGCCCAGATTAAACTTCACTTGCCACTTCTTTGCTCAACTTTCCAGCTGATCCATATCCTGCAGCATCCTTAGATAGCCCTCCTCAGTATCTGCCACTCCACCAATTTTCATGACGTCTGCAAATTTACTCATCAGACCACTGACATTTTCATTCAGATCATTGATTTACATTACAAACGACGGAGATCCCAGCATTGATCCTTGCAAAACATCACTGGTCACAGAACTCCAGTCAGAAAAACACTCCTCCATAACTACCCTCTGTCTTCTATGACCAACCCAAGTTTATATCTGGCTTGCCAACTCATAGAATCCTTACTGTGTGGCAACAGGCCCTTCGGCCCAACAAGTCCACACCGACCTTCCGAAGAGTAAACCACCCAGGCCCATTCCCTTACATTTAACCCCTGACTAATGCACCCAACCTACACATCCCTGAACACTATGGACAATTTAGCACAGCCAATTCACCTAACCTGTCCATTTTTGGATTGTGGGAGGAAACCAGAGCACCCAGAGGAAACACATGCGCTCACAGGGAGAACGTGCAAACTTCACACAGACAATCATCCAAGGCCGGAATTGAACACGGGTCCCTGGTGCTGTGAGCCACAGCGCTAACCACTAAGGCACCATGCTGTCCCATGGTATCTATGTGATTTGACTTCCTGGACCAGCCTACCATGAGATACCTTGTCAATTAGTTTCGTGAAGTCCATGTAGACAACATCCACGACTTTACCCTCATCAATCATCTTTGTCACTTACTCAAAAAACCCAAATCAAATTTGTGAGACAAGACCTCCCCTGCATAAAACCATGGTGACAATTCTTAATAAGTCTATTCTTCTTCTAAATGCAAATAAAACCTGTTTCTAAGAATCTTCTCTAATGATTTCCATCCCACTGATGTAAGGGTTATCATCAGGTCATACAGATGTGCAGCCTTTGGTCTAAATTGTCCATGCTGACCAGATATCCTAAATTAATCTAGTCCCATTTGCCAGCATTTGGCCCATATCCCTCTAAACCCTCCCTATTCATATAGCCATCCAGATGCCTTTTAAATGTTGTAATTGTACCAGCCTCCACCACTTCCCCTGGCAGCTCATTTCATACACGTAACACCCTCTGCATGAAAATGTTTCCCCTTAGGTCACTTTTAAGTCTTTCCCCTCTCACCTTAAATGTATGCCCTCTAGCTTTGGAGCTCAATCTATTTAAAGTTCTGTTAGTATAGGAATTAGAAGAACTTTTAGAAAAGTAAAGTGTCACAAAGAATAGTAGGAGAAAGTGAGGACTGCAGATGCTGGAAATGTGTTGAAAAATGTGTTGCTGGAAAAGTGCAGCAGGTCAGGCAGCATCCAAGGAGCAGGAGAATCGACGTACCGGGCATAAGCCCTTCTTCCGGAATGAGGAAGGTGTGCCAAGCAGGCTAAGATAAAAGGTAGGGAGGAGGGACTTGGGGGATGGGCATTGGGAATGGCGACAGGTGGAAAGAGGTTAAGGTGAGGGTGATAGGCCAGAATGGGGGTGGGGGCGGAGAGGTCGGGAAGAAGATTGCAGGACAAGAAGGCGGTGCTGAGTCTGAGGGCTGGGACTGAGATAAGGTGGCAGGTGGGGGTTGGGGACAATGAGGAAGCTGGACAAATCTGCATTCATCCTTTGTGGTTGGAGGGTTCCTAGGCAGAAGATGAGGTGCTCTTCCTCCAGGCGTCACAAAGAATAGTCAACATTTGAGAGGTAGTATTATGTTTGATCCAACTTATTGAATTATTTCAGGAGGGTTAACAAAGAGTGGTAATGTTGTAGGTATCATTTATTTAGGTTTTCCAATCAGCCTATAATTTATAAACCAGCGATGTCGCGCTCTGTTAGAATGGTGCAATCCGGACAAAAAAAACCCCTTTGGCTCATTAGTGCCTGCTCATCGCAAGAGCAACTGAACCAGTCCCAATTCAATGTCTTTCCCCAACTGTACTCAGTAACAGGACACATTTTGTCTTGTGTACTTGGCCAAATAATTTATCACAAACAAGGTTCATTGGTACCTCAATTTACATTAATCCAGAGAGTAAATCATCTAAGTTTCAGTCAGTACAGAACACAACAGCCAAAAAGGTTCAATAAGTGCAGCTCAGCTGGAACACAGAGCAGACCAGTGCCACGTGAGTGGAAAATATGTGAACACTTTGAGTATTACTTTAAATTCAGAGTGGAACATAGAACATAGAACAATACAGCACAGAACAGGCCCTTCGGCCCTCGATGTTGCGCCGACCTGTGAACTATTCTCAGCTCATCCCCCTACACTATCCCAAAATCACCCATGTGCTTATCTAAGGATTGTTTAAATCTCCCTAATGAGGCTGAGTTGACTACATTAGCAGGTAGGGCATTCCACGCCCTTACCAGTCTCTGCATAAAGAACCTGCCTCTGACATCTGCCTTAAATCTATCACCCCTCAACTTGTAGATATGCCCCCTTGTACACACTGCCAGCATCATCCTAGGAAAAAGACTTTCACTGTCTACCCTATCCAATCCTCTGATCATCTTGTATGTCTCTATCAAATCCCCTCTTAGCCTTCTTCTTGCCAATGAGAACAGGTTCAAGTCTCTCAGCTTTTCCTCATAAGACCTTCCCTTCAGACCAGGCAACATCCTGGTAAATCTCGTCTGCACCTTTTCCAATGCTTCCACATCCTTTGCGAAATATGGGGACCAGAACTGTACACAATATTCCAAGTGCGGCCGCACCAGCGTTTTGTATAGTTGCAGCATGTTGCAGCAGCTCTAGGAACTCCATCGTATGCCTTCTTAACAGCACTATCCACCTGAGTGGCAACTTGCAGGGATCTATTTACATGGACTCCAAGATCCCTCTGCACATCCACACTCCCAAGAATCTTTCCATTGACCAAGTATTCTGCCTTCGTGTTATTCCTCCTAAAGTGCATCACCTCACATTTAGCTGCATTGGATTATGATGGCACAAATATCTGAATTCTTAGAACAATACCATCTATCTCAACATTACATTGCAATAATTTAAGGTCAAATACAACATTTATCTCATGCTCTTCACTTGATACAACTGAGTTTGGGTCTGGATGGGACGCTTGTTAAACCACTTCACAGGGCAGCTAAGAGTCAGCCACAGTGCTGTTAGCCTGGAGGCCAGGCCATCAATACTGGTTTCATGATCACCATTAACTTTTAAAATTGTGGATTTTTACTGAATTCCAATTTCACAATCTGCTGCAATGAATTTCAAAATCAAATTCCTTAGAGGATTAGCTCAGGGCTCTCAATTTCTAGTTCAATGACATTACCATAATACCACAACCTCACTGCTGCCTTTATAAAAGGAAATTTTGTTTGACCAATTTATCAGAGTTTTCACAGAACCATAGATACCCTACAGTCAGGAAGCAGGCCATTCGGCCCATAGAGTTTACACCAACCTTGCAAAGAGCATCCACTGCAGACCCACCCACCGTACCCAACCCTATCCCTGCATTTCCCATGGCTAACCCACCTAGACTGCACATCCCTAGGCAATTTAACATGGCCAATCCAGCTAAGCTGCATATCTTTGGACTGCAGGGAGAAAACCGGAGCACCCGGAGGAATTCCTCGCAGACACGGGGAGAATGTGTCAACTCCCCACAGACAGTTGCCCAAGGCTGTGATTGAACCCGGTCCCTGGTGCTGTGAGGCAGCAGTGCTAACCACTGAGCCACCGTGCCTTCCATTTTATGAAAATGCAACTCATTGGATATAAAGCAAAGGAACAGTGGATGCAATGGATGCACTTAATAAGTTGCCACCTACAAGTTAATACACGTGATAAAGGCTCGTGGAGTTAGTAGTGATATATTAGTGTGAATCAAGGATTGGTTAAGGGACAGGAAGCAGACAGTGTAAGGTAACGGAAGCATTTTCGGGTTAACAGGAATCAAGGCTGAGGGCTCAGCTATTTACAATCTTTCTCACTGGCCTAGTTAAGAGGCAGGGAATAATGTGTTTAAATTTATTGATAATCCAAAGCCAGGTGGGAGGGAGGACACAAGGAGACTGCAAAGAAGCAGTGTGACATACCTAAAGATGCTACGGGGTCAAAGGAATGCCCATCTGGACATTATACTTTATTAGGTCTGCCACTAATAACTAAGTGAGACATTACACTGGCATTGTTCCAACCCATGGCCACGTTGTTATGTGCTGCCTCTGATTGGTATGGTTGGTTTGTAACCAGATGACTCCAATGACTCAGAGGCTGGGAAATATTTTCTGCCAACTGCTTTGCTGCCATATCAAAAACAATCCAGCTGCAGCGATTAAGTATTGAGAATTGCAGCTTCCCATGTCTGGTAATCCTCGAAGCAAAGTACTTGGCTAGTTTCTCTGGAACAAGTCACAAGAGACTATATTTTGCTCTCCTGCTGTTTTGGTGGATTATATCTGCAGGTAGCATTTGCAGCTGCTGTTCTTTCACATTACCAAGCCTCTTCACCTGCAACTTGCTCTATTATCATCAAGTCTGGATTCTAACAATCCTCAAAGCAGATATATAATTATCTCCATAAGGTTTGTGAATTGTAGGAAGAATTCTCAGTGTACACATTTAATGCAGGGGCGAAATGTGTGGTGCTGGAAAAGCATAGGCAGTCAAAATGTTGACTCACCTGCTCCTCGGATGCTGCCTGACCGACTGTGCTTTTCCAGCACCACACATTTCGACTCTGATCTCCAGCACCTGCAGTCCTCACTTTCTCTTAGCATTTAATGTAGGGTCAAATAATTCAAAAGGAGGTCAAATGAATAACTAGGAACATAGGCCCTCCCTAACGCCCTCCCAGGAAAGAGTTGGTTGGAGGTGGGGGGAGGGGGGGGGGGGAGGGAGGTGGATATATCAACTGGAAACTTGGAAAAACGAAACAGAGGCTTACCTATCTCAATCTAGATTGGAAACTCACTTTACATTAATTCATTGGAAACTGGAAACATTAAAAACGTAAAAAGTGCTTCCACAGCACATTACTGTAGGTACATTTCTGCCTCAGTATTGTAATTAACTACTTTCCACTTTTAACACCAAAGTCCTATTCATCAGTGCATGATTTATAGTTTATGAAATTTCAGACTGGTCCTCAGTCTGAATTTAAAAAGCTTTCTTGCAACAACAACTTGGCAGTGTAGCTATCTGCTAAGCACAATGTCATGGAACAAGGATAAAAGCTAAAACGCAGGAATTAATAGTTTTGCAAATGTCTGCATATCTGTTTAAGTTTTACTCTGTTATTCCTATCTGATGGCAACCTGAGTGACTTATTGGATTAGGGAGAGATTGCAGCCATCGGGACTATTTGTATTGGGGTTGGAAGGGAGGAGATGGTTAGTGTTTGGTTTCATGTGGAAGTGTGGGAGATCACAGAGATAAGTTATTCCCAGGTAAGCTGGTTGGACGTGGAGGCAACAAACCCACCCCTTGCCACATGGAATTGTCCCTTCTCAATCTTTACCTGCTGGATTTCCAGGGGCCTTTGAAACCCACGAATTATAGAATGGTTACACCACAGAAGGAGGCCATATGGCCCATTGTGCATGTACTAGCCCTCTGATGGAGCAATTCACCTGCAGCTACCCCGATGTCTTTTCTCCCAAAGCACTGCACATTTTTCCTGTTCAGATAATAATTCAATTCCCTTCTGAAAATCTTGATTGTGCCACAATCAGATTCATTCTCAGACAGCACACTTAAGACTCCAAGCACTCAGTGCATGAAAAACAAAACTTCTCCTCACTTCGCCATCGATTCTTTTGTCAATTAACTCGAATTAGTGCCCTCTGATTCTAATCCCTTCAACTAATGGAATACTTTCTCTCTACCTATTATGTCAGACCTTTCATGATTTAGAACACCTCAACTGAACCTTCTCTCACCCTCCTATTGTCCAATGAGAACATCTAACTTCTTAAATTTATCTTCATAACTGTCATTTCTCATCCCAAGGACCATTCTTCTGATTGTTTTCCCCAAAACCTCCATGTTCTCCCTAAAGCATGATGCCTAGAATGAGATACAATGCTCCAATTAAACCCTCCAATGTGTTTTACATTGGTTGAATTGAACTTCCTTGCTCTAGTACACTATACTCCTACAGACAAAGCCCAGGATGCCATATGCCTTATTAACAACTCTTCCAACCTGTCTAGCATCCATAAATGGTTTCTATACATATATTGCAAAGTCTCTCTCCTCCTGTTCCTCAGTTAGAATTGAAACCCTTATCGTGTTAGTGTTCTTCCTAACAAATCAATCACTTCAGACTTCTTTGCATTAGATTTTATCTGTCGCTTGTCATCTGTTTCATCACCTATGTCCGTTTGACCATTTTTAGTACTTCCGTCTGACCCCTGTCTCCATGCTTAAATTGACTTTATGGTCCCTAACCTGCTCCACTCCTCCTCTTATCACCCCTTTGCTAAAAATTTATTCCTGTAGTAGACTTTAGGATTCTCTTTCATGTCAGCTGCCAGTCTCTTGTACATTCTCTTGGCTTATCTTATTTGTTTGTACAATTCCCCTCTGACCCTTTTTAAGTGAGTTTGGCCATAATTGTGTCATCCATCTGAAATTGGTCATAAACTTTTTCTGCTTCATCTCAATTTATACCTCTCTTATCATTCAAGAAACTATTTATTTCTTTCCTTTCTCTTTTGTTGGAGTATACCGGACTACATTGTAACAATTTATTTTCTTTACACTGCTAACTGACACAGCTGTGAATCTGCAGTTACTACATTCGTTGTTTGAATCCATGTATCTCTGGACATCGGAGTGCATCTAGGAAAAATTAACAAACAGCAAAATTCACAGCTGACTTTGGAGGAACATGTGTGGGAGAGCTCACAGCACAGGAACAGAAAAGTGCACAGTTTTTACCTGTAACCTTGCTGAAAGTCTACAGTAGCAAGTAGAGTGGGCTCTTCCCTGATTATATGTTTTATTGAGATCTGTCTCTTGATTACATTTTTAAAAAATGAATCATGAGTACTAAGTTAGCCTGCAACACTCTTTAAAGCAATAGGATCCTGCCATTTTCAGGGTCTGTAGATTGTGATGGCCTTTAGTAGAATAATGTGCTCTTTCTGTCAGATGTGGGAGTTTAGGGAGAGTTTCCATGTTACTGATGATTATGTCTGCAGGAAGTGTGTTTGGTTGCAAATCCTATCGTATTGCATGGATCGGCTGGCGTGAGAGTTTGAGGCAGTGATGAACTTATAAGAGCTAGAGGGTATGATAGATGGCAGTTATACAAAGGGAGAAAAGCCGCAGATACAGTCAGGTATCTACCTGACTGTATCTGGTAGATACAGTCAGGTTAACTCCAGGAAAAGTAGGAGGGGTAGGCAGTTAGAGCAGGAGTCTCCTCTGACTATCCCCAGCTCAAACAAGTATGTTGTTTTGAAAATGTAGGGGGGTGATGGACTTTCAGGGGAATGTAGCACAAACAGCCAAGTTTCTGACATCGAGATTGGTTCTAGTGTAATGAGGGGTATGTCAGGTACAAACGATCGATTGTGATAGGGGACTCTCTAGTCAGAGGCACAGACTGATGTTTCTGCGGCCAGCAGTGAAAAATCAGAATGATATGTAGCCTCCCTGGCATCAAGATCAAGACTATCTCAGAGAGGGTACAGAATGATTTCAAAGTGGGAGGGACCAACAAGAGGTCATTTTACACATTGGAACTAACAATATGGGAAGGGAAAAGGTTGAGATTCTGAAGGGAGAATACAAAAAGTTAGGCAGGAATTTAAAAAGGAGGTCCTCAAGGATAGTCATATCTGGATTACTCCCGGTGCTATGAGCTACTGAGAGTATGAATAGGAGAATGCGTGCCGAGGGGAGAAGGGTTCACATTTTTGGATCATTGGAATCTCTTTTGTAGTAGAAGTGACCTGTACAAGAAGGTCAGATTGCACCTAAATTGTAAGGGTACTAAGATACTGGCAGGGAGATTTGCTAGAGCTGCTCAGGAGGATTTAAACTAGTAAGGTGGGACTCAGGGAGATAGTTAGGAAAGAGATCAATCTGAAACTGTAGAGTTGGGAAAAGGAGTCAGTCCAACAGTCAGGGCAAGGAAGAATAAAGCAGTGAACAAGGTGGGACTGATAAATTAAACTATATTTACTACAATGCAAGGGGCCTAACAGGGAAGGCAGATGAACTCAGGGCATGGTTAGGAACATGGGACTGGGATATCATAGTAATTACAGAAACATGGCTCAGGGATGGACAGGACTGGCAGCTTAATGTTCCAGGATACAAATGTTATAGGAAGGAGAGAAAAGGGCCAAGAGAGGAGGGGGAGAGGCATTTTTGATAAGGGATAGCATTACTCCTGTACTAAGGGAGGATAATCCAGGGAAGTTATTTGGGTTGAAATGAGAAATAAGAAAGGGGTGATCACCTTATTAGGGTTGTATTATAGACCCCCTAATGGTCAGCAGGAAATTAAGAAACAAATTTGTAAGGAGATTTCAGTTATCTGTAAGAATAATAGGGTGGTTATGGTAGGGGGTTTTAACTTTCCAAACATAGACTGGGACTGGCATAGTGTTAAGGGTTTAGATGAAGAGGAATTTGTTAAGTGTGTACAAGAAAATTTTCTGATTCAGTATGTGGATGTACCTACAAGAGAAGGTGCAAAATTTGACCCAGTCTTGGGAAATAAGGCAGGGCAGGTGACGGAGGTATCAGTGGGGGAGCACTTTGGGACCAGTGACCATAATTCAAAGATCAGCAAGGTAGCCATGTGTGTAGCTGCAGGAGATGGGGGAGATACTAAAAGAATAGTTTGCGTCAGTATTTACTGTGGAAAAGGATATAGAAGATATAGAATGCGGGGAAACAAAATGTGACATCTTGAAAAATGTCCAAAACATAGAGGAGGTAGTGCTGGATGTCTTGAAATGCATATAAGTAGATAAATCCCCAGGACCTGATTTCGGTGTGCTCTAGAACTCTGTGGGAAGCTAGGAAAGTGATTGCTGGGCCCCTCACTGAGATATTTGTATCATCGATAGTCACAAGTGAGGTGCCAGAAGACTGGAGGTTGGCAAACGTGGTGCCACTGTTTAAGAAGGGTGGTGAGGACAAGCCAGGGAACTATAGACCAGTGAGCTTGACGTCAGTGGTGGGCAAGTTGTTGGAGGGAATTCTGAGGGAATAGGTTAACAAGTAATTTGGAAAGGCAAGGACTGATTATGGATAGTCAGCATGGCTTCATGCATGGGAAAGCATGTCTTACAAATGTGTTTGAGTCTTTTTGAAGAAGTAACGAAGTGGTTTGATAAGGTCAGAGCAATAGATGTGATCTATGTAGACTTCTGTAACCTATGTGGACTTCACTATGGGTTCGACAAGGTTCTTGGAAAACTGGCTAGCAAGGTAAGATCTCATGGAATACAGGGACAACTAAACATTTTGATACAGAACTGGCTCAAAAGTAGAAGACAGAGGGTGGTGGTGGAGGGTTGTTTTTCAGACTGGAGGCCTGTGACCAGTGGAGTGCCACAAGGATCGGTGCTGGGTCCACTACTTTTCATCATTTATAGAAATGATTTGGATGTGAGCATAGTTAATAAGTTTGCAGATGACACCAAAATTGGAGGTGTAGTGGGCAGTGACAAAGCTTACATCAGAGTACAACAGGATCTTGGTCAGATCAGCCAATGGGCTAAGGGGTGGCAGATGGAATTTAATTCAGATAAATGTGCGGTTCTGCATTTTGGAAAGGCAAATCTTAGCAGGATTTATACACTTAATGATAAGGTCCTGGGGAGTGTTGCTGAACAAAGAGACCTTGGAGTGCAAGTTCATAGCTCCTTGAAAGCGGAGTCACAGGTAGATAGGATAGTGAAGGCAGCATTTGGTATGCTTTCCTTTATTGGTCAGAGAATTGAATATAAGAATTTGGAGGTCATGTTGTGGCTGTACTGGTTCAGCTACTTTTGAAATATTGTGTGCAATTCTGGTCTCCTTCCTATTGGAAGAATGTTGTGAAACGTGAAAGGGTTCAGAAAAGATAAACAAGGATGTTACCAGAGTTGGAGGATTTGAGCTGTAAGAAGAGGCTGAAAAGGCCTGGGTTGTTTTACCTGAAGCATCGGAGACTGAGCGCTGACCTTATAGAGGTTTATAAAATCATGAAGGGTAAATAGACAAGGTCTTTTCCCTGGGGTCTGGGAGTCCAAAACTAGAGGGCATAGGTTGAGGGTGAGAGGGGAAAGGTATAAAAGGGGCCTAAGGGGCAACTTTTTCATGCAGAGGGTGGTACATGTATGGTAAGAGCTGCCAGAGGATGTGGTTGAGGCTGGTACAATTACAACATTTAAAAGGCATTGGGTGAGTATATGAATAGGAAGGGTTTAGAGGTATATGGACCAATGGCTGATAAATGGAACGAGATGAGATTAGGATATTGGTCGGCATGGACAAGTTGGACTGAAGGGTCTGTTTCTGTGCTGTTCTCTATGACTCTATAAGCTGCTGAGTTTTCTGTTACAGGTATGCCTGCTAAACTTTGATTCTAATTAATCTGGGCCAGATCCATTTTTGCCCTCAATGAGATTGGCTCTATCCTACTTTATTGTTTATAATCTGGACTGCTCCTTGTTCCTTTCCAAAGCCAACATTTACCTCAGGGTAACAAGATCACTGACCCTTAAATGTTGTCCTGCTTACACTTGATCTGCTTACACCACCTCATTCTCAGGTTCAGTAATGCCTCCATTCTGTTTGGACTCTAAATATAATGCTGGAGAAAATTCCCCTGAATACAATTTTGGAATTATCGCTCCCTCACTGCCCCTTTACACTACTGTGATTACAGTCTATGTACATAGAAGCATAGATTGTCTACAGTGTAAAACTAGGCCATTCAGCACATTAAGTCCACACCAACCCTCCAAAGAGCAACCCACCCAAACATAGCCACAACCCTATCCCTGTAACCCTGCATTTTCCATGGCTAATCCATCTACCCTGGAATACTATGAGCAATGAACTTGGTCAATCTACCTAACCTGCACATCTTTGGACTGTGGGAGGAAACTGGAGCATCTGGAGGACACTCACGCAGACATGGGGAGAATGTGCAAACTCCACACAGACAGTCACCTGAGAGTGGAAACAAACCTGGGTTCCTGGTGCTGTGATGCAGCAGTGCTAACCACTGAGCCACCGTGCCACCCATATACTCAGATCAGTAAAATTCCCACATATTAACTATCCTGACAATTCTCTGCAATTTATTTACACATTTGTTTCACCATATCTTTCCCACTATTTTAGTAACTTATAGCCTACACTGAGTAAAATAACTGCATTTTTTTGTTCATTGCTTGAGCTAAATAGATTTTAGTGATTTTTGAGGAGATGTGTAGTCAGGTAAGATAATTATGTAAGATAGTTAGCTGAGCTGGAAGGTCTGTTTTCAGATGTTTCAAAACCCACCTTCAGAAACCAAGGCCTATAAATAGAGAGGTGGGATATACCACCAGCGCTTCACCAGAGGCTCTCACTGATGATGTTACCGAGTATGGGGATGAAACGTCTGAAAACAAGCCTTCCAGCTCAGCGAGCTAACTTACATACCTAAATAGATTCTGATCTTGATCCCTCTGGGATATCCTCTCATTCCAGCCCTGTAATGTTTTACTTATTGGTGACACACATTAGGTAGAAAACACTTTCCACAGGTGAAGATTCATCAGACCGATTCCTGATGGCTCTAGCATCAGGTGACATCGTGTCAGGACAGGGGATAAATTATTTCGGACTGTTTAGAGGTCAAGGAGGAATTCCTTCACTCAGAAGGTTGTGAATCTTAGAATTCTCTATCCCCGGGAGCTGCGCAATTCAGTCAATGAGCATGTTCAAGTTAGAGATCAGTAGGTTTCTATACACAAATGACATCAAGGGATATGGGGGGGGCCAGAGTGTAGGAAACTAGTATTGTGGTAAATAATCCAGAATGGTGGTGAAGGCATTAATGGCTGAATGGTCTGTCTTTGCTCTTTTGCTCTCACCCAATCTGGATTCTCTTCCTGCCTGGTCTGTTGTACCCGGCTTCATTTCTGATCCCATTTGTTTCATGCTGACTCCAGCCTGCTTCACGGGGATTCTGACCAACTTCATACTCCTCCCAGTTAGGTAAAAAATCAAAACAATGCAACAGTGAAGATACAACTCCTTGCCAAACCTGTCCATGATTGAACTACCATTTGCAAGTGACCTCACGGCTATTTGATGAGTGGGAGGCTGGAATCAGGATTCAGAGATGTTTTCTTAGTCATAGAGTCATACAGCACACAAACAGATCCTCCAGTCCAACCTGTCCTTGCCAACCATAATCCCAAACTAAACTGCCTGCACTTGGAGCATTTCCAGCAAACATTTCTTGTTCATCTATTAATCTAAATGTCTTTTAAACAGTGTAACTATACCACATCCACCACTTCCTCTGGAAGTTCGTTCCATACATGAACCACTGTGTAAAAGAAAATTGCCCCTCGTGTCTTTTTTAACTCTTTATCCTCTCTCCTAAAAAATATGCTCCTCATCTTGAAATCTACACCCTTGGGAAAAAAAAACACCTGCCATTTCACCTTGTCTATATCCCTCATGATTTTATAAACTTCTTTCAGGTCACACCTCAAACTCCTACACTCCAGTGAAATAAATTCCCAGCCTATTCAGTCTCTTCTTATAACTCAAGCCCTCCACTCGCAGCAACATCCTGGTAAATCTCTTCTGAACCCTGTGGAGCTTAAGAATATCTTTCCAACGACAGGGTGGCCAGAACTGGACACAGTATTTCAGTAGAGACCTCACCAATATCCTTTACAACCATCAATATAACGTCCCAAATTCTATTCTCAAAGGTCTGAGCAATGAAAGCCAACGCACTAAACACCTTCTTAACCACCCTATTTACATGTGATACAAATTTCAAAGAATTATGTACCTGAACACTAGGTCTTTGCTACCTAGTGCCTTACTTTTAATTGTGTAAGTCCTTCCCATATTTGATTTTTTTTTGTGTTATTTTAACTTCATTCTGCAAAGTGCACTCATCAATTTAAAACGTGTGGCTACCTTTAAGCCAGTGATGTCTTCCTTCCCATCAAAGAGATTTTCAGCCAACGAATAGCCCAATTGTGCACCATTGTGAACTTGCAGCATGAATAGTTAGCGTTGACTGTGAGGAATTAATAGTTCAGTGTGTGGCCTAAGTGACATGTCCCATGAGCTTCGCTGCTTCTTGAGCAGTACTTTCCCCTGATCATCCCGCTCTTTCTACCACTTTGTCACTCTAGTGCTCACATCCACATCCTGCCCAAGTGTGCCATCTGCAGCATCCCACCTCCTTCACCCACTCCTGAGCACCTCTCATCCTTCTACCTTAACGGAGTGCTTCGCCATCAGAGTGTGGCACATCCTGAGTGCTTTATTCCCCTTGATGCCCACATAGCCATAACCCAGTCACGTGACATGGCCATTAGTGCCATTAAACTTGAAGCAGAAACTTGAACAGACCTGGGCATCTTCAAAGGTGTATCTTCCTGGATCCTTGACATTCTGACTGGTTATCTCATAGGAATGGGAGTCAAGGTTGATGGCACTGGGTGCGCCCGGAGCAAGAAATTCCTGCCAAGTCTCTTGAACCTTGTCTGGGACTTCCAGAAGGGGTCGTTTCTTCAGATCCTCTGCCGCTGACCAAAACCTACAGAAGGAAGGAAAGGACTAAATTCCAAGTCAGCTGTGGAATAATAGTCGAAAACAATTCATAAATCCAATCTTTAAATAACTGTCAGGCAACACATTATGTCAAAATAATAAATTGCCAAGATTCAAATCATTGATTAAATGTTGATTAATCATTAATTTTAGCATTTGATGCGGGATATATGTCATAGAGTCATAGAGATATACAGCACAGAAACAGACCCTTTAATCCAACTTGTCCATTATGACCAGATATCCTAAATAAATCCAGCCCCATTTGCCAGAATTTGGCCCATATTCCCCTAAACTATTCCTGTTCATACACCCATCCAGATGCCTTTTATAAATGTTGTAATTGTACCAGCCTCCACCACTTCCTCTGGCAGCTCATTCCATACACGACGACCCTCTGGATGAAAAAGTTGCCCCTCAGGTCCGTTTTGTATATCTTTCCCCTCTCAACTTAAACTTGTGCCCCCTAGTTCTGGTCTTCCCCAACCCAGGGAAAAGACCTTGTCTATTTATCCTATTCATGCCCTTCATGATTTTATAAACCTCTATAAGGTCACCCCTCAGCCTCTGATGATCCAGGGAAAACAGCCCCACCTTATTCAGCCTCTCCATATAGCTCAATTCCTCCAAACCTGGCAATATCCTCATATATCTTTTCTGAACCGTTTCAAGTCTAACAATATCCTCCCTTGGAAGGAGACCAGATTTGCATGCAATAATCCAAAAGTGGGTTGAATCAATGTCCTGTACAGCCACAATATTACCTCCCAACTCCTGCACCTAACCTCTGATCAATAAAGGAATGCATACTTTCTTCATTATCCTATCTACATGCAATTCCACTTTAAAGAAACTATGAACCTGCACTCCAAGGTCCCTTTGTTCACCCACAATCCCCAGGACCTTACCATTAAGTGTATAGGTCCTGCTCTGTTCTGCCTTTCCAAAATGCAGCCCTTCACATTTATCTAAATTAAACTCCATCTGCCACTCCCTGCCCATTGGCCCATCTGATCAAGATCCCATTGTACTCTGAGGTAACCTTCTTTGTTGTCCACTACATCTCCAATTTTAGAGTAATCTGCAAACTTACTAACTATACCTGCTATATTGACATCCAAATCATTCATATAAATGATAAAAAGCAGTGGACCCAGCACTGCTCCTTGGAGCACACTGCCTCCTGCCTGAAAAACAACCTACCATCACCACCCTCTGTCTTCTATCTTCGAATCAGTTCTGTATCCAAATGGTTAGTTCTCCCTGTATTCCGTGTGATCTAACCTTGCTAACCAGTCTACCATAATTCAAATACATTACTAAAGTCCATATAGATCACGTCCACTGCTCTGCCCTCATCAATTCTCTTTGTTACTTCTTCAAAAAACTCAATCAACTTTGTGAGACATGATTTCCACGCACAAAGCCATGTTGAATATCCCTAATCAGTCCTTGCCTTTCCAAATACACGTACGTCCTGTCCCTCAGGATTCCTCCAACAACTTGTCCACCACCGATGTCAGGCTCACTGGTCTATAGTTACCTGGCTTTTCCTTACCATCATTCTTAAATAGTGGCACCATGTTAGCCAATCTCCAGTCTTCCGGCACCTCACCTGTGACTATCGATGATACAAATATCTCAGCAAGAGGCCCAGCAATCACTTTCTTAGCTTCCCACTGAGCTCTGGGGTACGCCTCATCAGGTTCTGGGGATGTATCTATCTTTATGTGTTTTACCCTAACCAACACCTTAACCTCTGTAAATGGACATTTTTCAAGATGTTGCATTTTATTTCCCCACATGTTATATCTTCCATATCTTTTTCCACAGTAAACACTGATACAAAATAGTCATTTAGAATCTCCCCTATCTCCTGTGGTTCCACACATAGGCTGCCTTGCTGATCTTTGAGGGGCCGATTCTATCACTAGTTACCCCTTTGTAGAATCCCTTTGGATTCTCCTTAACTCTATTTTCCAAAGCTATCTCATGTCCCCTTTTTGCCCTCGTGACTTCCCTCTTACGTATAATCCTACAGCATCTATAGAGTCGTAGAATCAGAGGGATGTACAGCATGGAAACAGACCCTTCGGTCCAACCTGTCCATGCCGATCAGTTATCCCAACCCAATCTAGTCCCACCTGCCAGCACCCAGCCCATATTCCTCCAAACCCTTCCTATTCATATACCCATCCATATGCCTCTTAAATGTTGCAATTGTACCAGCCTCCACCACATCCTCTGGCAGCTGATTCCATACCCGTACCACCCTCTACGTGAAAAAGTTGCCCCTTAGGTCTCTTTTATATCTTTCCCATCTCACCCGAAACCTATGCCTTCTAGTTCTGGACTCCCCAGTCCCAGGGAAAAGACTTTGTCTGTTCATCTTATCCATGCCCCTCATAATTTTGTAAACCTCTGTAAGGTCACCCCTCAGCCTCCGACGTTCCAGGGAAAACAGCCCCAGCCTGTTCAGCCTCTCCCTGTAGCTCTAATCCTCCAACCCTGGCAACATCCTTGTAAATCTTTTCTGGACCCTTTCAAGTTTCACAACATCTTTCCGATAGGAAGGAGAACAGAATTGCATGCAATATTCCAACAGTGGCCTAACCAATGTCCTGTACAGCTGCAACATGACCTCCCAACTCCTGTACTCAATAATCTGACCCATAAAGGAGAGCATACCAAACGCCTTCTTCACTATCCTATCTATCTGCGACTCCACTTTCAAGGAGATTTGAACCTGCACTCCTTTGTTCAGCAACACTCCCTAGGAGTGTGTACGTCCTGCTAAGATTTGCTTTCCCAAAATGCAGCACCTCGCATTTATCTGAATTAAACTCCATATGCCATTTCTCAGCCCATTGGCCTATCTGCTCCAGATCCTGTTGTAATCTGAGGTAACCATCTTCACTGTCCACTACACCTCCAATTTTGGCGTCATCTGCAAACTTACTAACTGTACCTCTTATGCTCGCATCCAAATCATTTATGTAAATGACACAAAGTAGAGGACCCAGCACCAATCCTTGTGGCACTCCAATGGTCACAGGCCTCCCGTCTGAAAAACAACCCTCCACCACCACCCTCTGTCTTCTACATTTGAGCCAGTTCTGTATCCAAATGGCTAGTTCTCCCTTTATTCCATGAGATCTAACCTTGCTAATCAGTCTCCCATGGGGAACCTTGTCGAACGCCTTACTGAAATCAATATAGATCACATCTACTGCTCTGCCCTCATCAATCTTCTTTGTTACTTCTTCAAAAAACTCAATCAAGTTTCTGAGACATGATTTCCCACGCACAAAGCCATGTTGACTATCCCTAATCAGTCCTTGCCTTTCTAAATACATGTATATCCTGTCCCTCAGGATTCCCTCCAACAAGTTGCCCACCATCGAGGTCAGGCTCACCGGTCTATAGTTTTCTGGCTTGTCTTTACCGTCCTTCTTAAACAGTGGCACCACGTTTGCCAACCTCCAGTCTTCCGGTATCTCACCTGTGACTATCGATGATACAAATGTCTCAGCAAGAGGCCCAGCAATCACTTCTCTAGCTTACCACAGAGTTCTCGGGTACACCTGATCAGGTCCTGGGGATTTATCCACCTTTAACCATTTCAAGACATCCAGCACTTCCTCCTCTAATCTGGACATTTTGCAAGATGTCACCATCTATTTCCCTACAGTCTATATCTTCCATATCCTTTTCCACAGTAAATACTGATGCAAAATATTCATTTGGTATCTCTCCAATTTTCTGTGGCTCCACACAAAGGCTACCTTGCTGATCTTTGAGGGGCTCTATTCTTTCTCTAGTTACCCTTTTGTCCTTAATATATTTGTAAAAACTCTTTGGATTCTCATTAATTCTATTTTCCAATGCTATCTCATGTCCCCGTTTTACCCTCCTGATCCCCCTCTTAAGTATACTCCTACTTCCTTTATACTCTAAGGATTCGCTAGATCTATCCTGTCTATACATGACATATGTTTCATTCTTTTTCTTAACCAAGCCCTTAATTTCTTTAGTCATCCAGCATTCCCTATACCTACCAGCCTTCCCTTTCACCCTGACAGGTATATACTTTCTCTGGATACTTGTTATCTCATTTCTGAAGGCTTCCCATTTTCCAGCCGTCCCTTTACCTGCAAACATCTGCCTCCAATCAGCTTTCGAAAGTTCTTGCCTAATACAGTCAAAATTGGCTTTTCTCCAATTTCGAACTTCAACTTTTAGATCTGGTCTATCCTTTTCCATCATTATTTTAAAACTAATAGAATTATAGTTGCTGGCCCCAAAGTGCTCCCCCACTGACACCTCAGTCACCTGCCCTGCCTTATTTCCCAAGAGTAGGTCAGGTTTTGCACCTTCTCTAGTAGGTACATCCACATACTGAATCAGAAAGTTGTCTTGTACACACTTAAGAAATTCCCCTCCATCTAAACCGTTAACACTATGACAGTCCCAGTTGATGTTTGGAAAGTTAAAATCCCCTCCCATAACTATCCTATTATTCTTACAGATAGCTGAAATCTCCTTACAAGTTTGTTTCTCGATTTCCCTCTGACTATTAGGGGGTCTACAATACAATCCCAATAAGGTGATCACCCCTTTCTTATTTCTCAGTTCCACGCAAATAGCTTTCCTGGATGCATTTCCAGGAATATCCTCCCTCAGCACAGCTGTAATGCTATCCCTTATCAAAAATGCCACTCCCCCTCCTCTCTAGCATCCCTTTCTATCCTTCCTGTAGAATTTGTATCCTGGAACATTAAGTTCTCAGTCCCTGAGCCATGTTTCTGTAATTGCTATGATATCCCAGTCCCATGTTCCTAGACATGCCCTGAGTTCATCTGCTTTCCCTGTTAGGCCCCTTGCATTGAAATAGATGCAATTTAATTTATTAGTCCCACCTTGTCCCTGCCCGCCATGACTGTTTGACTCACTTCTGTTCTCAACTGTACCAGTCTCAGATTGATCTCTTTCCTCACTATCTCCTTGGGTCCCACCACTCGCCTCCCCCACCCGCCCCCACCCAACCCCCCACACCTTACTCGTTTAAATCCTTCCAAGCAGTTCTAGCAAATTTCCCTGCCAGTATATTAGTCCCCTTCCAATTTAGGGGCAATCCGTCCTTCTTGTACAGGCCACTTCTACCCCAAAAGAGATTCCAATGATCCAAAAATGTGAATTCTTCTCCCATACACCAGCTCCTCAGCCATGCATTCATCTGCTATATCCTCCTATCTCTGCCCTCACTAGCTTGTAGCACTGGGAGTAATCCAGATATTACTATCCTTGAGGACCTCCTTTTTAAATTTCTGCCTAACTCTCTGTAATCTCCCTTCAGAATCTCTACCTTTTCCCTTCCTATGTCGTTGATTCCAATGTGGACAATGGCCTCCTGCTGGCCCCTCTCCCCCTTGAGAACATTCTGTACCCTCTCTGAGACATTCTTGATCCTAGCACCAGGGAAACAACACACCATTCTGCTTTTTCTCTGCTGGCCACAAACACCTGTCTGTACCTCGGACGACAGAATCCCCAAACACAATTGATCATCTTGGAAGCTGACATACCCCTCGTTGCATTAGAGCCAGTCTCAACACCAGAAACTTGGCTGTTCGTGCTACATTCCCCTGAGAATCCATCACCCCCTACGTTTTCCAAAACAGCATACTGTTTGAAATGGGTATATCCATAAAAGATTCCTGCCCTAGGTGCTAACCTCTCTTACCCTTCCTGGAGTTAACCCATCTATGTGATTTTATCTGAGACATTCCCCCCTTCCTATAACTGCCATCCATCACATACTGTTGCTGTTGCAAATTCCTCATCGCTTCTATCTGTCTCTCCAACCGATCCATTCAATCTGATAAGATTCGCATCCAACAGCATTTATGGCAGATATAATCTGCAGTAATCCTTAAACTCTCTTAACTCCCACATCTGACAAGAAGTACATATCACTGCAAAAGCCATTTTTGCTCCTTCACAATCTACAAACCCAGAAAATACCCAGAACATAAGGATTCACTCGATCTCTGCTATCTATACCTGACATATGCTTCCTTCCTTTTCTTGACCAAAACAAAATTTCTCCAGTCATCCAGCACTCCCTACACCCCACCAGCCTTTCCTTTCACGCTCGCAGGAATATACTGTCTCTGGACCCTCATTATCTCATTTCTGAAGACATCCCATTTTCCAGTCGTCCCTTTACCTGTGAACATCTGCCCCCAATCAGCTTTTGAAACTTCTTGCCAAATACCGTCAAAATCGGCCTTCTTCCAGTTTAGAACTTCAACTTTTAGATCCATCACTATTTTAAAACTAGTAGAATTATGGTCGCTGGCCCCAAAGTGCTCTCCCACTGACACCTCAGTCACCTGCCCTGCCTTATTTCCCAAGAGTAGGTAGGTACATCCACATACTATATCAGAAAATTTTCTTACACACACACCACAAATTCCTCTCCATCTAAACCCTTAATACTGTGGCAGTCCCAGTCTATATTTGGAAAGTTAAAATCTCCTACCATAAACATCATAATATTCTTACAGATAACTGAAATCTCCTTACAAATTTGTTTCTTAATTTCCCACTAATTATTTGAGTGTGTATAATACAATCCCAATAAGGTGATCACCTCTTTTTTTAATTCTCAGTTCTACCCAAATAACTTCCCTGGACATATTCCCAGGAATATCCTAAGTCCAGCAGTATTGTTATCCTTCATCAAAAACACCACTCCCCCTCCTCTCTTGCCTCCCTTTCTATCCTTCCTGTAGCGTTTGTGTCCTGGAACATTAAGCTGCCAGTCCTGTCCATCCCTGAGCCACGTCTCTATCATGGCTATGATATCCCAGTCCCATGTTCCTAACCATGCCCTCAGTTCATCTGCCTTCCCTGTTAGGCCTCTCGCATTGTCGTAAGTGCAGTTTAATTTATCAGTCCTACCTTGTTCTCTGCTTTGTCCCTGCCTGCCCTGACTGTTTGACTTATTCCTTTTTCCAACTCTATCAGTCTCAGACTGCTCTGTTTCCTCCCTATTTCCCTTGGTCCCACTCCCCCCATTTTTCTAGTTTAAATCCTCCTGAGCAGCTGTTGCAAATCTTCCTGGTACTATATTAGTCCCCTTCCAATTCAAGTGCAATCCGTCCTTCTTATAGAGGTCACTTCTATCCTAGAAGAGATTCCACTGATCCAAATATATAAACCTTTCTCCCCTGCGCCAGCTCTCAGCCACACATTCAGCTGCTCTATCCTTCCATTCCTACCCTTACTAGCTTTATACTTTAAAATTTTTTAAAAATAAACTTTAAAACATAGGTACTAAGTTAGCTTAGAGCAATGTTTTTTTCAAGCAGTAAGACTGGGCTAATTTCTGGGTCTGTGGATTGCTCAGGTGTAAAGATTGCCTTTAATTAGATTAGATTAGATTACTTACAGTGTGGAAACAGGCCCTTCGGCCCAACAAGTCCACACCGACCCGCCGAAGCGCAACCCACCCATACCCCTACATTTATCCCTTACCTAACACTACGGGCAATTTTTTAGCATGGCCAATTCACCTGACCCGCACATCTTTGGATTGTGGGAGGAAACCGGAGCACCCGGAGGAAACCCACGCAGACACGGGGAGAACGTGCAAACTCCACACAGTCAGTCGCCTGAGGCGGGAATTGAACCCAGGTCTCTGGCGCTGTGAGGCAGCAGTGCTAACCACTGTGCCACCGTGCCGCCCGGTGATGTGCTCTTCCGGGGAGTAATCCAGATATCAGTACCCTCAAGGATCTCTTTTTTAATTCCCTGCCTAACTTCCTATGCTCTCTCCTCAGAATCTCGTCTTTATCTCTTCTTATGTTGTTAATTCCAATGTGTACAATGACCTCTTGCTTGGCCCTCTACCCTTTGAGAACATTTTGCATCCTCTCTGAGATATCCTTAATCCTGGCATCAGGGAGGCAACATACATTCTGATTTTTTGCTGTCAGCCGCAGAAATGTCTGTCTGTGCCTCAGACTAGAGAGTCCCCTAACACAAGTGATCACTTACAACCTGATGTAGCTATTGTTCCATTGTTACATTACAGCCAGTCTCAGTACCAAAAACTTGGCTGTCAGTACATTCTACTGAGAGTCCATTACCCCCTACATTTTCCAAAACAGCAGACTTGTTTGAATTGGAGATAGCCACAGGAGACTCCTGCCTGCCTCTATTTCTTACTATTCCTGGAGGTAACCCATCTACGTGACTGTATCTGCAGTTTTTCTCCCTTCCTATAATTGCCATCCATCACACTCTCTCAATCCTGTAAACTCCTCGTTGTCTCTAACTGCTGCTCCAACTGATCCATGCGATCTGATAGGATTCACAACCAAACACACTTCCTGCAGACATAATCATCAGTAACACGGAAACTCTCTCTAATCTCCCACATCCGACAGGAAGAGCACATCACTCTATGAAAGGCTATCTTTTCACCTTAACAATCTGCACACCCAGAAATGAGTGCAGTCTTACTGCTTAAAGAAACACTGCTCCCGGCTAACTTAGTACCAATGTTTTATATTTTTAAAGATCAATCAAGAATCAGATCTAATTAAACAAAAATTCCACTCACCTCACTATTGTTGGTTTACAAAAAAACCTTCCCACTTAGCTGCTTCCCTGCTGTGAGCTCTCCTACACAGGTTTCTCCAAGGTCAGCTGTGAATTTTGCTATTTGTTTACTTCACTTAGATGACCTCCAATGTCCCGAAGTACTTGAAATTAAACAGCAGAGGCAGTAGCTGAGAAGGTTCACTGTTGGGTCAGACAGCAATGTAGGTTTCTTCCTCCAATGATTCACTTCCCACCATTTGGGCACTGCCCTTGTCTCCCTTTCTTCTTTTTTAAAGTGCAGTTGTTTTGATTGTCCCCCCCCCCCCCACCGAGTTCCAAAACACTGCAACAGCTTATAAAACAGTAATTACTGTACCTACAATTCGAGGAAATCAGTTCCAACTCTGAAAATACCTCAAAAAAAAGGAGCAGCTCTTACAGCCACAACTTCTTCCCATCCTCCATCTTTACCCCAAATCCTCCTCAGTAAACAGTTAATGCAGAACTGACAATATTCTAACATAACATAACAAACAGATAATATTAATAAATATTAATATTGTACATAAAAAAAACAAAGAGTTCACAAAACATTTAACAACCAAAAAAGCAGAATATTTGTATCTCCACATTACTAGGATTTACATGAATACAATACAATCCTTCATACTCTGTCTCTCTCACCAAAATATCCACCTACAGCTTAAAGATTCTTCTTCTGCAGCAGAAAGCTTATATGTCACCGATCTTGCATTGCTGGGAAGGATAGAAGAGGAAGCTTGTGAGTAGCTTCCACATTGACGAGGTAAGACCTAGCGCCAACTCATGGCAGCTATGGTGGAGGCGACTTTGGGTTCCCAGTGGTGTCTGCATCCAGCGTAGATTCACGGAGGCGGACGTTAGTTTGGGTCCAATACGAGAAACTGCTACATTGGTGAGATTGCCTGAAGCAAACTCACGGCGGCAGCGGAGTCAAATTTGGGCCAGCGCGGTGCCTGGCAGCATTGGTGGTGCCTGCATTGGCGAGGTCCAGCGAGAACCCACAGTGGTGAGGGCATTGATGCAGCTGAGAAGAATGGTGACTTGCATTCCAATGGCGGCATGGCGATGGGGACTCGTGCCAGGTCACCAGGCCCATGGTGGAGCACTTAACAAGAAGGACTGTAAAGGCGAATTATTTTTCTTTATCTCTTTATTATTCTGCCTTTATATTCCAGTTTACCTTTCTGTGTTTTAAAGTTGTGCCCGAGTGTGGTGACACTATACAACACTTTTCGCTGCATTTTGTGACAAAGTGCACGGGACAATAAACAAATAAATCGCAGCAAATCAAAGCCAATGTTGATTTTCCACATTCTCTCTCCCTCTGATTTGTTTATCTAGTTAATCAACATGACAATTCTTGTTTCAACTCCAAACATTTTATTCATTTTAACTCCAACTTCACATCTTCCTCACTTGCCTTGCGGGTCTTTCTTCCTTCTCTCTATCCTTATACACTCTTCCTCCTACTATTACTCCCCTAGTATGATTGTCCTTGTTCCCACTATTGTCATCTGCTCTTCCTTACTGTTCTCACAGGTTGCTGGTGGTGGGGAAGAGGGGATTTCAGCTCTAAAAAACAGATGCAAATCTGGAATGTAAATAAACACGCCCACTGAAATTTCCTTCCACTTCAAAACCAGAAGTGCAAATAAAAATCTGAATGAAAATGATCTTGTGGTATTCTGAATTTTAGATGCAGGAACATTTAATTCAAGAGCAAAATGATAATATTGCCTTTATACAAAATATTGACTCAGACATTGCTGCAGTTGCCGAGCTAATTCTCAATGCACCATTATTAGATAAATATTTAAACCCTTGATAGGATACCCAGGGAGCAGATTGGCTGCAATGATACTAGGAATACACGGGTTATAGTGGTGAAGAAAGGTTTGAAAAACTGAACAGTTGGAAATGCAACAGAGAGGGACATATGCAGGTCCTAAAGAGGGACCACAAAATTCTGAAACACTTCAAGAAAAGTGAAGGGTGGACTGATAGGCTTGTCACAAAAACAGCATTTCTATTTGTGTCATGAGTTGGTCAATTTTACTGCAAATACTTCATACATTCAAATAATGAGCTTATCCTTTTATTTCTCACAAATATGCTTTTCTTGAATTTCACTTGCTGACACATTATTATCATTAAACTCTCTGTCCCTTCTTTTCTCACACTGTTTGTCCTTACCCTCATCATTACACTGCTCTGTTGCCTCAACTTTTCTCTTTAGATTTAGAAATCTCCCTTCACCTCAACACTCCCCTGCACTTTCAATTTAAAGCCCTAGTTATGCAGATGTGACAGCATGTATTTGTTTTATTAGCTGACTAGTTATTAAATCAGCAAGGTAATAACATATTGTCTGTAAATAATGAAGCAGCCAACAGGGAAGTAAAACAAAAAATGACTAAAAGGCACCATCTCCTTCCCTGCTGGACTAAATTCCTGCCTGTGCTAAATTGTCGACTTCGCATTTTCTCATACTGTTGGTAGCAACACTTTCTATTTATGTCGTGAACTTGTGATTTACCTTCAAATTTTAATCACAAAGTCAGCTTCCTGCTCTGCACATCCATCACTGCTTGTGAAAAAGACTCAACTCTCTAAATGTCAACTTAACCGAATTATACTTGACGTACAAAAATATAAGAAGTCACGATTCCAAAACACAACAGCATTGGCACAAGGAAATCAAGTAAAAGTAAATGTGGCATGGATCAAAGCGTCTGTTTCTGTGCTGTATGATTTTATGACTCAAATAGGAGTTGGGAGGTCATGTTGCGGCTGTACAGGACATTGGTTAGGCCACTTTTGGAATATTGTGCACAATTCTGGTCTCCCTCCTATCGGAAGGATGTTGTGAAACTTGAAAGGGTTCAGAAAAGATTTACAAGGATGTTGCCAAGGTTGGAGGGTTTGAGCTATAGAGAGAGGCTGAATAGGCTGGGGCTGTTTTCCCTGGAGCTGAGGGGTGACCTCAGAGAGGTTTATAACATCATGAGAGCCATGGATAGGGTCAACAGACAAATGGTGGGGGAGTCCAGAGTGAGAGGTCATAGGTTTAGGGTCAGAAGGGAAAAATTTAAAAGGGACCTCAGGGGCAATTTCACACAGAAGATGGTGCATGTATGGAATGAGCTGCCAGAGGAAGTGGTGGAGGCTGGTTCAATTACAATGTTTAAAAGGCATCTGGATAGGTATATGAATAGGAAAGGTTTAGAGCTATATGGGTCATGCGCTGGCAAATGGGACTAGATTTGGTTAAAATTAAAAATCACAACACCTGATGAAGGGGCAGCGCCTCGAAAGCTGGTGTTTCCAAATAAACCTGTTGGACTATAACCTGGTGTATTGTGATTTCTAACATTGCCCACCCCAGTCCAACACCGGCATCTCCAAATCTAGATTAGGTTGGTAAGCATGGACAAGTTGGACTAAAGGGTCTATTTCCATGCTGTACATCTCTATGACTCTATGAACGCATAGAGTAATACGGATAAATGAATTGAATCATTTTGTATAACCATCCAGTTATGACCAAGTAAGGATGAGTGAATCAGCTCTCCTCTTTTCAACCTCCATTTTAGGTGCAACAGAGGTTGAAGCTCTTCTTAGTATGAGGCTTTAACTGTCTCCAACATCTGTCAAAGGAGACATTAAATGGTGGCTTTGTCTGACTGCTCAGATGGCTGTGAAAGATCCCGTGCACTGGTTCAAAGAAGAGCAGGGGAGTTCTCTCTATTGTCGTGGCCAATATTTATCCTGCAACCATTATGACAAAACATTTCATCTGGTCATTTTGTATGTGGGAGTTCAGTGTGGGCACAATTGGCAGCTGCTTCTAAATTATAACAAAGCTGCACTTCAGAGTAATTAATTATCTGTAAAATGCTTTTGAAATGCGTGGTGATGGCAAGGAGCACCGTATAAATGTCAGTCTTGCTATGTTTTGCTTTTGACTGTTTGGATGTAAAAAGTAGTGGTTTTATTTTGGTCAGGCAGGTGTCCAGAATTGTTGAAACTTGATAGTTTCTGTTTGCCCACTATTGCAGTCTCTATCTTATTTGTATGAGTTCAGAGATATTTGTCATTAAAAAACTAAGTCTGGAGACATATGTTGGGATGCTGTGGGAATTTAACGAACTAAAACAACAGAAATCACTGGCTCACAGTGCAGAATAGACATGCCAACTCACAAGTTGCTCACCATGGGCAATGCTACCAGTATCCTCTTTAGATATGAGAAACCACAGAGTCTGCTTGGTCAGGTGAAGGAGAAGAAGAATACTTCCTAATCTAATGAGAATAATCTCATGTAGTTAACAAAACATAGTTTATTGCACATTAGCATTCAGTTATAATTTGCATTGACATGATACAGATTGTTACAGAGAGAATCCAATGTTACGTCTCACTCTTTCAAGATCATAAGGTGTTCTGCCCACAAGTCCATATGACATTTATGGTGGGTCATGATTTTGGCATTCCTCAGTGTTAACCCTTTCAGAGCCAATATACACTGATGAACTTTGTGCTCCATGCCAAGTTGTGGGCAGCACGGTGGCACAGTGGTTAGCACTGCTGCCTCACAGCGCCAGAGACCCAACTCAACCGACTGACTGTGTGGAGTTTGCATATTCTCCCTGTGTCTGCGTGGGTTTCCTCCGGGTGCTCCAGTTTCCTTCCGCAGACCAAAAATGTGCAGGTTAGGTGAATTGGCCATGCTAAATTGCCTGTAGTGTTAGGGGTAGGGGTATGGGTGGGTTGCGCTTCGGCGGGCCAAAGGGCCTGTTTTCACACTGTAAGTAATCTAATTATGGAGAATCTATCTACAGGCAGAATGGTTCCTTGTGGGGTTCCTTGAAGCTGGATGGGAAGAAACTCAGTCCTTAATGCCAAGTTCAGCATTCACTGATCATCAACTATGGATGTCAATCATTATCAATACCTTGGAATACTGCCTGGAATCCTTTCTCGTTCCTATAGCAGATTATCAGGGCTGCTAGATTCTAATTCTCCATTGCTAAATATCACATCTTGACTTCAACCTGACCCCAGAGAGTATGTTTCTCTTCCTTTCAAGGTGGGAAATTAATAGATGATCGCTGCAACTTTAGAAAATTGAGATCGAAGCAAAGATAAATGAATGTGTTATATGAAGCTTCACGGGAGCTGTTAGCATCTCATTGAGCACTGCATGGCCTCAAACCCAACTCTTTCTTCTCAGGCAGTCAGTCAGGATTGAGGAGGAGTGGCGTGCACTCCGGTCTGACGGGCTCCAGAAAGGTTGCTAAGTTCAACATGAGATCTGCAACACATGGCGCAAGGAGTTCTTGGGGCATTGGTCCAATGGGCCACCTGGAGCACATTCCCTCTGACATCTCTGACATTCCCTCTGACATCTCAATGCTCCACGTCGCTGACATAATCTCTCCACCAAAACACGCTTTTGCCATTTCGATCAGTCACAAGCCAGGCTATCCCATGAGGCAGTAGGCACACTAGAGCTCTGCAGCAGCATTTTGAGGACTCCCCTGAATTAGAATTCCCTCTCTGAATTAGAATCCCTACAGTGTGGAAACAGGCCTTTCGGCCCAATAAGTTCACACCGACCCTCCGAACAGTATACCACCCAGACCCACTCCCCTACATTTACTCCTGACTCATGCACCTAACCTATACAGTACAACCCTGAACACTATGGATAATTTTGCATGGTCAATTCACCTAACCTGCACACTTTTGGATTGTGGGAGGAAATGGAACACCTGGAGAAAATCCACACAGACACAGGGAGAACGTGCAAACTCCACACAGAGAGTCACCGAGGCTGGAATTGAAGCAGGGACCCTGGAGCTATGAGGCAGCAGGGCTAACCAGTAGGCCATCATGCCACTGGAGTAGACTGCTTTCCACCCAAGAGCATCCTACCAGCTTAAGGCCATGGAGATCCAAGTCAAGCAGTTGCTTGGAAAGGTTAGGAGTACTGAAGGTATGTGCTGCCATGGGGAGCTGAGAGTGACTCAGACCTCGATTCTAGGTGAGCTGGCATGGGAGGGTGATACTGTTACTGCACCAGCCTCTGAGCCATTGGATTTAAAAGATTGCAATGAAGGCGTGTCCTTCTCCAGTGATTTAAGGTGCCATTCACACACCATTCGGCTAAGAGATGCCAAGTCAGATTGAATGCCAAGGCTGATGGCTCTCCCGTCTCTCTCTAACAGGGTCACCCTCCTAACTTTGACTGGCCAACTGCAGAGCAATTGTACTTCCTCATTCAGTCTCATGGTTCATGACTATTTATCAAACATTCCTCTCCCCTCACCTCTGATACTTATGTAACAAATAAACACGCATTTTCTAAAGGTAGTTTTCCAGTTTTGTACCTGAGATTTTGTACCTAGCTACCTTTGTACCTAAGATGGCATCGGGATTGGTGATATCGTACATTCTTCATTGTAATCCTTGTGACAATAAAATCTAAACCTAAAAAAAAACCTTACCCCACATTCTATGCTGGGTCGGTGAGATTGTTGATCTTAATGCCTTGTTTGTGCTCTGGATGGTCTCCCACCAGGAACCATTGCAGACAGCCTAAAACCATCTTCATCTGGAAAGCTGAAGGGAAGAGGGAGCTATTTGTACTCTGTGAATCTGACCTGGACTCTCACAAGATCCGAACCCGGAGGGGAATGTGAGCATCCTCTGTGCACCACCCATTCTGCCCTTGAGAAAGGAGGCATTGTCTCGGAACAAACAAGGTCTGAAAATCAGCCTCCATAATTCCGGGCATATTTGGTTCTCCCATATAAGTTTCAATCCTTGAGCATCCATGACAGAAAGCACACTTACGTCTCAGTTCTCTGTATTTTCTCATTGTCAAGCCAAGCCTGAAACCATGCATCATGATAATAATAATAATATTGCTTTGTTTAACATGCACAATGCAGTCTTGACTTGCCAAAATCAAGCTCGAGCACTTCAGACATTTGAAGTAAAAACAGAAAATGTTGCAGGCAAAGTACTGAGCAGGACAGGCAGCATCTGCGTCAAGACGGGAACGGAGTTAGAGGTTTCTGTCTCCGATCTTCTGAGAGAGAATTTGGAAAGGTTGAGACAGATAATGTGCTCGGAGCAAGGGATGGGTGGACCAAAGGAAGATCTGTGATAGAGTGGAAGGTGGGAGAGATTGACTGACACCCTCCAGGGCAAAAAGGGAATGGAGGCAATGGCCTGGTGGTATTATCACTAGATCATTAATCCAGAAGATCAGCTAATATTCTGGGGACCCAGGTTCAAATCCCACCAGGGCAGATGGTGGAATTTGAATTCAGTAACAAGAACCTGGAGTTAGGAGTCTAATGATGACCATGAATCCATTGTTAATTGTCAGGAAAAAACCTGTTTGGTTCACTAATATCCTTTTGGGAAGGTAAATCTGCCATCCTTACTTGGTCTGGCCTACATGTGACTCCAGATCCACAGCAACATGGCTGACTCTTAACTGTCCTCTGGGCAATTCAGGATGAGCAAAAAAGTGCTGGCCTAGCCAGAGATGTCCCCCATCTATGAGTGGATTAAAAAAAAAAGATGGGGCTAGAAAAGAAACAAAATATGTGCCTGGAGCAAGTGTGAAAAAGAAACAAAATGGGGAAACAATCGTTTACAGTCATAAATTGTTGAACTTAATATTGAGTCCAGAAGGCTGTCGACACACATTACTCCCTCCCCTCATGTTCATTCATGTCTGGTGTGCCCCCCACCCATTTCCCAATTACGCCTGGGCCTCTTAAACTGTACTTAGAGACCAGCCCCACGGCTTGATGGCACTTTGCTGCAGATTCTCCTCCAGGCCACCAGGGAGTGCTGTTTCCCACAGTTGACAAAGGAAGACCCACACTGAAGCCTGAGATTGATGGCCTAGATGGAGATTGCAGAGGAGGTGTGTTACTGTGAAATCCATCAAAAATCCTGGGTGTATTGCAGGAGAAAGGGTCAATGACCTGTTCTGATGCACAAAGGGAAATGGCACGGACCCCTCTAACTAAAGGATCTCTTGTGTGTCATCATGTAATAGGTGAGTGAGAGATCAACTTCAATGCTGCAATGGCAGTTGAGGCCATAGCATCTGAGAGATTAGCTAGTGGGTGGCCAATCTACCACCGATGGGTTGGAATGTGTGCAGACAGAGAGGGGGTGGGGGGAATTAGATGCCATGTTAATAAATCTACACATTGTCATGGAGGAGAACTGAAAGGACCTCACTGCTGCAGAGGAAGAGGCACTCCATAGCTCAGGAGATGGGGGAGACCCAGCCATCCACAGTCAGTAAGTCTGCAATGGCAATCATTTAACAGCACCCAGGCTGGTGCTGCCAAATAGGCACATGAAGAAATGTGAAATCCTCACCGACTGCGCTGCCCCTTTTCTGTGGATATTTTCGCTCTTCGCCACAGACCCTCACAAACCCATTCCCAGGCCACTGCACGGGCAGGAGCTTGAGGGACCCCATATCCAGGGGATGACGTCACTGCTACGCTAGAGCATCCGACAACACCATCCTCTTCCATAGCCTCCGGCAGCTCATACATCAAGCGGTTGGTCAAGAATTCTAGCAGATAGTTCCAGCAACTCCTGCAGCAATAATCTGGGAAAGACTAGCCAGCATTATACCCCGAACATACGAAACAGAGAGCAGCACTGGGAGAGACGGACTCACACTAGAAAATGAAGTTTTCGGACTTATAGCACAAAATTAATTTTCACCAAAAGTGTGGCCAACAGGGTGAAGTAAATTCTCAGTGTGTGTGATGTAAGCAAAAATCCTGAACTCCATTTCAGAGACAATTGGACACATTCATTGGAAGGATACTGAGGTAACTCTGGGGGAAGATATTAAGGCAGGCCATTTGACCCTCTCCATTCTTGTAATGAGTGCAGGTACATGTATAAAACATACACTGTCAACTGACCTGACAAGTGCTCTTATGGTGATGTAACCCTGGGAGGGATTTGCTGGATATATAGCCCGCTGAATTCAAAATGCCTCCCTTTGAATTTCAAGATAATTAAAATTTCTTTGCACAAAAAGTAAGTTTGTTTTTTATTAACGGGAAAGCACTGAACAAATATCCCTAGGTTAGCTAAATAATTCTGACAATTCAATCTCTAAAGTAAGATCACTCAAGAACAAACTTTGTTAGATCATTATCAAATTTGAATTCTAATTGTAATAACAATGATAGGCTGACCCCCAGTGGTGGAAAATATAAAATTCTTATAGCTGAATAACATAAGCTAATGGTGCTGAATTTTCCCAAACTCGCAGCTGTCCTAATTTCACCATTAATGTGACAAGAACTCTGTTTGGCTCTGTTAGACAGAATCCATGGTGGTGATTGAAAGTTGTGGGGGCAGTAATTTTAACCTTATTATTTGTAATTTGTCTACTTTACCTATTGCTCAACATAATTGTCCACTTTAACACTTTAAGATTCAAGCTTCAGCTGGACAGATTTCAAGTTTTGTTAAATAATAGGATTCCATCCTGCTTTGAAGAAGCATTGCTGCCATATTAGATAATTTTCAGCAGTGTAGAGCACCTGCAGCTGCTTAATCCAATCCTTGATGTCTAACTGCTTTCAAAGATGAATTCTAAGTGACAACGCCAGAGAAGGGGACTGAAGTTTACTTCTGTAAAAGGACCTCAGAGGTAAAACATTGATTTGAAAAGCAGTGTGCCATTCTATGAGGACCTCGAGATATAGTTGTGAATTAAATATAATTAAACATGCAGCCCGGGGCTTTACCTTACCATTGAGTTGTATGTTTAATAAAGGTTCTTGCGTAGAACATAGAACTAAACGGATTCTATCTGCCTGCACATAGTCCGTAGCCCTGTATTCTCTGCCTGCACATAGTCTGTGTCCCTGTATTCTCTGCCTGCACATAGTCCGTAGCCTTCTATTCTCTGCCTGTACATAGTCCGTAGCCCTCTATTCCTTGTCTGCATGGTTTCTTCTTTGTCTATATGTGTATTCCTGATGACGTCCAAGAATTCCTGTGTTGATTGTACGGAGTGTTTGGATCCGCTGACTAGGTGTTTCAGTTTTTGTTGTAGTTCTTTGGCCAGTTTGTATGCTGGTGTCCCTGGTAGTGATACTATGGGTCTGAGTGGGATGTCTGGTTTGTGTGGAATACACACATAGACAAAGAAGAAACCATGGTATCATTCGACGTGACGGCACTGTTCACTTCAATTGACAAAACCCTAGCCAGAGAAACAATAGCCAACCTACTGGACATACATAACAGAACACAGGAGGCCGAACCTATCAACAAGGACGGCATACTTAAACTACTGGACCTGTGCCTCACCACACACTTTACATTCAACAATCAGATATACGAACAAATCAACGGAACACCCATGGGATCACCAATCTCGGGACTCATAGCAGAGGCAGTTATGCAAAGGTTAGAACATACAGCCATACCACAAATCCAACCCAAACTCTGGATCAGGTATGTTGATGACACCTTTGTAATCATCAAAAACACAGATATAGAAAAAACACACCGAATCATCAACGCCACACTCACAGGAATCCGATTCACACGAGAAGAGGAAAAGGATAGCCAACTCCCATTCCTAGATGTGTTAGTAGAGAGAACACCCAACGGAGAATTCACCACAAGGGTACACAGGAAACCAACACACACAGACCAAGTCTTAAACTATGAAAGTAACCACCCCAACACACACAAACGAAGCTGCATCAGGACACTATTCAAAAGGGCCACAACACACTGCAGTACACCAGAACTGCGAAAAGAGGAAGAGGAACATCTATACAAGGTATTCGCCAAAAACGGATACCCACGCAACTTTATCACCAGATGCCTAAGAGATAGACCACGGAACGAGGACATGCCACAACCAAAAGGACTAGCCACTCTACCATACGTCAGGAGCGTCTCAGAACTGACAGCCAGACTACTGCGACCCTTAGGACTCATAACAGCACACAAGCCAACATCCACGCTCAGACAACAACTCACTAGAACAAAGGACCCAATACCCAGCATGAGCCAAACTAACGTAGTTTACAAAATACCATGCAAGGACTGCACAAAACACTATAATAGGACAAACAGGAAGACAGCTAACAATCCGCATCCATGAACATCAGCTAGCCACAAAACGACACGACCCGCTATCTCTAGTAGCCATACACTCAGACAACCAGCAACATGAATTTGACTGGGAAAACACCACTATCATAGGACAAGCCAGACAGAGAACAGCCAGAGAATTCCTAGAAGCATGGCATTCATCTCCAAACTCCATCAACAGACACATTGACCTGGACACCATATACAAACCACTACAGCTGAAACTGACACCCGGAAACGGCAAGAACATCCATCAACAGACACATCGACCTGGACCCCACATACAAATCACTGCAGCTGAAACTGACACCCGGAAGCGGCAAGAACAAACCAATATAAATACCGGAAGAAACATTAAAGCAGCGCTTCACACGAGGCTCCAACAGCACTGATGATGTTCCCTAGCCAGGGAACGAAACGTTTGCAGCAAAAACTTCCAGCTCGGCGAGCAGAACCACAACAACGGATACCCGAGCTACAAATCTTCAATCAGATTTTAAACTAAAATACATGCATATGTTTCTGCAGAGGACAGAACCAGTAACAAACAAGTTTTGTAAGTTATAACAGTCGAATAACAATCACTTCCTGACATTCAACCAGTCAGATAACTGGTTTGAACTGATAATGCTGAAGACGGGTGGACAGCAAATGGAGTTTGTTGGTAAAGAGCCAAACTAGCAGATATCGAGTTGGATTCTGTGATTAGTGGCAAAGTGATAATGTCCATCATTGACCTCAAAGATGGTGGCACACAGAACTCCAGCAGTCTCTGTGCTGCTGCTGATTACACCTTCTATTGAAGTGATTTTGAATCTGGTACTGAGTCAAAACGATCTCTTAGGCATCCAGCAACACTGATGTCATCAAGCAGCAATATTACATTGGCAAATTCTCACAAGAACAGCAAATATGGAAACAAAACAAGCTGGTTATCCCTCCATTTTAAGCAATTTCATATGGAATTAATAATAACTAGCAGCTGAAATATCAACAAACCTAGAATTGTTTTTCTATTACAAACAAAAACCTTTTTTATCATAAAGAAAAACTTGACAAAACACAAAAATTAAAAAATTCTCAACAGTCAGAGAGATAGTTCAGTATAATTCTGACTCACTCTGTCAAAAAACACAGTTACAACTCATTAGCAAAGAATAACATTTAAGTGACTCTTGGATAGGCACATGGAACTCAGTGCAATGAAGGGAAGTAGGTTAGTCCAATCTTAAAATAGGATAGAAGGCTGGCACAATGTCAAGGACTGAAGGGCCTGTACTGTGCTGTACTGTTCTAGTAACATTTTCAGTGAGGTTTAACAGCGATGTTAGCATGAAAAGAAGTATTCTTCTTAACTTGGTGATTTCTAAAGAATACAGGGACTCTTACAACACACTTTGTGGAGGGATAGAGAAACTCTGACAGTATTGTCCAAAGTCCCACATGTGAGAAACCAAATACATACCAGTTTTTGCAGGATCATGATGGCAATCACTGATGATGTCACCATCAATACCACTGTAAAATCTTGCCCAAAATGTTACTGTGTACACAGCCCTGTTAATAACTTTAGATTCCATGCATTTTGAAGTAAGAACATTATTCTAGGGTACAGTTCCATAGGTACAAAGTCCATCTTTAATTTGAGACCCTTCACAATAAATGTAAAACAAGGCTATCAGCTATAAAAGAGCAGACTGGTGTTTGATCTTGTCTTTACCTGATGTTTGCATCTCAGCTTTTTTTAAAGGAGGCATTGGACAACAGGGAGGTGTGGCAATTCAGTCACGCAGGCCTACGAATGACATCAGTTAGCTCAGTTAATACTAAACCCGGGATTCTCAGTCTGCAAGGCTTAGTGCCATAACAGGGGTTGCTTTTGATATTTTGCCAATAACCTTCCACTTGTGGGACATAGACATTGCTGGCTGGCCAGCAGTGTTATTGTCGATCCCGTGTCACCACCTCTTGAAAAGGTGGTGGTGAGCTATCTCCTTGAACAGTTGCAGTCCACCTGAGTTGATCCACAATGCTCTTAGGGAGGGAATTCCAGAATTTTGACCCAGCAACAATGAAGGAACAACAATATGTCTTCAAGTCAGGATGATGAATTCCTTGGAGGGGATCTCACAGGTGGTCCTGCCCCTGTCCATCTAGATGGAAGTGGTCGTGGGTTTGGAAGGTTTTGTCTGAGGATCGTTGAAGAATTTCTGCAGTGCTACACATTGTTGCTAATGAGCATCGGTGGTGGAGGGATTAGGTACTTGTAGATGTGGTGCCAATCGCGCGGCCTGCGTTGTCTTGGATGGTGTCAAACTCCTTGAGTGCTGTTGGAGCTGCACCCTCCAGGCAAGTGGGGAGTATAACCTGCTCAGAAATGTTAGCATATACCTTAGCAGGTAGGACTTGAACCCCTTGTCTCTTTGCTCAACAGTAAGGACACTACCAATGTGCCAGAAGAGTTCAATCCTCAAGAGCTGCTTAAAAATATTGAAACAGCAGTTTGACACGACCAGTCTGCATTGGTGCTCATTCCCCACATGAACAGTAACACAGATGTACTTGGCGAAAGTGAGGACTGCAGATGCTGGAGATCAGAGTCAAGATTAGAGTGGTGCTGAAAAAGCACAGGAGGTCAGGCAGCAACCGAGGAGCAGGAAAATTGATGTTTTGGGCAAAAGCCCTTCATCAGGAATGAGCTGTACTTGTCATTATTGGCAGAACCATGTGCATGTCCTGTCTAACCTCAAATCTAACTTATTCTGAGATGTTGATATTGCCATTCTTTCAATTATTAACTCTGGTGGTGAATTCCACAGCCTCAAAACAACTGTACAAATATTTTCTCCTTACCCTGATGTAAATTTCTTGAATGTAATCTTACTTTGGATTATCAATTAATGCAGCAGTTCACTGGGGTGCTGGCATTCCTAATTTGATGTTCCTTCAGTGCAGCGATGATCACCTTACCTCAGATTCTCAGAGCTGAACTCGGATTCCAGAAACTTCAGAAATTGGTCTCGCCCCGCGGGGTCCTTTAGCACCTCATCGAAGGAGAAGCCCCATCTCTTGACACGCTGCTGGTTGAGCTCTTTGCTTCAAACATGCAAGACAGAGGAAGGATAATCTTTGATGCAAAAGCGAGCAAATGCCAATACACTGTTTCCAAGAAGAGATTCATTCAATGTGACTGAGGAAAGAACTTGGGATTTATGGAGCGTTATGTCGTATTTCCTCAGAATGGTCCAAAGCTAGACAACCAACTATAGAACTTGTACAGTCCCTACGTCCAGTTAAAGGTGGACTGCATGGATCACCCATAAGTCACTGATAACTATCCTGATTACAAGTCAGAAAGTCTGATATGCAACAACAATATAAGTACACTTTTTATAAACCGGCACCGTTGGGACCAGGAGTGAGTCGGTTGATCAAAAGTAGATACAAATGGAATGTTGACAAGCTGAACAAAAGTCTTTGCAGGTGATCAAAAGCGTCAGATGGTCTAAGTAAAGCGTCAACAGCTGAATAGCAAGTGAAGGGATGACCTATAATCCAATTAATTGATGCAGAGAGATAATTACTGTTATTCCAGCTATTTCGTTTGTCTCCAGCACCACCTTGCTTTTAATATTTTTGTAATTATCCCTTAGTCATGATATCATTGAAAAGCAGAGCTGACTTGATGGCCTATTTTAGCTCCTTCAACTTTTAGTCTTATGAGGCAGACTGTACCTGGCCTTGCCAAATGTAACACCTCATCCACGATCAGAGCTCTCAGCCTGTGACTCCCATTCACCCTTTTGACTAACACCCCATTAACTTCCACCCCAGATCACCGTTCTTGACCTGTCTTAACCGCAGCCACTTTCCACCCACCCTTCCCTCAATCGCCCATCCTGAACTGCCCCATCCCACTTCTACCGACGGAGAAGCGAACCCATCAACACATTTCCGAAAATCATAAAAGCAAGTGATTATGGGAGAGGGCGGGGCAGAAATTATTTGCATCTAAACTGAGGAAAAACAAATGTAAATACCAAGAATGGGGCAGAATTCCTGAAATATGTAAGACAGTAATTTCTAACTCATTGTATTTCCAGCCTAATAAAGAAGGGGAAAAAAAAGTGTTGGACTCAGTTCTGGAGAATGAAGTAGGAAGGAGTGCACATTACAAAGGGTAACCTTTGGGAAATAGTGATCATTAAATCATTAGATTGAAGGTGGGTTGTTAAACAGGGCCAAGAGCAACCAAAGCAGATGTAACAGAATGGAAAGGTATTACATTCATCTCTGAGACATGAATGCATCAATCACACACATGGACTAATGAAGTAACAATCTGAGTTTTCTATTTGAAGCTAAGAATATATACAGATAATGTTCACTGGGAATTGCATATTGTATATGTGCTTATATCTCTAATACTTCAGAGTATAGTCAAGTAATGTGGCTAATACATCAAATTCCACTGATGTGTAACCATTTAACTTAGAGTCCCTTAAAGGTGCATGCACATCATATCACCTTGGAAGAGGTATATTTTCATTGAGCTGGAAAAGGATGAGGAACAAAGGCTGGCACATAAATGACCAACAGGAGATCCTCAAGGAAGTATTGTCTAGGGACAAAAGAAAACTCCTTTCTTTGGGAGGGAAAAGAAAGGGCACCAAAAGCTAGAACTCCCAGCATGATGAAAAATGTTTTGACCAAAATCAGGCATGAAATGAGGCCTCAAATAAATACCAAGTTGGTACCACAATAAACCTACAAGTAGAAAATAAAAGGAGCACAAGGGAAGTAAAAACGAGAGAAAGAGTGTCCATTCCACTCAACGACCAGTTTCTTCCAACATCAAACACCAACCCTTCCTTCTTACCTGGCTTCCATGTCCCAGAATGTGCAGTCGTCACTGACCCATGGGTTAGGTGGATCCTGTGGTGTTAGCAAAGGATCATATTCCAGATACTGCTCTGCGTAACTGACCAAACTAGAACAAAAACAATGCAACAATAAGTACAAAGGGAAACTACTGCAGATGCTAGAAATCTGAAACAAACACAGACAAAGCTGGAAATACTCATACCTGCCACAATCTTTTGAGAATGAAATACAGTTTATAGTTCAACTCATTGAGATTTCAACGGAACTGGGAAAGGTTAAATTTGTAACTTTGAAAAAAACAAGAATAGAGCCAGGGAAAGAAACATGGAAAAGGACAAAAGGGAAGGCCAGTGATAGGGTGGGAAAGCAGGACAAGTGGATCAAGGGAGCAATGCAATTGGTGTGTTAATGAAGGAAAGAAAAGATGGATCTAGGGGAAATATAAACAACAACAGCAGAAAGTTGAAATGCTGCTTTCTTGAAGAAAATGGAAGCAATTCTAATGATCTGTAAGAGTTGAATTTAATCTTGAGCTGATTTGAAAGACTGTAAAGTGCAGAATCCAAAGCAAAGTGCTGCTCCTCAAGTTTTCCTTAGGAACAGCTGAGGCCAGAGAGTGGGGGAAATAGGCTGGAGAATTAACATGGCAGGAAACTGGAAACTGACAGGTTTGAATGGGAGGTTGAAATGGTATACAACATTCACAAAACAAAGGCAGCCTGCTATATTTAAACCTACCACATTTTCTTTTGCTTATTGAAAGATAGCATGTAGTATGAATGCATCTCTTTGGAGAGACAAAATATTTCATTAATGGATTTAAAGTACGTTTAACTGCTGCTAGCCAGGATTTCCAGGGCTCAGGAAACGTAGCAATGAAATGAAGGAGGGAGTTTAAACCAGCCTGTTAAAGGGGGTCAAAGAACATGGGAGAGCCCTTCTGAACCCTGCACAAGAGAAACCTCGTGCTCTATCTACTGATTGTGGGCTCTCTCTCTCCCATCCTTACTACATCCCTCCCACCTTGAGCTTACTTTTCTTACTTACTCTTGGGAAATAGGCATCATTGGCTGGTTCAGCATTGGCCGTTCATCCCTAGTTGCCCCTGGAGAAGGTAGTGGTGAGCTGCCTTCTTGAACTGCTGTAGTCCATGTGCTGTAAGATGGTTGTATTCAGATGGATAATACAACTGTAGCAGGACCTCCACCCCCTTGTGGCCTACTCTTGCAAGGCCAGCACTCAATTTATCGATTTGAATATTTTCTGTTTTCATTCACAACATTTTATTGACCATTTTATGGAATTATTGGACTCACACCCCCTCCCCACCCCAACTCTCCTCAGACATCTGCTGTTTCTAGTTTCTCACCACTTAGAAAGTTCTTTGTTTCATCCTTTTTGATCTTTTGAGGTAACCTCACATTAGCCCACAATCAAACCCATTCATTATAGTTTTGTTCACTCACTTGGCCTGTTAATATCCTGTGTACTTCCAGCTACACTACCTACAAAGCTGTCAAGATCACACCACTACTAGAGTTTCACCGGATCAATTCACCCGGACCCAATTCATGCCTTTTTTTCGCATTTGTTTGGTTTACTGATTGGTGTAAGGCACAAATTCAAACACTCCTAACCAACGTGTGAGGGGGCAATTAAAAGTCATAGTCACATATACCATTGCAACAAAGAAAGTTCTTAGCTTAGTGTTAGCATTTTCACCCCACATCAGAAGGTCACTCCTCACACTTCTAGCAAGTGGAGACCAGAGTTCAACCACTGACCTCTCAGGTAGCATCCAATGGGAGTTTATATGAACCCAATGTGGACAATTCCCCATTCGTTTTGTAGGCACCATAAACCCTCATAGGAAAATAAATACCCAGTATTAAGACGTTTATCGCCCACAGGAGAATCAAGAGTAAACAAGCACTTAATTGAACATACAGTTCAGAAACAGGCCATCCAGCCCAACTGGCCTATGCTGGTATTTATGCTTCACATGAGGCCTCCTTCCATTTCATTCGTTTTCATTCACAATATACTATTCTCTGTGCCCTGATGTGTTTATCCAGTTCCTCATTAAATTCAAGCACATTATTCATCCCAATCACGTCTTCTTTGGATAATGAAGTTGTCCAAAAGTCCATTCTGTATTTATTCATGACTATCTTTTCCTGTTTTACTATTGATCATCCTATAGTCAATTCACGACTTTGCAAACCCCTTCATAATTTTAAAGACGTCTAGCCGCTTACTTCTCTATTCTAAGGGGAACATCCCCACACCGTCAACTCTTTCTGGATTAGTATAACCTCTCAATTCTGGCGTCATCCTTGTCCAGGTTATTACAGAATTTTGCTGAGTGAAAAACTTACCTTTCAGCTACTTTGGACATTTTTAAACAATGTCTGTCTAGCTGGATATTCAATAAAGTGATCTGGAAAGAAAAAGAAAGTAATATTTAAGATGTGCATAGAATTGAGTGAAGCTACATGATAGTCCAACTAGCACAGCCTGAGACACATTATAGCCTAGAATCTATAAATCACATTCAGCACACCTAAGTGAGAGACACTAGTATAGAGGAAATGGGACTGGATTAGTAATTCAGGGACACAAGTTAACACTCTGAGGACAGTGGTTCAAACCCCACCCTACCTTCTGGTGGGATTTAATTAATAAAACTAAAATTGAAAGTTGGTCCCTGTAATGGGAGCCATAAGATAATAACTGTTGATTGTGAAAACCCATCTGGTTCCTTTAGGGAAGGAAATCTGTCATCTGTAACTCGCCTGATCTACCCATGACTCAAAATCCACAGCAAAGTGGCCTTGTATGTCAAGCAGTTCGAGAGCAGCTGGGGACGGGCAATAGACGCTGGCTTTTTCTGTGAGGCCCATACCCCATTTAGGAATAAAAATAATTCAAACTGCATGTATTAAGCCATAATTCCCAATAACTTATCGCTAAAAAAGCTGATCAATGGTGGGCCACATACCCTGGGACCGATGCGTTCAGATTTGCCCCAAAGTTTTATTTATGGCAATTTGAAAGTTTGTCTGGCAGTTAACTAACAAAGGCTACGAATTTGTCAAGTGTCCACATTTACAATGGAATGTTACGTACAGAACAGAAGTTCCTTCCAATCTTATGTTACCTGCTTCTTCAGATCATCTTTTGCAGGTTGCTTAGTTGTTGATGCGAATGAATGTATAGGACTGTGTGTCTGCGAGTCTTCAGGAACCCCATACACTGACTGATTACAAAAGAAAAATTCAGTGTCAGAATTGGATTGATTGATGCCGGTTTCATGTTCAAATTCTGCCATAAAACAAGTGCTACATTGTCTAACCATGCAACTGGAAGTAAGTAACTTAAACAGCCTGGGTCTTCCCAATGCATTTGCGAAGTATATTACCGCACATATTAGCTCAACATGTGTTGCACAATGGATTATTCATGAAAAAGCAAGATGATCTATGCTTTGAAGAGCTGGTTCCCCATTATTAGCCTGACGGAGGAATGCTGGCCAAGACCGCAGGATGTACTTTGCATTCCAATGCTCAGCTGTATTACACCTTCTAAGGCCCATTGAAATAAGAGAGTGGGAATTTGGGATAACATCTCAGCTGAGCAGCAGCTCTAACAATCCAGTATTCAATACCGCATGGATTGTCAGCCTAGAGTCCACATTCCAGATATGTGTGAGGCTGGAAGCTACAATCCTCCGCCACATCTGAGCAACTTAAGAAGCCAACGTGTCATCAATAAACCCAATCCCTCCAGCTAATATATTTCTGAAGAGAAGTCATGTCGGACTCGAAAAGTTAACTTGATTTCCTCTCTCAGAGTCATCCAGCATGGAAACAGACCCTTCAGTCCAAACAGTCCCAAACCCAACAGTCCCACCTGCCCACTCCTGGCCCATATCCCTCCAAACCTTTCCTATTCATGTATCTATCCAGATGTCTTTTAAACGTTGTAATTGTACCCACATCCACCACTTCCTCAGGATGTTCATTCCATCAGTGAACCACTCTCTCTGTAAAAAAAAACGCCCCTCGTGCCTGCCTCTCGCCTTAAATGTGTGTCCTCTAGTCTTGAAAACCCCCAACCTAGGGAAAAGACAAATACCATTAATTGTATCTATAACCCTCATTATTTTATAAACTCCCATAAGGTCATCTCTCAACCTTCAAAGCTTCAGTGATAAAGTCCTAGCCTCTCCATAAATGCTGCCAGATCAGCTGAGTTTCTCTAGCATTCTCCCTGTTTGCTAAGATAGTCTGGCAGGCAGAAATATCGTAAAATGGATGCTATTGTGGATATGGCAATGCATCATGTCAATGACAGCACCATTGGCCTCAGTTTATTCCTTGTAAAAGACAAGAGAACCACAAATCCTGGATTGTAGTTGTCGAATTACCATCTGCCGACATTTTCTGTTTCGAAGTGATTCCTGATAATGTTCAGCATGAATCTCCTATTATTATCGTCTATGAATCGTCTATTATTCAACTCCTCCGCATTCTTAAACAGGTGTTCTCAAAAGGTTTCAGTAGGCTTTCCAATTTGTTCAAATCTAATTGTGCCCAATCTGACCTTTTATTGTCAAACTCAAAAACCATTTATTTCTGAGAGAAATCGTCTTAATTCCTCTCAACATCAGCTGCGCAAACATGGGCAAGACAGATATTATTGCTTTTCTTCCTCTAATCAAAAGGCATTTCTAATTTAATATCAAACATGGGCTTCTTTGCAATGAAAAATTCAAAGCTTCAGTGAAACAAATGCTGGGCAAGACAGAATACCTCTTTTCGACATCTTTGACTCTGTTGACTCTAAAGGTTAGTGCTAATGCTACAGTACAGATGGCAGAAACCTTCTATTATTCATCTAAGCTGTCAGTCTTCATGCTCAAATTTATATTGAGAGCTTCATTGGACTACCTACCCGGGGAGCCATCATAGACTGATTATCATCCATCATCCTCAAATATGCAGGTACTGCTGACAAGCAGATACTAGGGAACAACTAACAGCTATTTTTCCCACTTAAGTTGACAGGATGCTAAGTGTTGCAATTGTACCAGCCTCCACCACTTCCTCTGGCAGCTCATTCCATACACGCACCACCCTCTGTGTGCCCGATAGGTCCCTTTTAAATCTTCCCCTATTTTTCCCTCTTAAGTCGATGGGATGTTAAAGTGCACTTTAACACTAGCACAAACTGGAGATCGAGTGGAGAACATTCTATATTTTAATGATTCACTAGTATGCATTTAAAAACTGAAATTCTCCCATTCTTTTTATAAATCAAACAAGGATGTTGCCAGAGTTTGGGGGGGGGGGGGGGTTGAGTTGTAGGGAGAGGCTGAATAGGCTGCAGCTATTTGCCCTGGAGTGTCGGAGGCTGAGGGGTGACCTTATAGAGTTATATAAAATCATACGGGGCATGGATAGGGTAACTAGACAAGGTCTTTTCCCTGGGGTGGGGGAGTCCAGAACTAGAGGCATACGTCTAAGGCGAGAGGGGGGAGATTTAAAAGGGATCTAGCGGGCAACTTTTTCACGCAGAAGATGGTGCGTAAATAGAATGAGCCCCTAGAAGAAGTAGCTGAAAATGTGTTGCTGGAAAAGCGCAGCAGGTCAGGCAGCATCCAAGGAACAGGAGATTCAACGCTTCAGGCATAAGCCCTGTTTCAGGAATGAGGAAATGACACTTTCCTCATTCCTGAAGAAGGGCTTATGCCCGAAACGTCGAATCTCCTGTTCCTTGGATGCTGCCTGACCTGCTGCGCTTTTCCAGCAACACATTTTCAGCTCTGGTCTCCAGCATCTGCAGTCCTCACTTTCTCCTCCTAGAGGAAGTAGTAGAGGCTGGTACAATAACAACATTTAAAAGACATTTGGATGGTTACGTGACCAGGAAAGTTCTAGAGGGATGTCGGGTGAAATACTGGCAAATAGGATTAGATTAAAATATCTGTTCAGCATGAATGAGTTGGACCAAAGGGTCTGTTTCTGTGCTGGAAACCTCTAGGACTCTAAGTCTTTGGAGGAGAATTCACCACTTTTTTTACAAGCTATTTAGTTATGGTTGCTCCATTTACATTTAAATTCCCAGTGGAATAAATTGTAGGCTGTTTCCATCAAGTTTCTTCACACTTTTTCATCACTAAGAGAGCGCATGGGCTTTAAGCAACACTTAATCTGAAGGTGCCACTAGAGAGATTTGCTCTGATGAAATGAAATTCCACAAAACTTTGAACATTTCCTCTTGAAGTGAGTTACAGGAAGACACACCTTCTTCACTTTGTTGGGGTTTTTCATCCTACGACACTTCCTGATGTCCATTTCAGTGGTGTTCACACAGCCAGGCTGCAGAAAGGATAATAAAAGGGGATTTTAATGAGAGATAGTGAGGACTTTCAGCCTTTCTGCTGCTTACCACAGGGTTTACTTTCAATTTTCATCTTCGTCCATCTGCTGCCTTCTATATGCCTGAGATGCAACATCTGAGGTGCAGACCATAACTAACAGCCCTTATTCATACCTTGACAGTGGATGAGTGCCAGCCATTTGAGTACGGAGAGGTCATTGTTGATTCTGTCCTTACCCAGCAGTTTGACTGCAAGTGTGCTGATCCTACTGATGTCCCTTCTCCTCAGCTAGTTGTGGTTACATATAATCACAGCGGGCAATCTTAATGGAGTGTAATGAATGGAATTGACACTGTTGATCTGGATAAAAATTGGTCACCACGTTGAAAAATTCTAATTTCAGCAGACAGAACTTATAAGAAAATCAGATATAAAGTGGATCTTAAGGAAGATTATTATGGTGGCTCCCAAGAAAGGTTACTGTGGCAGGCAGTGTAACTGGGTACAAGGTACATTTAGATGGAGTCCTGCAAAATAGTGAGAAAGCAGCTGATCGGATTGTGCGTGGTTGGGCCTGAAGCAAATAGTAATGACGAGTATCCGCCTTCCCTCTAACCTTTTCTGCTGTTCAGAATTTACAATTGCTATTAAATAAAGCAATTTCTGCACTTACAATTTGAATATTGTATCTAGTCAAAAGAACAACTTTGGATTTATGTAGGGGGTTTCTGATGGAGGTTAAGTTCTCTGTATGAGGTGATCAGTATTTCCCCTCCGTTCAATGTTTCATTGATTACCATTTTTAGGTATGACATGACTTGTACCTTGGTTCAGAAGATATTTTCATTTTGAGTAGCTTGAGGTATTAAAGGGACACAGATACGTTTGTTGCAAGGTAATCATTTAGATAAAACATTTGAGAAATTATGGGTTAAGTGTCATTTGCTAGGCACCAGGATCACAGTGCAGTGAAAAACAATACGGTCAATACACAATTCCATCCCTTTGTTGAGGAGCCTCATCTGTCAGGACTGCATGTCTAAAATTTTGAGCATATGATTTTCTGACCGTTTTCTTTAATTAATGTTTTAAAAAAAAGTCATATGCCAAGCATGGCTCAATTTTTGATGCAAGCTACTGCAAGACGAGGTGCCCTGTTGGTAGTCCCAAGCTGGACAATAGCCTCTGCAACTCCATCAAACATACTCACAACTGGTCGATGAACATCCCAAAATGCTCGCTCTTGGCTGTCCAGGATCTTGCGTTCCGTCTTGTCCTTTTTCCTGTCAATTCTAAAAGAAGATGATATCAATTTCCAAAAGCACATTGAATTTACAGGACTGGTGTTTCTCAGGTGTGTTTACAATATGCAATAACAGCCAATGGACTCTGAAGCTGCAACAGCATGTTTTTTTTATAAACGCATTTCTCACTATCTGTGATAGTCAATGGTATGAATTCACCATAACCCAGAACATGTACAATGTAATCTTTGAGTGCTACAAAGAATGAGCAGTTTCATCCTTTTTAACTTGTATCCACCCAATTAGCTAAGTTACTAAACTGGAGAACATCTTTTTAATTAACACAGCAGGGTGTCCAGCTCCAAAGCTGTGACGTTTTCCTTAGCCAGGCTTGAATCTTATTATTTGATTTGCCAATTGTAAAAAGCTTACATTAATAATTGAAAAAGCTGACATGTAATCCTAATGGGGGCTTTTGTGGCACCATGACCCTACCCCTGAGTCAGGAGACTGCGGTTCAATTCCCGCTGTGTAAGAACATTTCTGAACAGTTTGCTGACAAAGTATCTAAAATCTCAATGGGCCATTAAAATCAGAGACCTTTCTGCAAAAATAAGGTGGCGAGCTACCTAAGTGTTGACTTGGTTTCAAGCGCATTTCAGTCATTTTCTGTGATTCCAGCCAACTAAATAGTGTTCCTCCCCTTAAACGCCTTCTGTGAGTGTGTTTGATCTATCAGTGGATACAGTGTAGTGTAAAACCTAAAAATTCAGCTTCGAAGGATGAGAGGAGAGGTTGTTTTGGTAACCCGGCTATTATTGAGAGCTTGGATCTTTTCATCTTTAGGGAGCATGGATTCAATTTACCACCTGTCAGAAATCGTGTGGCATAGTGGGCTGGAGTAGAGGGGGTGGATGGGAGATGTTAACCAGCACAAGGGAAGCAACAGTTGAAAATCATCCTGATAATTTCACAAAGAGGTTCACACTAACTGGGAGCAGGCAAAGCATCACTGAAGGAATGTTATGAAGGTGTGTTTTGGAAGTAGGCAATAAGATATTTATTTTTTAGATTAGATTACTTACAGTATGGAAACAAGTCCACACCAACCCGCCGAAGCGCAACCCACCCATACCCCTACATTTACCCCTTTACCTAACACTACAGGCAATTTAGCACGGCCAATTCACCTGACCCGCACATCTTTGGACTGTGGGAGGAAACCGGAGCATCCGGAGGAAACCCACGCAGACATGGGGAGAATGTGCAAACTCCACACAGTCAGTCGCCTGAGTCGGGAATTGAACCCAGGTCTCTGGCGCTGTGAGGCAGCAGTGCTAACCACTGTGCCACCGTGCTTGTTGCATGACAGATTCAATCACTCTTAGCCAATTTTTCAATGACTAAATTGATGACAACTTCCTGCCAGAAATCAAAAACCCAAAGATATGCGAATATTGGAAATCAGAAACAAGGGCAGAAATTGCTGGAAAAGCTCAGCAGGTCCGGCAGCATCTGTGGAGAGAAAGCAGAATTAACTTTTCAGGTCCAGTGACTTTCCTTCAGATCAGTTCAGTTAATTTCTGTTTTTGCTGCTGCAGGAAATAGCTGATCGCAGTTAATTTGGTCACTATCCCCCTTTCCAGAAACCATGGTCAGTGTAATTATCTCATCATTTCTATCCTTTTATGTATAAAATATTTTATGTGCGCCTGAGTGATGAGAATTTCCACTACATTTGCATGTTTGATCTTTATGAAATGTACATGAACCAAGATCTAACTCACTACAAACCCTAGGATCTAGGACCAGGCAAATGTGCAGGGATTGCACAGTGGGGATGGCAGGTGAGACCTGGGGGGAGGTGTGGAGAGGGTTTTGGGGTCTGGATGGGGGGGGGGCAATGGGGGAAATTGGAGAAGCACACACTCATTAATACATATTTGTCAACTTAATTTTCTAATTAGAAATGTTGTTTCATTTGGCCCATCTTTAGATTTTTCTTGCGGCGAGCAGCAATTTAAAAAAAGACACGGTGCCCTTCTTGATTTTATATGGGAGCTAAAGGAGTATGAAATACTTTCCTGGTGACTTCTCTCCCTAAGCAATTAAATGACACAGGGAGCCAATTCTTGGAAGAAAATCAAGCAAATATTTCTTTTACAGCAAATTGCTATCAGGAAAACCTGCAGTGTCCATAGTTCTCAAATCCTACTGAAAATACTGCCCTTTCAAATGAGGTGGGAATACTTGTGTTATAAGGTCAATAGCTTCACAAACAGTAGCCAATAAAATATAAGCTGCTTGCATGCCCAGGAAAGAGCTAATTTCAGTTAGCATTGGCCACAAGTTGAGCTATATGCCTGTGCTAAAATGGTTTGCGTCTCTGAAATGATTTCTTCCAGTAACGTTTTGAAAGCATCCATTATTTGCAGAGAGCTGTTTACATAATTCATCAATGAGTTATGACTGCACAATCCTAAAAAGAGAAAGGACGGGTGTGTCAATTACTTTTGTTTGCGTGAAAAGTAAATTCTGGAGATTCTTGAGAAACTTGGTGCGTTAGGCTGCAATTAACTGCAAGATGGGTTAAGAGAATTCCCCTATGAGGGAATACGTGACCATAAAACCAGACCATATGAATAAGGCCACGTGAGAACAGCTCCCACATACACATTTCTAATGGTTTCTTGTTTTAAATATTCATAAAGTTATTAGTTACGTACTTTACTTGGGCCTCTGCTTGCATAAAGATGAACTCCCATTTTCTTGCAAATGCTCTTTGCAACCTGGCCAAATTTTCCTGCAGAATGAATAGCTTTGTGTTAAAACAGAAAACAGGTTTCTGCTTTAGTTTCAAAAGAATCACTGATATATGGTTAGTGCAAGTACTGGCTGGAATCCATGATGTAAGTTTTCAAAATAGCTGTGTGGCATTGCAATCGTACACTGTCAATTATAAAATTAGTATACCTACGGCTTCATAATCGGCAAGTTCCAGTCTTGCTTTATTCTGCATTGTCCGCTTGCACAGGTAGATGGCTGTGACAGTGAAAACAAATGCAAAGAATTAATTATACTTTTTAAAATACCTAAACTTCTCCAGTTACAAATATTTTAATTCATTGTTTTTTTTCCCTTCACCAATGAGATATACATTCATTAAATGTGTGACAATGTCTTAAGCCTGGTTTTCCACTGAAAGTGACAAGGATGAGTTGATGAAGTTAACAGTCATCGAGCTTTGCAGCAGGATAACTAGCTCAGAGTGGGGAGATGTGTAGGTAAAGAGTGGCAAAAGGATTTATTACACAATAGGACAGAACAATGGATGGTTATGAGAGAATAAAAGAGTTTCTCTTCAATTTGATTAAACAGATCCAACATTCAGAGAATCATATTCTTCTGATTTGTGCACATGATCTGGAAGGAACACCAGTAATGACAGTGGATTGAAGAAGTTGGGACTGATCTTGGAGAGAGAAAAGGCTGACAAAAGATCTGATAGAAGTTTTGAAAATTATGAGCAGGTTGGACACAGTAGATAGAGAGAAGCTCTTCCACTCATAAAAGAAGAACATGAGAGGACGTAACGATGTGCAAATGAAGCAAGGGTGATGTGAGAGAAAAAAAAGCTTTTTCACACAGTGAGTAGTTAGGATTTGGAAATGTACTGCCTGGAAATGTGGCGGAGGCAGGTTCAATTGAGGCATTCAGGAGACATTGGATGATTATCTGAACAATAATGGTGTCCAGGGATATCGGGAAAAGGGGAGGAGATTAGTCATGAAAACACTATGCACACATCATGGACTGAATGGTATCCTTCTGCAAGTAACAATTCTGTGATGCCGAATTGGAATAGGGCTATCCCAACAGAGGTCAGAAATGGTCAACACATAGAAATGCAACATTATCTGAGTTTAAGTGGAATTGACTCTGGTGAGTTGGCAAATAGATGCTGAGAAGTTTGATAATTCAAAATAAAAAGCCTGGTAGAACAATAGATATAAATTAACCCTGCAAAGTCATCAAAACTGCAAAACAGCAATGAGATTTCAGTAATATTCATCAGAAGAAATTAGTCCATGACTCCTGAACTACCAGATCGCCAGTTCACTACCCTGACTAAGGAATTCCAGACTGCTGACTCCAGCTTTGGACTCCATCTTGAAATCAAGGACACTGTTAAATTAGTATCTCTCAGTAGTTTTGTGCCTATGTTGTTGCTAATCTCTTGACCCTTTTTCAAGTTTTGCGAGTATGCCAGCGTTGTGAAATAATCCTCCCACTCCCCCAATCCCCATGTCTCAGAATATGTGAAACAAACCCTCCTTCTGTATTAACTTTACAACAGTGTTGTCACCCTTACAAAGTTACACTTCACAAACAGAGGGAATGGGGAAATAGAGTCTTAGAGACATACAGCATGGAGATAGACCCTTCGGTCCAACTCATCCATGTCAACCAGATATCCTAAATTAATCGAGTCCCATTTGCCAGCACTTGGTCCATATCCCTCTAAACCCTTTCTATTCACAAACCCGTCCAGATGCCTTTTAAATGTTGCAATTTTATTAGCCTCCACCATTTCCTCTGGCAGCTCATTCCACAATCACACCCCTTTGTTTGAAAAAGTTGCCCGATAGGTCCCTTTTAAATCTTTCCCCTCTCACCCTAAACCTATGCCCTCTAGTTCGAGACTTCAGCACCCCAGGGAAAAGACCTTGGCTATTCACCCTATCCATGCCACCCCCATGATTTTATAAACCTCTATAAGGTCACCCCTCAGCTTCCGACGCTCCAGGGAAAACAGCCCCAGCCTGTTCAGCCTCTCCCTGTAGCTCAAACCTCCAATCCTGGCAACATCCCTGTAAATCTTTTCTGAACCATTTCAAGTGTTATAACATCATGGGAGACCAGAAATGTACACAATATTCCAAAAGTGGCCAAATCAATATCCTGTACAGCCACATGACCTCCCAACTCCTACACTCAATGCTCTGACCAATGAATATACCATCACAGATTAAAAATAGGGAAAATTAAGTCAAAATCCCTTAAGGACAAGTATTCAGAATTCATATTACAACTTGCAATCTGTCCATAACATATTGCCCAAAACGATTTGTAAGTGGATAAGGCAGCCTCAGCTGACCAGTCAGGTAAGGAATTTAATGTAATTTAATTGAAGGAATTTAACAGGGTTCATAGGGAAATGCTGAACGAGGGAAGGTCAGTAAAGACTGATTTCATGAGATTAAAGATGACACAGTCTATTGCATAAGATACTATTATAAATGTTAGAGATTGCACTACAAGCTACCCAGTCTGATGATGTCACACAGTCTCAACTGGAGAATCAGTTCACCTCTAGATCCAAAGGCATCAGATGTATTATTGCTGGTTCCTGATAGTCTTTGTAATTATGCCTAACGGGATTATTTGTCATTGTGCAAAACACTACAGATGAATTCCATGCCATTTCTTGTTAAGAATCGCTTTACTGAACAGTTAATAAAACAGGTCACTAAACCTATTATTGAAAGGAGCATTGCCCCATTTCTCCAGTTATGGCTGTGCTCAAATATCCATTGAAAGGGAATATGTGGTGTCTATAAGCATCATAGAGACCTTTACAGACTGGGTGGGAACCACAGAGGGTAGGATGCATTATCATCCCAGGTAATGTTGTTTCGATTTGAATTTGGTAAGATTCATTTGCAGACTCAGAAGATTCCATTGACTGATTGATTTTATTTTGGTTAGTGTTACCATTGTCTAATCAGGTGAAGTTTCAAAAGAGTAGAAAATAGGATTTTTTATGGAGATTGTATCGTATTTTAAAAGAAAGAAAGGAACAAAGAAGCTACGGTGTGCTTGTTTGGTGAACTACAGCATGGTGACTCAGTGGTTAGCATTACTACTTCACAGCGCCAGGGACCTAGGTTCGATTCTAGCCTCAGGTAACTGTCTGTGTGAAGTTTGCACATTTTCCAGGTGCTCCAGTTTCCTCCAACAGTCCAAAGATGTGCAGTTAGGGTGGATTGGCCACACTCAATTGTCTGTAGTATCCAGAGGTGTGCAAGCTAGGTGAGTTAGCCATGGGAAATGGAAAGTTACAGAGATGGGGTAGGGGGATAGGTCTGGGTGGGATACTCTTTGGTGGGTCAGTGTGGACTTGTTGGGCCAAATGGCCTGTTTCCACACTACAGGGATTCTATAATACAAAATACTTGCCACGTTTAAGAATAGTCTGACATTTTGCTAGAAGTGGGGAGCATTGGATTGAGTGGGTCATGAGATAGATGGGGATTTGTCATTGATTGCAACTGTCCATCAACCAATGCCTACTTCATTAACTTTGGGGTTGAGAGTGTGGTGCTGGAAAAGCACAGCAGGTCAGGGAGCATCCGTGGAGCAGGAGAATCGACATTTCCTGATGAAGGGCTTATGCCTTAAATGTCAATTCACCTGCTCCTCGGATACTGCCTGAACTGCTGTGCTTTTCCAGCACCACACTCTCAATCTGATATCCAGCATCTGCAGTCCTCATTTTCTCCTTCATTAATTTTGAGTCAGAGATGAAGAGGTTTTTATTTTCCTCTTAGAGGATTGTACAATTTTGAAGTGGAAGGCAGCAGAAACAGGGCCCTGAAAACTTTTAAAGCACAAGGAACTCAGGTTTGATTCCAGTCTCAGGTGACAGTCTGAGTGGAGTTTGCGCATTCTGTCCCGTCATGCCTGCGTGTGTTTCATCTGGTTACCTCCCACAGTCTAAAGGTAGATTGGCCATGCTAAATTACCCATAGAGTCTGGGGATATGCAGGCTAGGTGGAAATGTAAGGTTACAAGGATAGGGTAAGGGGAATGGGTCTGGGTGGGATGCTGTTCAGAGGGTCAGTGTGGATTAGATTACTTACAGTGTGGAAACAGGCCCTTCGGCCCAACAAGTCCACACCGACCCGCCGAAGCGCAACCCACCCGTACCCCTACATTTACCCCTTACCTAACACTACGGGCAATTTAGCATGGCCAATTCACCTGACCCGCACATCTTTGGAATGTGGGAGGAAACCGGAGCACCCGGAGGAAACCCACGCAGACACGGGGAGAACGTGCAAACTCCACACAGTCAGTCGCCTGAGGCAGGAATTGAACCCGGGTCTCAGGCGCTGTGAGGAAGCAGTGCTAACCACTGTGCCACCATGCCGTGGACTCGATGGGCTGACTGGCCTGTTTCCACATTGTAGGGATTTGATAATTCTACGAGGTAGATGGATTCTTGTTAAAGGAGGGAATTAAAGGTTGTTGGGGTAGATGGGAATTTGAGACACAAACAGATCAGCCAGAATCTTAGTGAATGGTGAAGCAAACCCAAGGTGCCAAATGACTCCGAATTCCTGTTTTTGGAATGGACAGTTCCTGGTGGCTGGCTAAGAGCAGTGTTGGAAGCAATCTGAAACAAGTCATCACCGAATGGCAACACGAGCAAAGGATCTGGACAGGCCCTGCAAACATCTTATGCTGATGGACAAATACCTCGGAAGGGGAAACAAATTTCCATGTTCACCTGGCTCTCTCTCTGTTCGAGATAGAATGGCAATCCTCATGTAGTCAGAAAATTGTTCATCAAGCGAATTACCCTGTTAAAGCAATTTCTTTTTATCTGACAAATGAGCTACATGGCTGAGATGAAAACTGCTGCCAAGATTTATGGTTATCTCATAAAAAGCTAGTCTCTCAGTAAAAGTTAATTCTAAGTTTCCGTGCAGTTTAATGCAAAAAAAAATCAAGTTGATTTATGTCTCGTCTATGCAATTTGTAAATTCAGAAGGAATGCAATGCAAAATGTGAGGGAGAATAATAGATTTATTAGAGAGAAAACATTGTTTTTAATTAGTCTTTTCTATTTTGGCCCAGGGGGATGGTATTATACAGTATACAGAAATGATGTACGCAAAAAAATTGATCAAAGTAGTTTCATTTATCATGCTATTAATAAAGATTTCATTTGTACTTAATACAGAAGCTTGTTTCTTTCAAGAGAAAAAATTGATGATGTTTAATGGTCTGTCATGCATTTTCTAACCATCCCCTCACTCATACTCATAATCCAAGATTACATATTGAACTAAGCAACTTCACTTCTTTTCCTTTGATGAGTTAAGCTGCATAGAAGTAAATTGTAAAGGTGAATATGGTACCATTGGATGCCAAGATTTGGTTTGTTTGGCAAGATTTGGCTGTCTGCCCGTGAGACCTGAGAGTGGATGGTACTGTAACTGACAAGTTGTTGTGACACTTACACTGTATGTGTTTTTTTTTCAATCTGACCTCTAAATCTGGCTGATTTGTAGCCACCACAACATAATAGTGCAGAAAGGGGTTGATTCTATTGGTGGGTATTATGCGTGGTAATAACCTTTGACATTTCTATTACCTTCAGAAGATTTGGAGATCCCATCCTGATTAATTGGGAAACTGTTCTGTTTGGATATATCTGCTGAGATGTCCAACTAGACGTGACATCCTTTAGCAGGTATGGGATGGAGACTTTTGGCAATGCATCACTCTGCACTTCTAAAATTCATTCTCAAGATGTGGGTGTTGCTGGCTGGGCCGGTATTTACTGCCCATCCGAGTTACCCTTTGAGAAGGCTGTGGTGAGCTGCCTTGTCAAACCACTGCAGTCCATTTGGCAAACTTTGCAGTTACTAAGAGCTGGATTAAACAGCAAATACAGCAAGCAGGAAGGTGGTGCAGATTTCTGATCAGAATGGACATTAATTGGTTACGCAAGGGCCTCAAATGGGGCTCGGCATCGCCTGACCATTGTAAAATTAAGAACAGGTCAGTTTCAGTGGCGTGAAGTTCATTCAGGCAATTTTATGGGCAAGGTGTTTGCAAACACGCTGGGTGGGGCTGCTGAAATTTTGCCTATTGAATATAGCACTCTCTTCACAATTGAAAAATAAACATCAGCAGCAAATCTAGCAGGAGGAAAAAAAACAAATAGATCAGACACTTGGGTCCAATGTTAACTTCAGGTTTGGGTTCTGGACAAGTTAAAAAAATTATGTTAAACAAAAATGGCTGATGACTTTTCAGTACATTCTTCACGCCTGTCCTGTGCTGTGCTTGCTAACGTATCCCAGTCCTCCTCCAGGGACCTTTCTCAAAACTTGAGGGCATAGAGTCATGGAGTCCTACAGCACGAAGACACAGGCCCTTTTGCTCAAACTGGTCCATACCGACCAAGCTGTCTGTCCACGTTAACCCCATTTCCCTGCATTTGCCCCATACCCTCATAATCCTTTCCGATCCATGTATTTGTGCAAATGCCTTTTAAATGTTGTTAATGTACCCACCTCAACCCTTCTGTGACAGCTCATTCCAGATGTGTACCACCCTTTATGTAAAATGTTGCCCCTCAGGTTCCCTTTTATTCTTTCCCCCCGATCCTTAAACTGATGCCCTCTAGTTTTTAATTCCCCAATCCTGGGAAAAAGACTGAGTGCATTCACCCCATCCATGCCTCTCATTACCCTCTGCTTCCGACCACCAAGCCAATTGTGTATCCAACTTACCAGCTCCCACTGGATTCCATGCGACCTAACCTTCCAGAACAGCCTGCCATGTGGAACCTTATCAAAAGCCTTACTGAAATCCATAGAGACTATATCTACCATCCTGCCCTCATCAACCTTCCTGGTCACTTCATCAAAGAACTCTAACAAATTTGTGAGGCATCATCTCCAGCTCACAAAGCCGTGCTGACTACTCCTCATCAAACTCTCTCTTTCCAAATGCATGTATACCTTGTCACTCCTTTATCAGGTGTTAGTGAGACAGGAAGACCATGGACCCAGGATTTATAAGGAAAAGATCAAAGGGTCATACAAAACATGCGAACAAATTGAACACACCTAAGATTGGTCTTATATCTTTAATCAGTTGGAATGGAGGTGCAGATTTTGATTGATTAATATGTAAATCCCAGAATTTCTTTCAAGTCACTGTTCTGAGATAACTTAAGGTGTTATCTATATAAAGGAGGTGGCACCTCCGGTCAGAAAGTGGTGGATAGGTTACAAGCCAGCAATCAAACTAACATCCTGAAGGAGTGCAACAATTGGGTGTTTCTCCTTCTCTCCAGTGTGCTGCCTTAGCATTCCTAGTGTTCCACTTGGAAAAGAAAGGCTGACAGGAATATGATAATCTGCAAACCTCTAAGTAGCAATCTCCAATGCCAAGATGGCAGTTGCCTGGGTTTCCAGTTTGTGCTACCGTAGAAACTGTCATGGGGTGCTCCCTCATGATGGGTTCTGCTGTGGTGTCAATAGAGGTGATCATTGGGCCCAGATGGTCTCTAGATACTACACAATACTTTGAGACTCATTCATGCAACATTATGCACAAGCTTGGCTGCCCAATGCAGCGAATTTTTTTCTCACACAGCAGCTTTCTTGAAACCTCTGGTGCCTCAGAGTTCATATTTCTTTCAGGAGGGTAAGAGCTTCAAAGAATGTTCACTAGGTTAATCCATTGCATTAAGGGATTTTCTTATAAGGTGAGGTTGAGTAAGATTTGCTGGAATTCAGAAGAAGTGATCTTAGGTTGTGAGTTTGCTCGCTGAGCTGGTGGATTCGTTGTCAGACATTCCGTCACAATGCTAGGTAACATCCTCAGCGAACCTCCGATGAAGCTTCATTGGAGGCGCACTGATAACGTTACCTAGCAAGGTGATGAAACGTCTGAGAACAAACCCACCAGCTCAGGTGAGCAAACTTACAACCTGAGCTTTAAACCTTCTCCAAAATCGCAGAAGTGGTCTTCCTGATTCTGAGGGGAATTGAAAGGGTAGGTGATGAAAGGAGGTTCCTCCTTGCAGGAGATCTAGAACAAGGGGGCATCATTTGAAAATAAGGAGTATCCCATTTAGGATGGAAATCTCTTGGCATTTTCTACACCAGAGCCACTGAATATGTTCAGTGTACAGAGTTCTGCTTACCAAGGCAATTAAGGGGCACAAGCAGGAACATGGAGTAATCGGACCACAGTCAGACCAGTCATAACCTTACTGAGTAAGGATGAAAACTCGAGGGAGAAAATGGGTACTACAGATGCTGGAGATCAGACTCTAGATTAGAGTGGTGCTGGAAAAACGCAGCAGGTCAAGTAGCATCTGAGGAGCAGGAAAATTGACATTTCGGGCAGGAGCCCTTCATCAGGAATGAGGCTGGGAACCTCCGGGGTAGAAAGATAAATGGGAAGGGAGTGGGGCTGGGGAGAAGGTAGTTAAGAGTACAATGGGTGGATGGAGGTGGGGATGAAGGTGATAGGTCGGAGAGGAGGGAAGGACGATTGGCAGGTGGGACAGGGTACGAGGATGGTACTGAGCTGGCAGGTTGAAACTGGGGGCAGGGGAAATGAGGAAACTGGTGAAGTCCACATTGGTGCCCTGGGGTTGAAGTGTTTTGAGGTGGAAGATGAGGCGTTCTTCCTCCAGGCATCAGGTGGTGAGGGAG